>NW_026068041.1:49360-202974 GCF_014885135.2 Alexandromys fortis | reverse complement strand
CCCTCCCCTCCCCTCCCCTCCTCTCCCCTTTCCTTTCCTTTCCTTTCCTCTCTTCTCCCCTCCTATGGTGTCCTTGGCTCTTCATAACTTGCTCCTGCTGTTACTTTATTGGGAATGACCTTCCTCTACTCAATGGGCCCATCCAGGCCAAGACATCACTCTACCTGCTGTGACCCCACCCACATCTTGGTCTCCACACTCTCTCCTGCAAATGTTTATTCGGGCTGTTTAGACATGGCAGTCTCCCTGCTGGGCTGCATCTTTGTGTACTTGGCACCTGACATGTGGCAGGTATTCAAGAAACAGTACCGAGTGACCAGTTGGCTTGTCATAGGACATCTCTCCACTTCATCTACTTTTTTATTTCTTAAGTTTTTTTTTTCTGAATAGCATTTTAAGTGTGTGTGTGTGTGTGTGTGTGTGTGTGTAACTTGTGGGTTCGAGGAATTGAACTCAGGCATCCACTGAGCCTTCCTACCAGTCTTCCATCTTCACTTCTTTCTCAGCAAATAAGTCTGGAAATGACTTCTACGGGTTTGTCATCAAGAAAGGCAAACAGAGGACTGGGGAATGTGGCTCAGTTCATTAAGTGCTTGCCTAGCTGTGCAAAGCTCTGAGTTCAGTCCCTCAGTACTGCAGAAGCTCCCACGTGGTGTCCATGCCTGTCATCCCAGCTCTCTGCTGGCAGACGCAGGAGGACCTTAAGTTCAAGGTCATCCTCAGCTACAAAGCAAGCTTGGGGCTAGCCTGAGCTGCTTGAAACTGCCTTGAAAAGAAAATAAAGAGACACCCAGCAAATACTGAGCACCTTCCGTATGCTGGAGTCTAGGATAGTGTGAGTTAAGTGCAGTTTTGGGGGGATGGCTGGGTGTTTTTGCCTGGGTGGGGGTCTGAGCAGTTCTTTCTTGTCACTCTTCTCCCCTTGCCAGGGGCAGATGCTGGGTGCCAGGTAGCTCTTCCATATGTGTCCAGACTGGATGTTTCCGACCTCCTCCAGCAAGCTCTAAGCCGTCACCTATCACATTTGGCTAACTGTCAGGTGTTTTCACCTGGCAGGACCTGAGGTCCTTTGCAGATTTCCCCCATCCCCAACTTGCCCTTCTGTTGTCTTGCATCTGGAGGAAGTAGGAGAAGTATCCTCCTTCCCATACCTGCGCACACTCACCCTGTTCACCCTAGCATAGAATCCAGTTTTTGCTGCTCATTAGCTATGTGACCCTGGGCAATTCATTTAATTTTGATGGACTCTGACTCTCCCTTGCTGTACGTGGAGGTTCCCAACCCTGTCACCTTGGGATGTGGGGGGGGTTAAGCGGACTAATGAAGCAAGTGAGCACCTGCCAGAGGAGAGGAGGCCTCCCCACTCCTTAGCTGGGGGAGTCAGCTGCATCTCACACTCTCTGGGCCCTGCCTTTGGCTCTTTGCTCCTGCTGGCTGGCCCATTTGGAGGTTGGGGGCACTGACTGACCCACCCAGAGCTGTTCTTGGCCATATCAGCTTGGAGGCCGTTTGTGGAAATTCCCACTAGACGGGCTCTTGTGTGTCTCCCTGATCTTCTTGAGACGTTGTGGGAAGGAACAAAACTGCATAAAAAGTCTTGTCTGGAGTTGTGAAGTCCTAGGCTCCTTTGGGGTTCTCTCTGGGCACTTCCCCTCCATCCTATAATCTCTTCTCCCCCTCTTCATTTCCTCCTCTCCCCTAAACAGTGGATTCTGAGGCCTCAAGGGTCTCTGTGGACCTCATGAGATGTCAACCCAGCCTGCCCTTCCCATATGGATGCTGGTCCCTCCCTTCCTCCCTCCTTCTCTCAGCCTTGAGCTCCAAACCTCCTCCTTGTTTCCTGCAGTCAGCACTTCCAGGCTTTTCCATTTGAAGTGTCCTCCACCCTGGCTCACACCCAGAATCAAGTAGGAGATTTGGGAAGGTCGAAGTTCAGTTTCCACTGTGAATTTCTTCTTTGCCTCCCGTACTGGGCTGCTCCCAGGGTTTTCCAAGTGGGCCCCAGAGATGCAGATCTTGCTCTTGGGTGTCAGGGTACAGCTCTGTTTGGAGGATAACTGGGGGGGATGGGGACTGAGCAGTGCCAATTGGGGCACCCCTTCTTCACACCCATACCCCTTGGGCCAGGAGTCTCCCTTCTTTAGCTGCCAAAACCACTCTAGGTTTGGAATACTGGAGAGTTTGACTTTGGGAGTTTTTGAGTTTTAAAAACATGGCTACATTTTTATTTGTCTGTTTAGTGTGTGTATGTGTTTATGTGCACGCACGCGCACCACAGTATGCGAGTAGAGGTCAGAAGACAACTCTTGAGAATTGGTTTTCCCCTCTGTCATACAAGTTCCTGGGGATCGAACTTGGGCTGTCAGAATCGGCAGTGAGTGCCTTAACCTGCTGAGACATCTTGCTGGCTTGCTTTGGAGTGCTCTGAATTTAGAATTCTAGTTAAGAATACATGCTCCAAACACGAGGTACAGCTCCACCACTCAGTTATGTGACCTCCAATATGTCACCTCACCTCTTTGTACCAATTGACCCTCATCTGTAAAATAGAAGCAAAGATTTTATAAGATTGGGGCAAGGATTGAAAATGTTAGTCCTTGCCAGGGGCTCCCATCAGAGCCAGTCACAGGTAGATTAAATGGCATCCCGGGCACAGATGGATTAAATGGCCCGTGAGTATCTGAGAGACAAATCAGTATGATTGTGAAGATATTGAAATATCTATCTCCATTCCCTTATGATCTTTAAGTCCAGAGAGGACCTAATTTTAGATCACAGGGTCAGAATTCTTCCCCAGCTTCCTTCAGTTCCAGCAATACATGACTGTCTGGCTACTGCAATTGTGAGAAGTTCTCCAACAGGGTGACTCTGTGTGCGTGTGTATATACATGTGTGCACATGCTCTGTCTAGTGACATTAGAGTACTGAGCAAGTTAGGCTTTGTCCCTGGGAGCCAGCTTGTGCAGAAGCAATGGGGAGTCTGTCGGTTGCCAGGTGGGTATGATGGGGGACCCTAGGTCACCATCTACTTTACCCACCACCTGGCAGGACTTGGAAGGCTCAGTTCCCAGGGTATGGTGGGGCCTAATGAGTGTGTGCGGCTGATGCAGCCTTCTGCAAATACCAGGCACAATATAAATAGCAATAATGAATAAATGAAGCTCCCGCAGCCAGCGAGGCCTCTGAGAGGTACTGCCCTAACCTTGCTTCTTGTGGAGACAGGAGCTGCACTCCCAGCCTGCAGTAGGTGGATGGCTTCTCTTACTCTTACTTCCATCCTGGCCTCTCTTTGAACCATCCATGTCTCTAGGATCTGCTCACTGTCCTGGGAGTGGGGTAGGATAGGCTGGGTGGATTGAGGATCAGAGGCATCCAGAGGAACAAAGGGGTTGCAGGTGTACATCACCTTAGGGATTGCAATCTAGGCCTGGGTAACACTTAAGGAGGCTGTACCGAGGGCCTAGACCAGTGAGCTCACACCAGGTGAGTTCTCAAAGTCCCGTGGAACTTCCGGAATATTACAGCAACGAGGTCAGGAGAGAACGGCTGTGGTTTTCTTCCCACCCTGAAAGTTTTCATTCCCCATGCCCTGGGCTTTTCAGCTGTGCATGTTGCTGGCCAGGGCTCCCTGTCCTTCCTTTCCCTTGCCACTCCTCCACCCAGCTCTCTTCCTGGCTCAGTCTTGCGGGACCCACTGCATGTGTCTCACCTTTGGTGAGCCATTCTTGGAACCCACGATGATCTGGAGCCCTCCTCTCCAACTCGGGCTGCTGTCTGGGTCAGTTCACACTGCAGGGCACATAGCTTTGCACATACTTACGGGACTTCTCTATTAGAGTCTTTTGATGAAAGGTTGTCTCACCTCCGCAGTCAGGCCCCTCTGTCAGAACAGCTGGTCCCTGGGACAGGCACTGTGTCTTTCTGGGAACCCCAGTCTCGGGAAGAGACGCTGCCATTCATTCTCCATGGAAGTTGGAAGGGCTGAGCTGGGTGGTGGTGGGGGAGCTGCTCAGTTGAGGAACTGCCTCCTTAGATTGGCCTGTGGAACTGTCTATGGAGTGTTTTCTTGGTTAACGATTGCCTACTGTGGTACTACCTCTGGGCAGGTGGTCCTGGGCTGTTTAGGAAAGCAAGCTCAGCAGCCCACCAGGAACAAGCCAGTCAGCAGCACTCTTCCATGGCCTCTGCTTCAGCTCCTGCCTCCAGGTTCCTGCCCTCCTCTCATGAAGGACCCGTGAGCCAAATAAACCCTTTCTTCCCCAAGTTGCTGTTGGTTAGCGTTTCATCACAGCAGCAGAAAGCAAAACAAAACAGGCGGACAGTGGGTATGGATTGGGGAGCTCCCAGTTCATGTACTGGGTGGCGGCTTCCCAGATGAGTGACCTCTGGCTTAAAATATACGGCCTCCACTCTGGCCTGTTTTGTTGGCAATTGAATGAGGTGTCCTGTCACAGGGTCAGGAATTGATTGGCATTTGGCAGGATCTTGATGCCTTTAATTTACGTATATACACATGAACTAGTAAAAGGTGATCACAAGTCTCTCCGAGTCCGCAACCCATGGGCGGGGGCGGGAGGGGAAGAGGCGGGGCCACCTGCTGAGAGGGCTTGGGACTGCGCAGCAGGAGCTGCAAAACAAGGGAGATGGTGCCCATTTCATGCACAAGGCTGGCCTTTCAGGCTGCCCATAGGGTGGTGAGGCTGAGGGCTGCCCTTGCAGCTGGGTAAAGATAGGCATCTGCCCCACTTGTGTGGGTGGAGAGGAGCGTGGAGGTCATTAGGAAATCTAAAAAGAGGTAGTCTTTTATTAATTTATTTTATTTTTTGAGACCGGTTCTTATTGTTTGTTTATTTATTTATTTATTGAAGATTTCTGTCTCTTCCCCGCCCCTGCTTCCCATTTCCCTCCCCCTCCCCCAAAAAAGTCCCCCTCCCTCGTCAGCCGAAAGATCAATCAGGGTCCCTGCCCTGTGGGAAGTTCAAACACCACCCACCTCCAACCAGGTCTAGTAAGGTGGGCATCCAAACTGCCTAGGCTCCCACAAAGCCAGGACGTGCAGTAGGATCAAAAACCCATTGCCATTGTTCTTGAGTTCTCAGTAGTCCTCATTGTCCACTATGTTCAGCGAGTCCGGTTTTATCCCAGGCTTTTTCAGACCCAGGCCAGCTGGCCTTGGTGAGTTCCCAATAGAACATCCCCATTCTCTCACTGTGTGGGTGCACCCCTCGTGGTCCTGGGTTCCTTGCTCGTGCTCTCTCTCCTTCTGCTCCTGATTTGGACCTTGAGATTTCTGTCTGGTGCTCCAATGTGGAGACCGGTTCTTATTGTATAGCTTGGACTTGACTTTGTGAACTAAGGCTGGTCTCGAACCTACAGAGATCTGCTTGCCTCTGTTGGGGTTACAGGCGTGCAGTACCACTCACTACTGGTGGCCTTTGAGTCAGTCTTGAAGGGCAGGAAGAAGAGGGGCCCGAATGGGAAGCTTGGTGGGAACTTGAGTCTCCGAGGGACCTTTGGAAACTGGTTAGACTATCACCGCTAACCTGGTGACCGGGTCACTGGGTAGTGGAGCAAGCACCCCAACTGGAAGCCCAGTGAGAATCTGAAGTGTGACAAGACCAACAAGCACTCGGCACCTGGGCCGCTCATTCACAGGGTCCCCCTTTCTTTCTTTTTTTTTTCTTTTTTTACGCATGACGCAGCCAGTGCCAAAGGGGTCAGGACCCTCCCCGGGGTGCAACCCTAAATTGTCGGGAGGCAGCACCCCCGGGGCTCCCGCCCCTCGGGAGGGGGCTCACTCGCCGCTGCCGTCACTCAGTCTGTCGCCCGCACGCCTCCCCCTCCAGCGCCCCAAGCCTGCAGCTTTCCCCGAAGACATTTGGTGTCAGTATAAGGACGGCTTTTCCTCGCACGCGGCGCGGCTCGGTCTCGCCGCCGCCGCACGTCCCCGCACCGCCCGGCGCTCCGGCTCCTCCGCAGCCCCCGCCGCGCGCAGCCCCCTTGCGCCTCGAGTCCGGGCCGGGGGCGCGAGTGGCGCTGAAGCCGGGGACCCAGGCGGCCCGACCCCGCGCCCCGCCGCGCCCGCCGCCCCGCCCCCCCCCCGGCCCCGCGCCCCCGCCCCCGGCCCGGAGCGTCGCGCGCCCGCCGCCCGCCGCGCGCTCCAACTCCGCGCGGCTAGCCGCTCGTCCGCGCCGCCCGCCCGGAGCCGCGGCGACCCGCCTGCCATGGCCCGCGCCCCCGGGCCCACCACTCTGCGCGCGCCGCCCCCTTCGCCCCGGGGGCGCAGCTGATCCCGGAATCCGAGGCGTGGAGCCGGCGGGGCGCGGGGTCCCTCTCCACGCCGGCTTCGGGGACACGCGTCACCCCCGCATCTCTGCCTGGGACGACCCAGCTGCCCGGCTACGTCCATGCCAAGGTAGGCGAGGCAGTGGCCATGAAGGGAGAAGAAAAGGCTCAGCCCCCTGGTCGGCTTCTTGGCGCGTAGGGCTCTTTCTTTATAGAGGCGTTTATTTATTTATTTATTATTCTTGGGGACTGACCCCCCATCCTCCCGCGCGTGCCCATCAGGTGGGCGCTACATCTTGTGCTTGGGGGTAGGGGCCCTGCATTGGGAGGAAGGACAGGGAACTTTGACCGGGCCCCTCTCCAAGGCCACGAAAGTTCTTTTGGTGCCAATACCGAAGCCCAAAGCCGTCTGAACCAGCGCTGCAGAAATTTATTCAACAAGTCAGGCTGCTGACCGGGGCCGGGCTGACTGTCTGTCCGTCCTGCTGTCCCTCTGCTGCTGCGGCTCTGCGACCAGCTGGATTAGAGCTGGTGCCAGTGTCCAGCAGGGCTGAGCAGGGAGCGTTAGCTAGGGAAGGAGAACCGCGGCAGGATTGAGTGTGAGAACCCCAGGCAGGATTGAACTTTCCTCCAGGCCGGAGGAAAGGAGGTGGCTGGAGGGCCTCTCCTCGGCCAGTACCCCAGGCGCCCACCCAGGTCGCACTGCATGGAGCCAGGTCGGGTTGGAGCGGGCACTCCAGGGGCCAAGAGGAGTCCTCAGCTGCCAGGGAAATGGTTATATAATGAGCATTTGTGTTGATTGGGATTTAATTGTCTGTTGGGTGGTGTGTGTGGGGTGAAGGGGCAAGAGGGCTTGGCAGGGAGGTGGGTAGGTCTCTTTTGGGGGAGGCTATGATGCCTGGGGGAGGGGGACTCAGGATAGGCCCAGCTGAAACAGCTACCAGCTCTTTTGCTGTGTGTCCTTTCTCGTCAGGATCGGAGGCTGTGGATGAGATGGGGTCCGAGGAGAGACCCCTGAGATGGGTTCTGGCCTTTGGAGTCTGTTCTGGGCTGTGTGTGTGTGTGTGTGTGTGTGTGTGAGTGTGTGTGTGTGTGATACAGAAAAAGGGAGTGAGGGAGGGAGGGAGAGAGAGCCTGTCTGTGTCTTCCTGGTGTGACAGGGTCTGAATCTCATGTGAACAGTGCCCTAGGCTGGAGGGCTCGTGCTGGCCTGAGCAGCCTGTCAGCCTCACTGCCTGTGAGATTTGTCCCTGCAGACTTGGCCACTGCCTGGAGACTCTGAGGCCGTACAGACAAGGGTGTGAGTCCAGGGGCCAGGCCGGAGGGGAGGGGGTTTGATGTGGAAGTCCAGGCCTGCTTTCCCCCTGTCCTTACTCAGGCAGCTCCAATCATTTCTTGAATTAGCATCCCCACTCGGCTCCAAGGACTCATTCAAAACTCTTGTCCACCCCTCAGGACAAACTTTCTGTTTAAGCTCTGAGTCCTAGGACTGGACAGTGGTGATCCCAGGCAAGGGGTATTAGTGGGTGAGAATTCAGGATGGGATAGGGAGATGCTGAGCTGGAACCAAGCTTGGGGGCAGCAGTCTAGGGGTGAATGCAGAGTCAGGAAGAGAATATCCTGGGGACACCATGCTGGACTGGCACCGAACTGGAGAATCTTCCATATCCTCAAAGCCTGGGCCTCATTGTACTTTGTCCTGCAGGATCCATGCTGACAGCTCAGAGCTCCGCCAGTCAGCGGGAGGCTCTTCAAGCAGCCAGATCAGCTTGGGGGAGGGGCTTAAAAGCCTGTCTGGAGACCCCTCTCTGCCTTGACTGAAGTTCTCCATCCTCCCTACCTAAGTTTCTGTCTAGCCTACTTGCCTGTCTCTTCCACTTCAGACTCTTGTGTATCAGTAGCTTCTTCAAGGCTGAACCAGAGAGGGTATCTTCTAAGCCCGCCAGAGGGCGCCAAGAAGTCTTCATCCCCGCAGGTTGACTCCCCGTGACCTTGGGCAGGTGGGTGGGGTTTTGCTGTTGGAACCTGCTCACTCCTCCACTCTAGCTGGCTCTAGACCTGGCTGGCCCTCCGAGGGCCTGCTTGTCATCCGCTCACAGTGGGGAGCAGTTACCGCAAGCGCCACCCTGAAATCAGTGCCCAATGCTTCTGAACTCAGAGATCTGCCCTGAGCTCACAACTTGGCCACTTTGGCCTCTCTGTCCCCAGTCCCTTCATCATAACCCCAATTACCTGCCCAATTCCACACCCCAAGTGCAGCTCCCAGGACAGACTCTGGGCCCTACCCTTCCCCCATCCGCAGAGATGCGCTCCCGCCCCCAGCAGCTCAGATCTCTGTTTCAAGGCTGGTGTGGATTCCTGATCTGTGCTGTCTCTCACCCTTGTCTTGCTCTCTGACTCTCCTGGGCTGCATCTGGGGTGCTTCAAGACTGTCTGCCAGGCGTGAATGCTGGGCTAGGAGTGGAGGTCAGAGGAGGGGAAATCAAGGCCCACCCCCCAGCTTTGGCTCCTCCATCCTTTCTCCCTCCTCTCCCCTCTTTCCCCCACTCCATCTCTTTCCTCCCTCTCTCCTTTCTGGAGAACATTTTCTTCCCACGTGTTCCCAGAGTGTGCCTTGCATAGTGCTCTCTCTTCACCCCGGCGTCCTCCAGAGTGTTAGGTCTGGGCTCGAGCTGTTGACTACACAGACGTGTGGGTGCAGGCTCCTGTGTGAACATCTGCAGGTCCCTGGTCTGCAGGCCTGTGGGTCCTGACATTTGAAAGATGTAGGACAAATCTTTCCCATCCTAAGTAGCCAGCTGGAAAAGAGAAGAAACGAAACCTGGATTTGTGATTTACTAAGCACCTACTGAGTGCCAGACCTCATTCTGGTCACTAGAACCCAGAGGTGAGAGAAGAGAACAGGCTAAATGAGCCTTCTAGGGCCTTCCACGCCTTGAGGGAGGGTCTGGCTTCCTTGCTGAGGGCATCGTGGAGACATAGTTGCAAGTCTCCTTATCCTCTTGTGTTCTGGGAGTGAGAATCAGGCTGTGGTCTTGACTTGTGGGGGTGCTGGACACATTGTCATTGGACCCTAAGCAGGGGCTGGCAACTTGGGGCCTTGGAGCCAGTGTCTCTTCGGGGTTGAAATCAGAAGGGACCTTTGTCTCCAGTGTCCTCCCTGGGCCAGCTGTCCCCTTCTGCTGGCTTTGGCTAATGATGCATCCTGAGATGGACATTTGGGCTCTTGTTCCACCTCCCTGCTGTGCACCCTGACCTACTGAGCAACAAGGGCTGGGTTAAGGCCCTAGTGCCCCCACCCTAGCTTTTATCCCAGCCGCGAGACGAATAAGCAAGTCTGTGATCGGGGACTCGGAGGGGCAGGCCTCTCAGCATGGCGAGCTCAGCTTGTTGTAATTGGGCTAATGCTGCTTCCTTAAAGGATTTTTGGCGAGACTTAGAAGTGTCTCTGCAGTACCTAGCATGGGGCCTCGGAGGGGGAAGCTGTTTTTCTTTCATTAAGGTACTTTCCCCATTTCGCTCCGTTTGTTATCTGCTTGGAGAGGGAGAGAGGCATCATCCTCCGTGTTTTTCACAGGTGGAAATGAAAAGGGATGCAGGGAAGGGATGCTGGGCCCGGCCGGGACTCTGGGACTCCCGTCCAGTGTTCCTTTTCGTGGGACCCACCTCACTCACAGTGAGACCCAGAGCTCTAATTACTGCAGTGAGGAAACCAATCAGTAGAGACACCTGCTGGTGAGGATTCAGGTACGGCCTTCCTTGCTCATTTTCATCATAGGGCCAAGGGCCACTGAAAACAAACACGGCAGTGTCTGGGGCCAGGTGGGCAGGTGCTTCAGTGGGACAGGGGCACCTGGCCCACATTTTAACTCCTAACTCACAGTTGAACTCCCAGCTCTTCCACTAAGTAGTCTCGACCTTGGAAAAACCCATTCCTCTCTCTGTGCCTCGGTTTCCTCCTTGCAGGAGAGAACACATATGCCTGCATCTTTGGGCTGTGAGTGTCCCCAAGCAATGCCGACTGTGACACTGGTTAGTTGTCCCAGGAGGAGTTGCTGAGCCAATTGAGTATAAAGCTGTGAAGGCCCTGGCCGAGCAGTGGTGGCGCACGCCTTTAATTCCAGCACTCGGGAGGCAGAGGCAGGCAGATTTCTGTAAATTCAAGGCCAGCCTGGTCTACAGGAGCTACCCAGATAAACCCTGTCTTGAAAACAAACAAACATATCCTGGAAAGGCTAGCTGTTGAATTTCCAAGAGGAGTTTAGCATGTGGGCAGGCTCAGTTGGCCAGACCAGAGCATGTTAGAGTGAGTTCATGCACTTGGGGGCCAAAGGTAAGCCTTTTGCATTTGAGCAACTGCACAGAAACTCAGAGATCCGAGGGGGTTCGTGGACCCCATGAAGCATAGGCGCTGGGGTCTGCGTTGTGTTTGGTCTCTAGAGCTCCAGTCTGCTTTAGAGAGGCCTCTCCTGCAGCACTGGGCAGACAACCCTGCTGCCTCACTGGGAATCTGGCCCTGTCCCTGCAGAGGACTTTGGGTAAGCTCAAGTTAGACCGAGAGGGGTTCTGGGAGGCAGGCGGTCTGGAAATTGTCATCTAAGGAATGGTTGAGGGAGCTGGTGACAAGCGGCCTGGGGCAGATGAGGCTCAGGGTGGGCGAGCCTGTCAGCACGCATCTGCAGGGCTGTCATGCGGAAGAGGGAGCAGACAGGATGCTAGGGGCTCTGAGATGGTGCCTGAAAGATTCTGGGAGGCAGTCTTCCCAAAGCCTTACCAGATTTCTTAGTGGCCCCCAAATTCAGGCTTTGCCTTGGTTTGTATGTGTGAGGGCTGTGTATCTGTTTGAGGTCCTAAGTGTGCATGTATCTGTCTGTGATTTTTTTCTTTCTTTTTGGGTTGGTTTTTCAAGGCAGAGTTTCTCTGCATATTCCTGGCTGTCCCGGAACTCACTCTGTGGATCAGGCTGGCCTTGAATTCAGAGATCTGCCTTCTTCCACCTCCTGAATGCTGGGATTAAAGGCATGTGCCACGACACCTGGTGTGCCTGTGATTTCTGTATGTGTATGTGAGCATGTGTCTGTGAGTGTGTGGTGTACTGGTTTGTGTGATCATATGGTGTGTGTGTATTTGGCTATGAGTATATGCATATGTTGTGCGTGCCTGTGAGTGCTGTGTGTCTGTGGTATACATAATGAATATGTATTCATTATGCGTGTGTTATGTATGTGTGCGATTGTGTGTATGTATCTGCATTTTATGGGGTGTTTGTATGCATCCGTGTGCTACATGTTATCCATGTCTGTGGTTGTATGTGAAGGTATGTTGTGTGTATAGTATTGTGTATTTGTCCTGTGTGTGACTGTATGTTATATGTGTGAGTACCTGTTGCCACCTCTGTGTGTCCACATGGGAATGTATCTGGGTGTAACAGTGAGCATGAGACTGTAGGTATGTATTCGTGTTTGGTGCTGTTTGTGTGTGTGGTTGTGGGTTGGGCCATTTTGAGGGTTCTGTTTGTTTCCAGAGTCCCCCATCTGTGAAGATCTGGAGACCATGAAAACCTGTGAAACCAGGCATGGTTTCCAGGACTCCAGACACCCAGGACTGTAGAAATCTCGACAGATACCACTGTGGGGTATGGCAGAACAGCCTGTGGTCTCATTGTGTAAAGCCCTGTGCCTGGTGGGGTTACCCCAGCTCACTGGGCAGTCATCTTCTCATTTCATAGGTAGGAGGCACCTTCAGGCTGTCAGGTGCCAAGGTGGGCTGGTGTTAGAGCTGGGGCTTGAGGTTGCTGTTCTGGGCTCCACGCCCCAAACACCACACTGAAGGTCTTCATTCCATTGTAGCATTGTTTGCCTCTGGCTCTGATGAGAGCAAGACACCCTGATTCTGGGATTCCTAGACTCATCACATTCTCTGAATGATTTTATTGCTTGTGTGAGAAGTGACATTGTTTGCTTTGTGACTGTTGACTGAAGAACAAATAGGTTGCCTGACCCCGTGAAAACACACACACACACACACACACACACACACACACACACACTCAAATCTGGTTGACCAGGCCAGGCCTCGGGTATCTACCAGGGCTGTGAATTATGGAGACATAAGGACATCAAGAACTCTTGGTGCTGGCTGGATACTCTGTAAGATAGGTAGATAGGCTTCCTACTGTCTTTGGGAGACTGAAGGTCTTATCTGGACCAGCAGCTTTGTCTCCATTGCCTCTTGACTCAGCCTGGAGGGGAACCTGTTTTTAGGGTACCCACTAAGTTGTTGCTGTAATAGTTTGGTTTTTGGACTTGGGAATGGGCAGACTTGAGCTGGGACTCATCTTTCCCACCACTTTTCTATGTCAGCTTGATGACACTGGGCACTGTGGAACTCCTCTGGGTCCCGATCTCTTCCTTCAAGGAGGAAAATGTTCATGGAATTGTGGGATTTATTGGGCCTTTGATTGTTGTCTGATGGTGGTGATGGTGGTGGTGATGATAGTGATACTGCTAGTAGTGATAAAAGTTATGATGATAATGATGAAGGTGGTGATGTTGTTGTTGTTGGTGGTGATGGTGGTGAAGGTGGTGATGGTGGTGGAGGTGGTGATGGTGGTGGAGGTGGTGATGGTGGTGGAGGTGGTGATGGTGGTGGAGGTGGTGAAGGTGATTATGGTGATGGTGGTGAAGGTGATGGTGGTGATGGTGGAGATGGTGGTGATGAAGGTGGTAATGATGGTAATGATGATAGTGATGATGGTATTGGTAGTGATTGTGATGACAATGTTGATGGTGGTGGTAATAGTAATGGCAGAGGGAGCACGGGGTTAAAAGCCCTTATGCATGGTACACATGGCCACATGCTTGCTCAGACCTTTTCCCCCATGGGTTTCACTGTGACTTCCACCCATAGCACTAGAAGAGGTGAGAGAAAGGTTGAGCTATATATAGAGAAGAGAGGCTCCAAGAGGCCAGCAGGACTGGGAATGGGGATGGGATTCCAGATCCAGTGGGCTTCTGCTATGCTCTCCTTGTGGTTGCCATACAACTACCTGGAAGGATGGTTGGGGAAAGTGTCAGGATCAGATCCAGAGAGTGCCAATAGGGAGGTGCTTTGGCATTGTGGAGGAACTCTGACTCTGAACCTACTGATGTCTTTTTGTCCTGGTGAGGCTTTATTTGCCAACAGGGTGAAGCTCAAGAGCTCAGCTGCTGATTCCTCCAAGGTTCTAGTCAGGCACCTGGGGAAAGGAGTCAGGCCACAGGCAGGAAGGAGGGGATTTAGAGCTAGACTTGGGAACTCTAAGGATGGAGAGTGGAGGCAAAGCAGTCACTGGGGAGCAGGTTAGAGTAGAGACCGCGTGGGTGTTTGGGACCAAGTCAAAGGAAGGAGGCTGGATGAAGGAACGCTGAAATCAAGTCAAATGCAGGCCCAACCTCTGCCAGAGGCCAGAGACTGGGTGGCCGCTAGGAATCAAGTTGAGGATGGAGGCTTAGGTGAGTGTGAGAAGCAGGCCAGGGGTAGGAAGCTGGGCTGTCATGGAGATGGTGGCCTGAGTGGCAGTAAGCACAGGGTTAGCAGGAGGGGTAGGAGGATGGAGGACGGTAACTTAGTGTGGCTAAACAGGGGCGAGAGAACCAAACAGCAGGTGGCAGGAGGAGAAGGTGTAGCCAGTTGTGTGAGGCCTCTATGCCCAGCAGCTTCCCCTCTGTGTGGCTGCATGGAGGGTTCCCATGACGGGGATGCTAGACCCAGAGCCTTTACTATGTTCCCGGTCCATTTACCCAGCCCTCTGTCTCCGTGTCCCACCTCTGACACTCCCTGACTAACTCCTACCCCTAAAGGGTATGTCTTTAGCCACGCTGCTCAGGGCACATCAGTCCCCTGCCTAAAGCCCTCCAGTGACTTAGGTTGCACTCGGAGCTCCTCATGGAGCTCTCAGGTTCCCTTTCTCTGCTCCATTAGCCACACTGGCCTCATTCCTTAAACGCGCTCAGCCATTTCCAGCCTCCTAGTCTTCGCGCATGCCGTTCCTTCTGCCTGGAGCGTCCTTTCCCCAGAGCGTCGCTGGCGGCGCCTTTCTCTTTTGCTCTTAAATGGCTCTTCCTTTAGAAGAAAAGGTGATTCATTGTGATTCCCACCATATCCCCCTTGTTTATTTACTTTTCAGTACCTTTAATTTATGTATCCAACAAACATTTATTCCAGGCACTCGCTGTTCCAGGGGCTGGAGTTACAGCTGTAAAGGTAATAGGCAACAATCTGTGCTCTCAGTTACAGCCTTGTCGAAGGCTGGGGAGACAGGTCTGAAACCACAGAGATACGAACGCAGAAACTGTACACTGCATTGGCGGGAGACTGGGGTAGTGAAAAGCCAGAAAGAGAAGCGGATTGAATGTGTGTGTATCCTTTTCTTAGGCTGTTGTGTGGGCTGAACGAGGGCAAGTTTACCATAGCCATGGAGGCTGTGCACACTGTAGGGGCTCAGGACAATCAGGACAAGCAGGGATATGGAGGCCAAGAGAGTATGCTGTAGTAGGAGGGAGTAGCGTGAGTTGAGGCTTGGGAGAAGCAGCGCAGCCCTAGGGACCCAGGAGGTCCCTTTTGGCTACAGTGATGGTTGGTGGAGAGAGAGGTGGGTTCCAAAGCTGGCCTCTAGTGATGGGAAGACTGGAGCCACCCCAGGGAGGGTGCCGTTCTACCTGGGTGGCTGATGCGTGGCTAGCCAACGTGCTTATGTAAGGTTTGTGCTGTTTTTCTGGAAATGGGAGCAAAACTTGGAGCTCAGGAGAAAACACTGCGGCCCTGACCAGCCGGGCGAAGCGGCAGGAAGTACCGGCTCCTGTCCGTTGCTCATGGGAACAAAGAAGTGTCTGGACCCATCAGTTCAAGGTGGCTCAGTCAATAGCCTTGCAGCTGCCAGCAGCAGTCAGGAGTGCAGGCCCTCTGACCTCCTCTTGCTGCCGAGTTTGGATAAGCCTTCAGGGATGCGTAGCCCCTAGGGGGAGGCTATAGGGCGCTGGGATCTAGGAGTGCCTGCCCTTCATAGCCTGCCAGGGGGCAAGTCAGGCCAGTGCCAGTTGCCGCTTGGAGGACTGGAACTGGAATTCTGACTTCTCATTTACCCCTGGTTCTGTTCAAGCTACCCCTCTTCCTGGGCCTCAGTTTCCCTATGATAGCCCCATGAACTGGCCGGGTGCATCAGAATAAGACTAGCATGTAGAGCTGCCCCTGGGTGGAGTCAGGGGCCAGTGTGTGATTGGCAGGCCAAGGACACTTCAAATCGAGGCCCCTTGGGAAAGCACTAAGGATTTCAGAGAGGCAAGACAGACCCAGAAGTTATGTGACTAAGGCCCAGCTCTGCTCTTACCTGTCTGTTCTGGGCCTCGGTTTCTCCACCTGTAAAACGGAGAGATTAGTCTTGTAGAGCCCTGGGTTCTCATCCTGGTGTGTGTGTGTGTGTGTGTGTGTGTGTGTGTGTGTGTGTGTGAGCTTTCTGGAGGTCTCAAATGTCACTTCCTCAGGGAAGCTGCTGCTGGTCCCTCCTTGCTCTTCAGTGTCTGACTCCACCCACTTTCTCCTTTGTAACACATTGCTCTGGCAGCCCAGCCTGTGTTCATGGTAACATCTTTATTTCCCTAAAATTTTACTTCATTTTTTGACGGTTTGATGAACAGATAATTCTACTTTTTTATGTGTTATTTTAGAAAGATTTATTTTAGTATTTTAAAGTTATATGTGTGTGTGTGTCTATGTGTGTGTGTATGTGCATGGGAGTGCAGGTGCCCAAGGTGTCCAGAAGAGGGCATCAGATCCCTTGCAGACAGTTGTGAATGCCCTAATGTGGGTACTGGGAACTGAACTAGGGTCCTTGCCAGAGCGGCATGCATTCTTAACTGCGCAGCCATCTCTCCTTCCCTTTTAAACTTATTTGATATTTCAATAATTTTTGGAGACAGGTTCTCTAGCCTAGGTTGACCTCAAACAGCCCGTGTAGTTGAGGATGCTCTTATACTTCTGCCCCTTCTGCCTCTACCTCTCCTGTGCTAGGAATATAGGCGTGCCACTGTGCCTGGTTTGTGTGATGCTGGAGACTGAATCTAGGACGGTGTGCATGCTGTGCAAGCACTCTACTAACCGATCTACATCCTTAGCCCTAGACTTTAGTTAATTAATTAATTATGACAGTATTGGGAATACCCTCTACCACCGAGTCACACCCCCAACCCGAACTCTAGTTCAGCACTATGAAAATAAAAGAAAAGACATCATTTACATTCTGAGGTTTTTTTTTTTTAATTGATTTATTTATAGTTCTGACTTGCTGAAACCCGCTCTAGCTTGGCTTGCCCAATGACCATCTGGCTGAGTGATTCTGACTTAAGTGCAGTGGCTACAGTGAGGGGGAGGGGAGGGAGGACCTGTGGCTAGGCTGTCTGAGCTGTGTCACCCACTGTCGGGGAGGTAGGCTGGGTAGTAGGTGCTAAACCAGTCCCCCCATGTGTCCTCTGCTCCCTAGGGCTCCCTGCTCCATGCTGACATGGCTGACGGCACCTTGCCACCCTCATCTGCAGCAGCCCCGGCCCCTGAGCCAGGAATCACTGAGCAGCCAGGGCCCCGGAGTCCCCCTCCGTCCCCTCCTGGCCTGGAGGAGCCACTGGATGGAACCAACCCTGACGTCCCACACCCAGACCTGGCACCTGTTGCCTTCTTCTGCCTGCGCCAGACCACGAGCCCCCGGAACTGGTGCATCAAGATGGTATGTAACCCATATCCTTTGGAGGCCGGTGTGTCTGTGCTCTGCCCAGGGGCCAGCCTGGGAAGAGAGAATGGCCAGCGCTACTTCCTAGACACTGGCTGCCCACATGGTCCTCTGGCCAGCGGAACTGAGGGCTGCAGGGAGCCTCTTGGGCTATGGTGAGTGGGCACATAGCCATCTGGAGAGGTATCAAGGGTGGAGGCTGGACCTGGGGTCTTGTTGAGGTGAAACTTCTGGAAGCTGCTGATGGCTGTTTTTGTGCTAAGGGACCAGCTCCCTCAGCAATACTCTACTTGGGGCTCTCAACCTGTGAGCCCTTATTGCTTCTGTGGAATCTCCCTTCTCATTACTGTTGCATGGGGTATAAGGTTTCCAGTTCTTAAACTTTGGGACACACGTTCAAGATTCTTTACAGGTTCCTATGACCCCAAGGTTTCTGTGACATGCTAACCTAGCTCATCAGACCCTCGGTACCCTGACCTAGCCTCCTCCTTCACACTCTGCTTCCCCCTGGGTCACCCATGCTCTGGGCTTCTCACATACTGTTCCCTCTGGCTAAAATGCTTTTTCCTCTCCTCTTCACCTGGCCAAATCCGTTGTGATTTGTCACCTTTAAATCACATCTCTGGTGTTGCCTCCTTAGGCAGCCCTCTGTGATTACCTGGAGCTCTTCATGCAAACTCACATCAAGTTGTGGAATTTTCTTTCTTTCTTTCTTTTTGTGGCAAGGATTCTTATAGCTGAGATTAGTTGTGAAGCTAAGGATGACCTTAAACTTCTGATCCTTCTACCTCCAGAACTCGGGAGGCAGACACAAAAGATCTCTGTGAGTTCGAAGCCAGCCTGGTCTACAGAGCGAGTTCCAGGACAGGCTCCAAAGCTACACCGAGGAACCCTGTCTTCAAAAACAAACAAAAAGTGTTGAGAACAACACTTTAGGAGCATGGAGCACATGAGCAGACTGTCCAGGATGAAGTGCTGCCAGAGGTTAGAGCTACCTTCTTTCCTTCCATCTTTTTTGAGACAGGGTCTCTATGTGGTCCTGATTATCCTGGAACTTTCTCTTTCTGTAGACCAGACTGGCCTCGAACTCACAGAGATCCTCCTGCCTCTGCCTACCGAGTGCTGGGATTAAAGGTGTGTGCCACCACTACCCAGGTCTGTGTTGGGCTTTCCAAGGAAGGTAAACCTTTGGTGTGGATCCCTCCATGCCTGGCTGAGGTTTGAGCTTTCAAGGAAGAGAAGGCTAGAGGACCAGGGAGACAGTGGGCAAGGTCAGAGGCCTATCTTGCCGGGTGACAGAAGAGCATCTTGGGTGCTGTATGACATCACTGGACCTCTTTGAACTTCTGTTGGTAGGCTGATTACCAAGACTCTGGCCTGCAGAAGACCTTGGCTTGGGAATGTGGATTCTGATTGGCTCTGACAGGGCTGACTGGGCTGACATGGCACATGCTGTCTGTCCCAAGTGCCATGGAGAGGTCCCTACTAGGGAGTTGGCCAGTGTCCTGTCTGCTGAGTGTGTGTGACTTTGTGCCTGTCCTTTTCTCTGAGTCCCAGTGCCTCCATCTGGAGAGGAGGGGCTGGTGAGCTGTCTCCTTCCAGCTTTGGGAGCCAGGGCCGGCCATGCTCATCAGTTGGACATGCCTAGCACTAGAACTCAGGTTGTCACCTGCTAGCCTGGGCAGCTACATTGCTGACCTGTTGGTTAAATAGGGCCCTCCAGTCACTGCCCATTGATGTCACCCTCCCTGTCTCCTCTGCTCAGTGAGTCCACTTGGGGCGGGACACAATGGAGCTGGCTTGGGAGGGATAGAAGGGACCTTTGGTGGAGCTGGGCGAAAGATTCGGAGCTGGAGAGATGTTCAGTAGTTAACAGTGTGTGCTCTTCTAGAAGACCCACGGACAGCTCACAAACACTTGGGGTGGTGTTACTCTTGGGCTGGTGGTACTGAGCTTTATAAGAAGGCAGGCTGAGCAAGCCATGGGGCTCAAGACAGTAAGCAGTACTCCCCTATGGCCTCTGCTTCAGTTCCTGTCTTCTGGTTCCTTCCTTGACTTTTTATCTTGACTTCCCTTAGTGATGGAGCTGTAAGTCAAATAAACCCTTTCTTCCCCAAGCTGCTTTTGGTCATTGTGTTTAATGACAGTAATAGAAACCCTAACTAAGACAAGCTCTGAGGGATCTCTTCTGGCCTCTGCAGACCCCTGAAGACATATTTCAAACATACGAAAATAATAAATTTTAAAAAGAGAGATTTAACCAAAGGAACACAGATCAGCCACACTTCTCCTTTTTCTCTGCTCTCTTCTGATTTCACACATCCTCCTGCTACCCACCTGCATCCCCTCCTCCTTCCATCCTCCTGCTACCCACCTGCATCCCCTCCTCCTTCCATCCTCCTGTTACCCACCTGCACCTCCTCCTCCCTCCATCCTCCTGGTACCCACCTGCATCCCATTCCTCCCTCTATCTTCCTGCTATCCATCTGCACCCACTCCTCCCTCCATCCTTATTCTCCTGGTACCCACATGCATCCCCTCCTCCCTCCATCCTCCTGCTTTCCACCTGCACCCCACTCCTCCTTCCTTCCACGTACTTTATCCTCTTACCTCCACCATCCATCTTCCATCTTCTCCACTTCTCTTTCATCCCTTCCATCTCTCATCTCCTCCATCTTCCACCTTCTCCATCTTCCTTTATTTCCCCATCCCCTTTCTTCCACCATCCTCCCTTCCTCCCATTTCCTTATCTGCACCCCGCTTCCCCCTCGACCCTCCATCCTTATGCCCCCTGTTTCACCTTCAACCATCTTTCTTCTCCTTCTATCCTCCTCACCCTTCATCCCTCCTCTGGCCTTCTTTCTCCATCTTTTCCTTTTCCTCTGTTCTCCACCTTCTTTCCTTCTTAACCCAATTTCCATTCCCCATACTCCTTTTCTGTATTCCGTCCTCTTGGAAGGTTCTTCATTTCCAATCCTCTGTCCTCCATCTTTTCTCCCTGATCCTCCTTCCTTTCTTTATTCTTCATTCTCAGCCCTCCTCCCTTTCCTCCATCCTCTCTGGCTTCCACCTCTTTTCTCTTCTTCCATCTTGCTTTTCCTTCAATACCCCTTCTCTTTTCTCACCCTTCATCCTTTCTTCCACCTTCTGTTTCCCCTTCTTCACCCTTCTGTTCATCTTCCACCTCCTCCACCTCCTCCACCTCCTCCATCTCCTCCATCTCCTCCATCCTCCTCCATCTCTTCCATCTCCTTCATCTCCTCCATCCTCCTCCATCTCCTCCATCCTCCTCCATCCTCCTCCATCTCCTCCATCCTCCTCCATCTCCTCCATCCTCCTCCATCTCCTCCATCTTCTCCATCTCCTTCATCTCCTCCATCCTCCGTCTTCCATCTCCTCCATTTCCATCTTCCTTCCACATCCTTCATTTTCTACCTCTTTCCTCCCTTCCTCCTGTCTTTTCCCCGTCTTCCTCAGGAAACTCTCCTCAATCCTGAATGTCTGGTGCTGTCCATGGCAACAGCTGCTGTTTCTGTACTGGAGTTGGGAACATCAGATCACAGCTGGGGTGGTGTCAAAGCAGAGTGAGTTCAAGGATTCCAAGCTCAGAATCAATTAGTCTAGAAGCTTCTGTGTTGAAGTCTAAGAGTTTACAGGTAGGATTTAAGACTGGGCAGTAAAAAAACTGGACACTTCAATAATCCAAGCTCTGAAAAATTCATGTTCCAGATGTGTGACCTTGGCAGCTGGGATGTGTGCCTGGGGTCCAGGGACCTGGGACTTGGGGCTGTGATCACACAGCTGGGGCTGAAGTCTCCTAGCAGATAGGTAGGTGGGAGCCAGGAGTCTGCTGTATCAACAGGGGACTCTGTGGCTGGGACTTGGGGGACCTCAGAATAGGCTTCAAGTGCTCAGAAAGCCTGTGTTAGAGAGGGGACTCCTAGGAGGTGTCGAGGGTAAGCTCTTCTAGTTGGAAATGTCTCTCCAGCAATCAGCGGGAGCAGTGTCAGGCAGTGTCTAACCTAGTCCTTCTCAGTGGGAGGAAGTTAGGGTAGTGTTTCAACTGGTGCTCCTTAGTGGGTATGTAGTACTTAACTTAGTTCTCCTTGTGGGAGGGCCCTGGGTAGGGTAACGTTTAACCTCGTCCTCACAGTGTTAGGGGAGACTTGGAAGCACTTCATCTAATGCTCCTCCATAATGGAGCCCTGCCTGGATTTTGGGCTGTTGGCATTTGAGGGTCTGGACGGTCTTGCACATTATAGGATGTTGGTCATTCCTGACCTTGGGCACAGAATGCTGAGCATCCCTAGGTTACTGGGACCACCAGATATGACCCTTTGCATGTGCAGTCTCTGCGGATGGTGGCTTAACTCCTCGCTAAAATTGAGCCTGAAGGGTAAAGGCCTGCAATGTCAGGCCAGGCAAGGGAGAGCTGCCCCTCATTATTACCAGTTGCAGGCAGGGCAGGGTAATGGGGGTCAGCCCTCGACAATCCATTCTGAGCTCACCTTCCTGGTTCCTGGGGCCCTGGCCCAGGGTTCTTTGGAACTTGGTGCTCCTGACTCAGCTTCTTGTGCAGCTCAGAGCCAGCAAGGCCTGAGTCACTGCCTGACTCACTGTGAGCCACCAGGCTGTGGGGACCCTCGTAGGCGGGGACCCCGCTCACCCAAGCATCAACCTACTCCCTGCCTGGCCTAGGTCTGGGCACTCGCTAGCAACTGGGAGGCCTCTGGGTTTGCGATGCACAGACTGTGCTGCTGTTTGACTCACAGGGGAGACGAGTGTGACTTGTGGAAGTCGCTGGTTACCTGAGTCACACAGACTGGGGCTGGTTCTTCTGATCATTGCTGGGCAACCGTGGCCAATGTCACAGCCCCTCCAAGTTTCAATCCCATGGTGTGTGGAAGAGGGTGGTGGTGTTCTCTTCACAGGGCATCCTGAAGACCAGTGTCGTAGGGGAGAGGGATGCAACAGCGGAGCTTCACAAAGGAGGAAGGCTGGCATGGTTACCACCACATTGAGAGTCATGGGGTGAACGGGGCTCTCATGCATGCACACACGGCTCAGTAAACACTTTGCCTGCAGGAGATTCAATAAGATGCCAGGCGACAGGCCCTTAGATGGAACGTAATACCTTCAGAGGACATTGTTCCCGGGAAAAATCTGATTCCATCTCTGTTATTAACACGAAACACTGTGAGTCTGGCTGCTCGTGGTCAAGCCAGGGTCAGGGCAGATATCAATTGACCATGGTATCTGCCACCTGCTCCCTCCCCAAACTGTGTCTAATCTGGAAACCCCCTTCCCACCCCCACTGGGCTTTCACCTAGGGGTAAGTGGTTGCTTGTGCTCACGTTCATTGCCCATCTTGGAGACTCACCTTTTCCATCTCTGTAATTGGGCCATGACACAGGGTTAAAGGTGGCTCCCCTCAGGCCTCCAGTGTATGTTCACCCGCCGTGGTCTGGCTGGCGGGCTCTACCTGCAGCATTGTCTTGAATAACTATCCTAGCCATTCTTGGAGACAAGTGCCTTCATGACTCCAATTTACAGATGAGGACAGTGAGGCTCACTGAGGTTGAGTTACTTTTATCCAGCCAGGTTACACAGACAGCAAGTGGCAAAACTGGCCTGAACCCTCTACTTTGGTCTCCTCCCACCCTTAGCTTTATCCAGAACTCTGCTACTACCTGAACCCAGTTCTCCACACTCTGCCTGGAGGTCAGAAGTTTGCTTGGCAGCTTTAGGCAGTGGGATAAGGTCAAAGGTCCCCAGGCTCTTGGTGCGTATACTCAGGAGCCTCCTGACGGTGGCCAGCTGGGCATACCTCTGTGGCCCCTCCCTCTCCTGTGTGTTCCTCAGCCAGTGACAGCCAGTGCTGGGCAGTGAAAGGCCCAAGCGTGGCGGGGAAGCCAAATGGCTGAGAGGATCTCTCTGCTGCTTGGGCTCAGGCAGGAGCCACCAGCTGCTCAGTGACCTTGGACCAGTCCCTTCCCTCTGGATCTCTTTGTATCTCTCTGTTTGGCAGGACAGGCAGCAGTTTGGAAGGGAGCCAGGCGTTGACTTCTTTGCTATCACCTTTGTGGAACTCCAGCCCACTGCCTGCTGGGGGGCTGATGAGGTGGCCAGTGGCTGGTTCTGGTATTTACCCTGGCTGAACTGGCCCATCTCTGGATGGAAATGGGACAGGTCTTGTGGTCACAGCCCTGGAGGTTTATGCTGGTCATGAGAGACTCGGAGTGTCTACTCATGGAGGAGATGGGAATGATGATTCCATGGGCAGCCACGGAGTGCCAGGTGTTTCATAGGCCACGGTGGTAGTCGTTCTGTGGCCCTAGGAGTGAAGACTGTGAGACCTCCCAGGGACCCTGATGACAAGTGATAGATCCTGGAGCATGGTCCAGGGGTCTTGAGAGAGGGTTATGGGGGAATGTTGCAACCTTTGGGGCTAGTGTTGGACATAAGTGACTCGGTGAAGCCAGGGTGTCTGCATCTTGGTGTCCAAGGGAATGAAGGCCCGAGCCTGGTTTGATGCCCAGTGGCCTTGGTGAGGTCCTTCCCTTGCTGCACTTATGCTTGTGTGTTTGTGTGTTTCACAGGGCCATGGTGAAAACTGGTTGGGAACATCGGGGTGGGACGAGAGTTCCAGGGCCAGCGCTGGGCACGCTGCTAAGTGCTGAGTATGGCTGTGTGCATACCGACATGGCTGGAAGAGCTAATAGGGCTTGCAGCAGCTGGGTAACTGGGCACTGGTGATGGGCTTAGGAGCCAGGGGATGCAAGTGGGAAGTGTGTGCTGCCCCAGGGTAAGAGCAGGCAAAGTGTGTGTATGTGTGTGCATGCATGCTCTTGAGTGTATGTACATGTATGATGTGTGCTGGGACACTGTCAATGTAGGAAGGAAAGGGAAATCTAGCACTGCAAAAGACCCTGCCCCCATCACTGCTGCCCCTGTCCCGGTCAACTGGTCTGGCCCTGTCTCTGGATTGGATTCTTCTCAGTTCTGCTGTATCAGACAGGACTCCAAGCTGCCAGATAAGAGAAGATCTTGGATCTCTCAGTGTGTGTGTGTGTTGGGGGGAAGGCTCTGGGTCACTGTGACGTCCCCTCCTCACCATACCTAAACCTTTTTTTTTTTTTTTTTTTTTTTTTTTAAAGACAGGGTTTCTCTGTAGCTTTGGAGCCTGTCCTGGATAGCTCTTGTAGACCAGGCTGGCCTCGAACTCACAGAGATCTGCCTGCCTCTGCCTGAAATTAAAAGCATGTGCCACCACCACCCAGCCACCTAAACCTTTTCTATTGGGGTGCAGAGGGTCTGGGGTTGGGCTTCTGCTGGTCCTTATCCCTCATGTTCCATGTAGCAGCTGGTCTTGCCCCCCTTTCTTTCTCCTAGAGCGGAGACAGGGGCTCAGACTGTGTTGTTTCTGGCAGTACCTTGCCTGGATATGCTGTTCCCTCCCAAACTTTCCTTTCTCCTGCAGGCCTGGGGTTCCTGATCTTGTCGTCCTTCACAGATGCCTGGAGGATGCTGCTCCCTCCCTCCCTCCCTCCCTCCCTCCCTCCCTCCCTCCCTCCCTCCTTCCCTTTGACTCTCCCTTCCTCCCTCTGTCTGTCCCTCCCTCCTTCCCTCTGTCTTCCTGACTCAGCTATGGGGTCCCCTGGTCTCTGCAATGGGCTCAACATAGTGTAATGGCCTGGACTTGAGGTGTCTGCTGTTGACTCTGATTGACTGCTGCCTCGCTCCCTGACGTCACTCTATGTTCTGCTCTAAAGTCCAGACCCCCCCCCCCCATGCTTCCCCATGGGGTTTGTGTTCCTTGTTGTCTGGACTATTTTCCCCACTTCTTCAGTGCTATGAACCCTAGCAGCTTCACACAGTCCAGCTTCCCCAGACCCCAGAAAGCAGGGCTGGTGTCTCTGCTGTCCGGTCAAGCCTGGGGTTAATGTTGGGTCGGCATTCTGTTTCCAAGTTCATGTCTCTGCTGCTCTGTGGCTTTGTCATCTCCCAAGGGTGTGTGTGTGTTTATGTGTGTGTGTGTGTGTGTGTGTGTGTGTAGGGAGTGTGCTAACTCTATGTCCTTTAGCTGGGGAATGGGGTGAGATAGAGACCCAGGAGGCTTGTATTCA
This sequence comes from Alexandromys fortis, assembly GCF_014885135.2. Classification (NCBI taxonomy): domain Eukaryota; kingdom Metazoa; phylum Chordata; class Mammalia; order Rodentia; family Cricetidae; genus Alexandromys; species Alexandromys fortis. The sequence continues at coordinate 177,804 of NW_026068041.1, read as the reverse complement.
CCCAAGGTTACCTGTTGAATGTTAAGAGGTGGCACCTCTTATATGTAATTATATATTATATGTTATAAGCAGGCTGCTTAGTTAGAGCCCAGCACTGTGGACCCTCTCTTCAGGCTGCCTGGCTCAGCTCCCTCCGGGTAGGAGGGGCTCCCTGAAGGGAGCTGTCCCCTCCTCCTCCAGCCCTGGCCTAATGGGACAGTCCAGACGGTGGCAGGCACTGCTGGGAGAAGCAACACATGTCCGGGAAATTGTCCGTTTCCTCCATCTGGTGTGGAGAAAGTTGTTTTTCTCAGAAATAAAAGTCAGAGTCAAGTACCATCCCCCAAGATGCAACTGGCGGCCAGAGCAGAGACTGCGTTCCAACTGGCCACCAGGGTCCCAACAGCCACTGAGAGGAGCTTGGCCAGGCTGGGGATATCCTAGACCTTCTGGGCAGCCTCGGAATCTATGCTGGAGAGTTCTGTGTAGTAAGAGCCACGGGGGAGAGGCTGCCTGTGATGGAGTCCTGGGGCACTGATGAGACCTAACTGCAGGAAGGGGTCATATCTGGGTCTCGCTGTATGAATAGGAGTTTCCAGAGAGGTTGAAGGAGTATGTTCTGGTAGAGGGAACGGTGGAGACTTGCGGGCCTGGGACAGTGAGACAGGGAGCAGACTGTGGCCAGGCAAGGGTTGGTATGTGTAACACTGGGTGGTGGTGTGGGGACACGGCAGGTGACCAGCAGGGATGAGCTATGGACACACACCCTCACTTTCTTCCCCCTTTTATTTTTCTTTTAAATATTAACTAATTTATTATATACATATGTGTACGTGTGTGTGTGTGTGCATGTACCATGACATGTGTGTGGAGGGGTTCTGAGAGAGAGACAGAGCCTGCCTCTGGCCAAGAGGTTCCTATGGCGACATTGTTTGACTGCATCTGTTGTTCATCCAGCGGGAGTTGGAACTTCCTAGCTCTGAATGGAGGCACCCCAGGGTTCAGTCCTACCCCATAGCCAGACACCCAAGGTATCTACAGCACCCCTGGTCAAAAGCAAGAGGCGGCCATGTCTCAACCCTTCTGCAGCAGGGAGGTGGAAAAGCATGGAAGAGGAATCCTGGGAACACAACCACAAGATAATGAGGTCAGTTTGTCCCAGCGTGGGAGCCCACCAAAGCCTTAGTGTGTAGAATAGAAGGAGGCCTAGGATGAAGGTGAGGGTGACGGGAGGTGACAAGGGAGACACCTATGAACATGACGCGGATGGACGGAAGATGTAAAAGTGACTGAATTCTAGTTGGTTTTTATATTCTGCCCAGGGCCTTTAAGCTGACTTTGACTTGCTGGCTCCCTCAGACCATCAGGATGTTGTTGGGAGACAAATGGCCCTGTTCGTCTCCCTCAGAGAGGGATCAATAGTCTTTTTAATCAGACAGAAGGTCTCCCTGCCAGTTGCTGCACCATCGTGATCTGCCAGGTGGATCTGTGCGGTACTGGGACAGACACCTTGGCCTCTCTGGGCTCCGTGTCCCTCTAGGGTAGAAGTCCCTCTGGGGATGAAGCTGCAGTGGGAGAGGTTCCTAGACCGACCCTGGTCATTGCCAGCTTGTGGTGGTGATGGGGCCTGACTCAGGTCTGTTCTCTGCAGGGTACAAACCTGGTGACCTTGGGGCTGAGTCACACTTTCCCTGCGTGTCAGTTTCCTGACCCATGCCATTGGGAGCTGGAGATTGCTGTGAGGCTGATTTTGTCCCCAGGGTACATAAGACGATGTGCATGGGATAGCCCATTCAGAGAACTGCCTGTCTCAAAGTCATCTGAGGGTGAGAACCCCAGGTCTCGGGGAAGGTCAGGATCAGTATGAGCTGGATCTGGGAGAGCCTGAGAGTGTTTCTCATGCAGGTGGGAGGAAACTCTGTACTCAGGGATTCCTATACCACCCAGGCCTCATTCACTGCTGGAACTGCTATCACCTTCAGCATCCTGTGTCTAGCACCTTCCAAGAACCCACCTGTCCACCTGTCTTCTGTCCACACATCTACCCATTAACTCATCATCTGTCCATTTAACCATTCACACATCCTTCCATCCATCCATCCATCCATCCATCCATCCATCCATCCATCCATCCAACCAACTACAGGTTCATTCATCTACCCATCTACACATGCATGCATGCATCCATCCATCCACAGGTTCATCCATCCACCTGCCTACACATGCATCCATCCATCCATCCATCCATCCATCCATCCATCCACCCATCCATCCATCCATCCATCCATCCATCCATCCATCCATCCGTCATTCATCCATCATCCATCCATCCATCCATCATCCATCCATCCATTCATCCATCCACAGGTTCATTCATCCACCCACCTTTCCCTTACCTGTCTTCCATCTCTCCATCCATCCACTCACAGACCTCACATTTGTGCGGCATCGATTTGCTTTCTAACCATCTTCCACCTGTCCTTCGCGAGGAGGCCCCTCCCTGCCTCCTGCCCACACATGTATCAGCCCCTCCACTTATCCACTGGTTTATGTTTGGCAAATGCTAGTTGGCCACCCCGTCCCCATTTTTAATGCCTCCTGTCATCTGCACAGTGCCAAGACAAGTCTCTGTTGGGCACTGTTTTTCTTCCCATGAAGCCTTTCCAGGGGCTTTGGTATGTAAAGTATACTCCCCTTCTGCTAATGAGACAACTTCTTGTGCTCGAGCTCATAGTCCGTGGATGCGTACCTCTTCTCCAGGCCTTGACCCCCTCCCTGTACACAACAGACGTGTGGTAAGGCTTTCGATGGAGTGCCTCTTAGCAGGACACTGAAGTGGACAGTGATGAGGCTGGATGGTGGTGAAGACAAATGGCCTTGAATGTCAAGCAAGTGTTCAGGGCTGAGAAGAGGCTGGGGGTGGTGTGGTGCAGGGCATCCAAGCTTTTGGTTTTGAGAGAGCTGCTGGGCTACATGTGGAGGATGCATTCCAGAAGGCAAGGCTGAGGGAGGGGATTGTCCAGGGACTCCTAAGCTGCCTCCTTAGGGATGTGGGGTGTGAGGAGGAGGTGGAGAGGACGGTTCTGGTGGTGAAACGGACAGATCTCCAAGGTAGTCGTGGGGTGGAATGCGGCTCCAGGGGGCTGTGGATTTGTTGAATGGGATGCTCATATTCTGCCATGAGGAGCACAGGGTGCCCAGCTCTGGTCAATAGTGCTCATGGGTTGTCTTAGCAGATGCGTTCCCATTTGACTGCTGGAAGTCATGGGGAGTTCTGTAGGTGCAGTTTCTTTGAGGTGGGCTCCTGAGGCTGTGTCTTTTTCTGGATAGCTGTAGCCCTGGTGACTGCCCCACCCTCTCTTCTCCAATGGCCAAGTGGTATGTCTGGCAAGTCTTCTTGGCCAGAGCCTCTTCCTGGGGACCACCCACCCTAGGTTCTCTTCCAGGCTGGCATCTTTATCTGCTCTCTGTTGCCTCCTCCACTCTGACTGTCTGTGCCAGGCATCATAGCTTGCTGGGCATATGGGAATCAGAGACTGGACAAATCTACTGAATTCTCATATGGTGGGGACTCTGGAGGGGGCTGGGGACAGGAAGGCAGAGAGGCAAAGAGGGAGAGAAGGGGGTGGATTTGTCTTTTATCTTCATTTTAAGGGACTTCAGGGCTTGTGAGCAGAGCCAACAAGGCCTGACTGTCTCTCCTCCAGGACACTTCTCTACTGGGGACAGGCGAGCTGAATGGAACCTGTACCTTTGTGTGCCAGTTCACTTCCTGGAGCCGCTTTCTGCCCGACTCAACTGCTGTGCTGTTTGGGGCCGGTTGTACAGTCTCTAGACCTTCTTCTCTGTGACTGGGAGGTGAATGTAGTAGCATATGCTGTGCCTTTCTCCTTGGGGTGCAGTGGGAATGGTGAGGTAGATCAGAAGAGGGATTGATGGGACCCCATTCTGACTAGGACTTTCCTTAGCCATGCCTGCAGGTAAGTCACTGAGCCGGAGTGCAAGGGCTGCTGAGGATAGCAGTGGAGGCCAGAGCCAGTGGGGCCCCAACATGTTGCCTGTGTGTTTCATCTCTTCATTTTTGAGTCAGGGTTTTGTATAGCCCCGTCTGGCCTCACACTCACTATGTAGCCAATGAAGAGCTTCTTCCTTCTGGTCTTCGCCCTGTTAGGATTACAGGAATATACACCGGGGATCGAATCCAGGCTTCGTGTATGCTAAACAGTCAGACACTCTGTCGTCTGAACCACACACGTCCCATCCCCACCCACACCCCCCCCTGAATTTTTTTATAAGATTTGTTCATTTTTATCTTATATATATGAATCTTTGTCTGCACGTATGTCTGTGTATCACATGACTGATTGGTGCCCACACAGGCCAGAAGAGGGCATTGGATCTCCTGGGGCTGGAGTTACAGATGGCGGCAAACTTCCATGTGGAATCTGGGAACAGAACCCAGGTCCTCTAGAAGAGCAGCCAGTGTTCTGAGTCATCTTGCCAACTTGTGTTTTAATTGTTGCATTTTTATTTTTCCTCAGAGAAGTTGTTCTGTATGCTTCCCCCCTCTCTCCCCCTCCCTCCCTTCTTTTTTTCTTTCTTTTATTAAGACAAAGTTTCAAACTTGAGATCCTCCTCCCTTAGCTTCCTGAGTGCTAGGATTGCAGGTGTGTGACCCCCCCCCCCCTTGCTTCTGGTTTTGCTTTTTCAATGATGTCAAACACACAGGGAGGTGAGCTCACATGTCATCGGGTCCATACAGTTCCCTACAATTTGTCTTCTGTGACCACCACTCAGTTTGAGACCATCTCAGTCCTTGGAAGCAACTTGGTCCTCTTCTCCCGTGGCAATTTCCCCACCCTGCCGCTATTTGGAGCGCTTTTGCCTGATTTTAGACTTCCTAGACCTGGATGCAGATGATCTTGTGTGTTTGTCTTCTTCACCCAACAAAGATTCCCCTCTCCTGCCGTGAATATTGGGGGCTCGTTCTTTTTCCTGGTTGTGTCGTATACACCATGGAACTATCCGACGAAGTTTCTCAGTCTTGGTGTTGTTGACAATTTGAACCAACGGTTTCTTTGCGACCGGACTGTCCTGTGCAATTCAGGTGTTTGCCAGCATCCTTGGTCTCCTCCTACTGGATGTCAGTGCTTGCCTCCACCAGCCCCAGCCTGAGTCTGTGTTCATATTGAGTAGACCCTGTAAAACAGCTCTGCAGAATGACCATTGTCCATCCGATGAGTTGAGTCGATGGATGAATGAATGGGTGAGTGGATAGCCTTAATCCCCGGGCATTCAAACATGGTAGCTACTGTCCTGTGGCAGACGCGGTAGGACCACGTATCAGGAATGGTTTGGCAATGGGGCCACACTCTGGGGACCTCCAGGGAATGAACTGAACTAACTTTGCCTCAGTACTGATGGACTGAGCACACATATCAGCTACACAGCAAACACTCCATAGATGCTTGGAACCTGGCCGCAGGGAAACAGAACTGGCTCAAGACCTGGGCTGGGCAGACCAGCCCTCTGAGGTCCCCCGGCTTGAGCTCTCCACTGTCCTGGAGGTAGATCGAGGAACCCTGGCAGGGAGACTGCTGTCATGTCTGTTCCCTGTCATGGAGGACTTGGCCCCAACCCCTGTCCTCCACTTGACGTATTAGACAACTGAGTAGAATCCTGGGAAACAGATCCGATTTCAATTTGACAAAAATAAAAACAAACTGGGCCATTCCCGCCTAGCCAAAACCCCACTCCAGCGCCCCCACCCCCAAGTATAGAAGGCTCACAACAGCTATGAGGGAAGAGGATGGTGGTCGTCATGGTAACCATGCAGGTCTCTGTCTGCTCTCTGAGACGAGGCTGCCCTGCAGGGTCTGCTTAGGAGAGTGGCACCGTCCCTCTACCTGCTCACTCTTCTGCCTGGGTCTGGCAGCCACGTGTGCATGTGTCTGAGGTCCTTGCATGGTGGAGTTCCTGTTGGCCCTGAACCCACCCACATTCTGGTCTTCCCAGGACTCAGTGCTGGGCTGTGGAGTTCCGTATTGATTCAGCTTGGTCTTTTAAGGCTGGGGTGGCAAACACAGCCTTGACTTTCTCTCTTGAAGTTGCCAGTCAGGAAGAGCAAAGCAGAGTCCCCTGAACACCAGCATCAGAGGAACCCACGTCTAAGGTGCTGAGCCCAGTGTGGCCAGGGTGTGGTTGAGAACATGGTACCTGGAGTCAGCAAGAAGCAGTACACATGCTATAATGCTGGCTGCCTCAGTTTCCTTTTCTGTCACTTGGTGGCAGAGGTGACAGAGCGGAGGCTGCACCTCAAGCTTGGGCTTTTGTGGGTTCCCCAATTCTTTTATTGCCATTGTTTTTGAGGCAGGGTCCCTGTAGTCCAGGGGGGGTCCTCTAACTAGTGATCCCCCTTCGGTAGTGGCATGTGTGTTCTACCATACCCGGCCAGGCAGACTCTCTTTGGAAGGCTGTGAGGCAGCTGTCATCCAAAGGGCTTATAAAGACACCTTCAGCTTCCACCCAAGGCCATAGTAAGCAATGAGCAGAGAACATCCAGGTGGGATCTCTGTCCCCTCTGTTATCTAGGAGACCCCTGGCTCTGCTGTCCTATTGAACATGCTGGGCTGGCTCTGCACACTGGGAGGGACCTCCTGGCTCCTTGCTGCGCATGCTGACATTCCAGGTTTGTTTAAGATAGGATCTATGTAGCCCAGGCTGGCCTCAAACTCAGACTCATACTACTTCTCCCTCCCGAGTGCAGGATTGCAGGCCTACGCCCGCACTCCCGGCTCGATGTTTGGCTCGAAAGCTCATTAGCAAATACTCCCAGTCACCCGGGGGTGTTTGTAATCAGCAGGCATTCACAAGGCACCTGGTATACAGCAGGTGCTTTCTATGTTCTCATTTTCTCTGTGAGGCCTTGAGGGCTTCGGGAGGCAGTGAGACTTGGGAGGGCTGGTAAGGGTCCAGGCTTCTATTGGGTTCCTTTGAGTCTGGCTGGTGGTGGGGCTGAGGTGTTAGAAGGTCCCTGCCACCAACAAGGGTGTTTGATTATCATCTCTTGAGCCTGCTGAAAAGGCAGCTTTGCCACCAAGGACACTGCATTGATCTGATGGGCATTGATTTATTCTGTAAGGTTCCTCAGGGGTGGCCACCGGCTCTGGGACTGTTTAGGATGACAGGTAGTGCTTGGACAGGTGGGGAAGCTCGGGACTGGTGGGTTTGTAAGACCCCTGTGACTCAGGATCCCCAGGGGTCAAGGTGCTAGGAGGACTGTTTCTCTCTGCCTCTCTCTGTGCTCCCATTAGCTCTTCTTGCAGTGGGGCCTTGGATCCCGTGCTGTCTCAGGACTGAAGGGGGCTGCTCTGCTGTCATCCCTGCGAGTCCCCAGACAGAGAAGGTAGGGTGGTTGTGTCCCCGTTGCTCATCCTTAGATGCCAGTCCAGGGCTTTGTTTCTGCCTGTGAGCTATCGATTTCTCCATTCTCTTGTGAGGACAGCATTCAAACCCCACCTGTTTTATAACCCAGAATTCCCAGTCTGCCCTCTTGGGGTCTGCATCTCTCCTTCCATTTCCCCAGAACTCAGCGTGGCTTGCTTGAGCTCTAAGCTCCTTGGCGCATATGACCAATGGTGGGCCAGGCCACCAAGCTGCCAGTCCTGGAGGCGCTGACTCCCCTGACAGCTCCTCCCTGCCGCATCCTTGGTCTGGTTCGGCTTCCAATAGGCTCGGGGCCTTTCATCCGTGAGCCAGCGGGAATGTGTCAGGAGCAGTGGGTGACCACGCTGCACTGACCTGACTTCTGAGCCTTGGAGCGCTTGGATGAGTCCCAGGTCCTGCCATCTGGGATTTCCCCTTGTGCCTGAGGCCGGCAGGAGCAGAGGGACCCAGGGGCTGGATCTGCTCTGCTGCCTGCAGGGCCTCTGTGCCCTGCTCAGGGTAGCTGAGCTACAAAGGAAGTGGTTGGTACTTGGAGTTGCTCAGCCTGACCTGCAGTGTGATTTTGGGGAAATCACATTGGCCCTCCAGACCCACTTCCTGGGCTCTCCTGGATGGACCGTAAATGACGGTTAAGGTCATTTCCCTAGGGAGCCTGGTATGAAGCAGTCACAGTGACTGCCAAGTTCATCACTGTGGTATGTGCTAGACTGGGTGGGTGGAAGGCTGGGCACCAGCTGGGGAGGGCAAGAGGTGGAAGCTTTTGGAATGGGTGGCAGTTGAGTGAGGTTGTGAAGGGTGGGCAGGGGTTTGCCTCAGAGAGAGGGTAAAGCCATGCAGTGGGTAGGCTCGTAGGTAGCAAGAAGCTTAGTGTACCCCAGGACCAGTAGGAGATTTAGCCATTGAACTCATTGAGCTCAGAATCCAGGAGGCCTGGGTGTCAGGCTAAGGGGGTGACGGGGAGCCAGGAAAGACTTTAGAGCAAGAGAGGGACAGACATGTGTAGATTAATCTGGAGGAGACACAGCAGTTCAGGAGCAGGAAAAGACAGGGGTAGTTGTCCACGGGCACTGCCTCTGCAGCTGGCTACTTGCAGGAAATCTGCTCTCCCCTCCCTACCAAGACAGGGCCTCAAATAGGCTAAACTGGCTTCAGACACATAATGTAGCTGAGGAAGACCGTCAACTCTTGACTCTCCTGCCTCTGCCTCCTGAGTACTGCTGGGACCACAGGAATTGGCTACCATGCTACCATGCTTGGCTTTATGTGGTTCTTGGGATGAAACCCAGGCCTGTGTATGCACAAGTGAAACATTGCCAACTGAGCCGAATCTCCAGCTCCACCCCACCTTGCTTGTTTTTGGTCTGAGCTTTGGAGACAAGGTACTTCTATGTAGCTCTAGCCAGCCTCGAACCTCCTGCTTCAGCCTCCCCAGTGCTGGCATTACGGATGTGACCACTACGCCTGGCTGAATCTGTTTCCCTTTGTATCTTATTTAATTTCTTCTTTTCTGTGTGGGCTTATCAAGGAGTCTGAGGATTCAGTGCCCGGCATCACTGGGACCCTCCAGAGAGGCAGGGACCAGAGCTGCAGCCGCAGGAGAGGCTGGGACTGGGTCCGGGATGTGCCCTGCACCCAGAGAGGCAGGGACAGCATTTCAGAGGCAGGACACATGACGAGGAGGAGATACAGGCCAAGGAGCCTGGCAGGTCTGGTGTAAACAGATTCCTGCCATGTGACCCAGCAGAGGCCTTGAGTTTCCCCATCTGTAAATGGGCCTGCCAGATGCACTTGGGTTTGGGTCTCTAGGACAGGCAGAGGCAGCAGAAACTGGGATGTGAGGGGTGGGTGTGGGGCAGGGAATCAAGGGGAAATGGGGATGCTCCCTGGTAATTAGAGCGTTTGAACTTCAAAAAAGTTAATTAACGATGAAGCTGCTGCTGGAGCCAGGCTTGGGCTCAAAGGGGGCCTGGCAGCGACTGAAATTAATTGCAGGCTATGGCGGGAGAGTGGCAGCCAGGCCAGGGACAGGAAGGAGCAGGGCAGGGATGGAGGCCTTGGAAGTAGCTTTCAAGGTGAGCAGGGTCTGGGAACATAGGGGGCTGTTGCCATGGAAACTAGGCCAGCTCTCCTAGCAGGCAGAAGGGGCCCAGTTTACTGTGGTCGGGATCTGGCTGTGGTGGGCTGGTGTGGCTACATGACACTGGAGCTGGGATTGGGTTGGTGTGGTCAGGGCCCCGAGAGGAGATCATTTATTCATTCGGCAAGCCTTGGCTGAGCACCTACTTGCTGTTACGGTTTGAACTGAGAGTGTGTATCCCAGCGATCCGAGCTCTGCCCTAGAAGTGGGCAGAGACAATGAGTATCATCTCTGTGGTCTAGAAATGCTTGAGAGAGATGTCAAGCTGGAGGGCTGTCGGGGAGGGGCCTCTGGGGTTGAAGAGGTGGGTGGAACTCCTCACAGGAAGTGCCCATAAAGGATTAGCCCTGGGGAGTCTTGGGAAGTGTCTCCTGAGACCGGACAGAATAAGCAGGAGGCCCCAGGTTGGAGGAAGGCATTCAGGGGAAGGAGAGGGAGGTAGGGTCTTGCTGGCCAGCTTTGGGAAGGGCTCCTGTACTTATGCCAGGAGAAGCTGGGAGTCATAGCGGGACTCTGAGCAGAGGAGGAAACATCTCCCTGATTTTTTTGTTTGTTTATTTGTTTTTTCAAGACAGGGTTTCTCTGTGTAGTCCTGGTCATCCTAGATCTCTCTCTGCAGACCAGTCTGGCCTTGAACTCAGAGGTTTGCCTGCCTCTCTCTCCCAAGTGCCGGGATTAAAGGTGTTTTTAGTGACTCACTGATGCCATTAAAGAGGAGGGGTTGGGACAGCCTCCTTGGACCTGTGAGGTACCCCTAAACTTCAGTAAGGAACCTCTGGGAGCTTAGAATGGGAAGGGGCTTGCTTGAGACTCCAGAGCCATGCTAGGACTGGAGTTTACATGCAGGCCCTGGTCTCTCTAACAACACATCACCACTCTGTACCCAGATGCTAAGTGACGGGGTCAGGGATAGGCATGTGCAGACAGCTGGAGCCAGGGGCTGTCAGACTCCCTCCTAGTAAACGAGAAACCCCTTCTGGGTCAGTCGTCACCTTCAAGGGAAGTCAGGCCCCTCAGTCTGGAGGTTCACCCCTGAGTCTGACTTTAGTCGTTTATGCCATGTGTGGTTTAACTTCATTTTACCATGCTTCACTTTCTGGGGGTACAGATCACCTTAGGCCCCATGGCTTGGACAAGAGAGGAGAGGCCATTTTGGGAGAAACGAGCAGACTTCAGCTCTCTCAGCTAGATCATGACAACTAGGGGCTGTGAGTAACACAGCCCTAAGAACTCTTTGAGTTTTGAGTGCCTGGTTAGATAGATTGAGATAGGCAAATGTGGGTGGAGTCAGCCATGGCCTAAGAGGGGTTGTTAGCAGGGGGAAGGGGCACTTAGGAGGTTCTCCTCTGCCGGGGCTGTAGAAGAACGCCTTATCCTGCTGGTGGCTTGTGGCCGAGTGAAGAACTAATCTTAGTCTGGCTCCAGGCAGCAGTTTTCTGCTGGGCAGAGCCTGGGGAGACCGACCCTTTGGGTGGGGATGACCTACGAGCATCATCCAGAGGATGGGGAGACTGACCCTTTGGGTGGGGATGACCTACAAGCATCAGCCAGAGGCGGACTTCGGAGATAGGCAGGTCAGGAGAATGTGTCCAGGAGGTCTCAGAAATGTAGTAGAGCCCTTGAAACTGGAAGTAGGAGGCCTCTGCAGAGGGAGGGTGGGTGAGGGGAGAAGGTGGTCAAAGAAGGGTTTAGGCATCAGAGCTATTGGGGCTGGGGACCTTTCTGGGAGCCAGTCCTTCCTGCATGGGACCGGGGAGTCCTACACTGGAAGCTTCGGTGGTTTGGTTCCTTGCAGGGCATGGCCTTGGTCTCACTGCTGTGCTTGGGCAGGGCCAGCTGCACACTGCACACTGCAGGGGACCTGGGCCACTGTGGTGTCCACACGGGCGGGAGGGAGGGAAGAAACAGTCCATTTGTCTGTTCCTGGGATGTCACATTCAGGAGCGTAGCACCTTAGGCCGCACTGCAACCAGTTTGTCCTTGACTCTGTGTACATGGTTCGAGTGTGTGAGCATGCTGGTCATCCTGCTGAACTGTGTGACCCTGGGCATGTACCAGCCATGCGACGACATGGAGTGCTTGTCAGACCGCTGCAAGATCCTGCAGGTGAGCTTCTGAGTTGTCTCCTTCCCCCCTCCCAGCTGGGGGTGTCCTCTCTCAACCTCAGGGCTCCACTCTGGCACCTCCTACTTCTCCTGCCTCACTGCCCCTCTGGCCCCCTTTGGTTCCTCACCCCATCCCATTCACACCAGTGAAGTGCACTGGCTGACGCTTCTCTGCTTATAGCCTGCCTGGTTCCCTAGTCGTCCCCCTCCCCATGTCTTTTAGGAGTGTCCTCTTGCATTTCTCTTGTTCTTGCTTCTCAGATCCTGGGTGGGCCCTGATGTGGCATCTGCGTGGGTGGGCAGGGTTTGAGGAACCATCGAACAGGGCTCCAGGGCTGCACCCATTTTGCAGAAGTAGAATATTTGAGGCCCATCCCTGGGAGTCAGACCTGAGTTTCATTTTAATTCTGCTATGTAGTTGCTGTGTAACCTGGGGCAAGTTGCTTGACTTCTCTGGGTCCTGCTTATTTAGCTCTAAAGTGGGCTACCCAATGTACGCCATTGCGAGAATTAGGGGTGAGGATGTAGTTCCACCATCTGTCCTAGTGTTTGATAGTTAGCAGAGATAATGAGGGAGAGCCCGGTGCTCAGCCCCTGACCTTTGTCATTGCCTAAGCTAAAACGATGAAGAAAATGGGCTGTGTAACCTTGGTAACTTCATCCCTTCTCTGGGCCCGGGACTCTTCTCTGTGAAGTGGTTGAGTGGACCGGGGCCTCGGAGGTTCTCTTCCTGCCCCACCTTTGACCTCACAGTGGCTCTGACTTCCACTCCTGCCCTGAGAGTTCACTCTGCCCTGTGCTATCTTCCTCCTTCCACGCAGGTCTTTGACGACTTCATCTTCATCTTCTTCGCTATGGAGATGGTGCTTAAGATGGTGGCCCTGGGCATTTTTGGCAAGAAGTGCTACCTCGGGGACACGTGGAACCGCCTGGATTTCTTCATCGTCATGGCAGGGTAGGTAATGAGCTGTTGTTGATGCATGCCAGCTGCCGCGTAGCTATCCCAGGGGCCTCTGGTCCAGGGGACAGGAGAAACAGTGCCCTCTGTGGACAGACAGCTGTCCGGTCCTTCGGCCACCGTGAACATCTGTTCTAGATGGGCAGTGTAGACTGGGTGTTTTATGATGATTGATTGAATACTTTTGAGAAAGTCACTTAACTTTGTGGAGCCTCCATTTCCCCAACTGTAAAAAGGAGGAAAGAGATCCACTCGGTCAGAATGAACACCAGGGAGCGTTGCTGCCATCAGCACCACCACCATCATAGCCATCACCATCATTATTATCATCGTTGTCACTTTCACCTCCGCCTCTGTCACCACCTCGCTGTTATCATTGCCATCATCATCATTATGATCACTCACCGTCATCTCATTTTCACCGTCATAATTATAGTCATCTTCATCGTCACATCATCTTCTTACTGCAAACTGTCATCATCAAAACCATCATTATCATAACCATTATCGTTATCCCTGTGACTGCCATCATCATCATCACCGTAACCATCACCACCATCATCACCGTTATCACTACCATCATCACAGTGAGCATCACTGTTATCACTACCATCATCACCATTATCACAACCACCATCACCGTTACCACTACCATCATCACCGTTATCACTACCATCATCACCGTTATCACAACCATCATCACCGTTATCACTACCATCATCACCACCACCATCACCATTATCACTACCATCATCACAGTCAGCATTACCATCATCACCACCATCATCACTGTTATCACTACCATCATCACCATTATCACTACCATCATCACCATTATCACTACCATCATCACCACCATCATCACCGTTATCACTACCATCATCACAGTCAGCATCACCATTATCACTGTTATGGTTGCTCAGCAGTCTGGACAGAGGGCAGATTTAGACGTCCTCTGACCCCATTTCTGGTCACTTCTAATGAAGCACGAATGGCTTTAGTGGGAGGATCACTTAACCTAGGAATTTAAGACCAGCCTGGGTCATCGAATAAGACTTGATGAAAAAGAAAAAGCCACATGCTACAGTCAGAGAAGTCAGGGGAAACTAGGCCCCATTTTACCCACTTGGAGCGCCACTCAGACTTCCTTCCTGCTTTCCTGGAGTCTGTTCAGCAGCCAGGGATGCGGAGGGTTCTGCTGAATGTGGGTGCTGCTTGGAGGCCAGCTGAGCAGGAGAGAAGGCCACATGCAGGCCAGTCTTGCCAGGATCACTGGCTAAGACAGTGCCCATAGCTCTGCCGTGGTGAGGTCTGCCCACACTTGGACTAGGGCTCTGAGCAAGGTGCTGTATTTTGCTGAGATCATTTGACCCAGGAGTCTGATGGAACCAGGCTTGGGACACGGGGACTTGAATTCTGTCCTGAGGAGGTAGCACATGGGAGGCAAACAGGTACTAACCATACTTAGCCAGGGCTCCACACGGTGGGAATCAGGAGAGAACAAGGCTGGTGACCGGGGAAGTGTGCATGCCCGGTAGTGTGTGTGTGAGCATATGTATGCGTTTGCACACGAGTACTTTGCCATCGGTAAGGGACAGTGGAGACACCTACAAATGACTAGAGTAGCGGCCCAGGAGTTCTCAGGCTCTGTCCTGAAACGCGACAGTTTGTGTCCCCACTCTGTTCCAAGCATCCCTTCCTGATGGTGCTCTTCAGATCCAGGCCCCCTTGTCCCTAGGGATTTGGAGCCCGCCTGAAAACAGGTAGACATCAGATGGTTTCTTGGGTACCCGGGCATCACCTTTGTCAGGTGCATTTTCCCTGGGGCTGACTGGAGAATACCCGTAAGTAGAGTTTCAAAGGAAAGGTTTTGGAGAGTATCAGTTTTTAATATTGGCTGTGCAAGCTCATCCCTTTGATCTTGGGATAGGAAGGACAAAGTGTGTCTGCTCTTTCATAGGACTGTGACTTTACTCTCTTAGAACCGGTGACATTGTGCCACGTGAATCGATAGCATGGGGCTGCACAGAGCCCAAACCACCTTGCTCTCCTTTCTTGCAAGGCGACAGCTTTGTCCAGCTGAGAAACTGGCTGTTTTCCTCCTTGTCTTCAGAATTCAGGCTTTCTCCTGGGTGTCTAGAACTTGTGGTTCCAGCTTCAAGGGCCCCGTTGGCTCAGAGCACTTGCCCTGTTTCTTCTTTGATTTTCTAACTCATTCTCCTGCTCTGTCTTCCTCAAGTTCCTGTTAGCCGGACTCTCTCTCCCTTCTCTTGTCTCTGTATCTGTCCTGTGTTCACCTGGCGCAAGAGGGAGTTCTGGACTCAGCTTTGTGTGTCACCCCTGGCTCAGCAGGGTCCATTCCCCCCCTCCCTGCCCCTGCTAGAATTGTCCCCTTCTCTGTCATTTCCATCCCCTGGATGTCTTCTTGCTGTTGTGTTGTCTGGGTTTTGGAACAGTTTGTACCTGGTTTTGTTTTATGGTTGTGTGTTCACCCGCATCTCCTTGGAGTACTAATGTTGTTGCTCTAAAGTCCCCGATTCTGAAAGGAAACTTAGATCAGAATATCATTTCCAAAAGTTGAAAAAAAAAAACCCAGATGTGAAGAAAAGTGACCCTTGTACAGATACGAGAGTGCTGTGTTGTTCTGAGAAATGTCCATGGTTATTCCGCTAACTCGGGGACAGGTGAGGTGGTGACGCAGCATCTGGGAGCAGGTGTAGAAGAGGAAACACTCGAGCTGTGTGATGACGTGGTGATGGCCTCCCACGAAGACAGCGCAGGCTGGCAATAGGCAGAAGGTTTCCTGTTGGGCAGAAATTGCATCCATCTTTGCCTGGTAAAAATCCACAAATCAGCTTGCAATTTCCCAGCGGCTACGCCTTTTAATTAGCAGGAAAGAATAAATCAAACAAAGGTATTGTCCCCTAGATACCGAAGAATCATCAGGTACATCTGTTAGCTCATGCTAACAAGGCCTCGCTGTGCAGCCCTGACTAGCTTGGACCTCACTATGTAGACTACGCTGGCTGTGGAGTCACACAGATCGTCTGCCTTCAACTTTCCAGTGTTGAGATTGAAGGTGTGCGGCACATTGGACAGCTTTTCCCAACTCTTGTCTCACAAATGTCATTTTGTTGGCTGGGTCTACCCTTCCCATCTAGAAGCTCTCCGGCCCTTGCCCCACAGACCGCAAGCTCAGCTCTGTTTCTTGTTCCCCTCCTGTGTGCTGGCACACTGGGATCTCCAAGCTGAGCAAGGAGAGGACCTGGACCAGCCTCAACACCCAGTTCTTGGGACAAGTTGGGAGGTACGATCTTCTGACCGCCACCCTTAGCATCAGGAAAAGCTGGCACGGGGCTGATAGCAAAGCATGTTTTCACAGTCTTACTGTATGAACTGAGTGTGTGTGTGTGGGGGGGGGGGGACCTGCATTGTCACCTCCACTGTGACCTACAGATGATGCAACTTGCCCATCAGCTTCCTGGGAGACTTTCTCAGAGTCAGAACACCCGCAGGCCTACCCTGTGCTAGATGCGGAAGCAGACCTACCGTTGTCTGTAGGGTCTTTACTATCCTAAGAATGGTGTGGGTGGAGAGGGCAGGTTGATGGTTATAGTTGGTATTCCAGAGCCCAGTTTTGCCCTTCCCACCCCCACCTGGTTCTTACCACCTCCAGAGCTGCCCACCCACCCCCCAAGTCCCACCAGTACTATAAACGTTCTGTTTCCAGAGTAACAGGCCTGACATCCCAAGGATATTTCTTCCCTTCCTGCTCCACCCCTTCCCCAAATTACTGGCTGCTTCTTCCAAGACGCAGAGGGTGACACAGAACCTCTGAGTTGCAAGGTTCCTTAGAGGTCACAGCCAAGCTGAATTGAGATGGGAGGCCCCATTTGTATGCTGCTCCTGCAGAGAGCTCACTATCATGCAAGGCAGCCAGTCTCAAATCGGAACGTAAGAAAGAGCTGGGAAGTTCCTTCACTTTGCTAAACTCTGCCTGTCTGTGGCTTCCACCTGTTAGTACTGTTCATTCTCAACTCGGCATTTACTGAGGTGCTATTGTACACCAAACTGTCCTGGGAAGTGGGGACACAAGATAAGGGAGACAAATGCCCTTCCTGACGTCATGGGGCTCAGAGTGTAGAAAAGAGATGCAAAACACACATCAGAGACAGGTTCTAAATGGCTCCACAATATTTCCTAGAAGGACCAGAGTGATCCAAGGATACGGGTCCAGTATTTACCAGGGGTCGGAATGTCCTCCAGACACAGAGCAGACATGGGAACGGTCCAGCAGAGAAAAGACGGTGGAATCTTAGGTGGAAGGCTAATATTCTGGAATGTGTGGAGCTGAGAGATGAGGCTAGGAGAAAGATCTGGGGCCTCTCACATGGGGAAACTGAAGCCACAGGAAGGGTTTTATGTACAGACTCTCCACAGCCTTCCAGAAGTCATTTTCCCTTTAGGATGAAACATCCAGTTCCTCCCACCGCTTGTCCGAGGACAGCGTTTTCAGAAAGCTCCACTTGCTGGACTTGGTCATGCTGTCTCTATTCTTCCCCAGAGAATAGGATCATAGCCTGCAGTGACAATGGCTTTGGGGCAGATGGGAGAGGCTGTACCATCCCAGCAACATGTAGGCTCTGATAGCTTGTCTCACAGTCACGCTTGCCCTCCAAGCCGGGTCCCTTCACCTTGGGGTTGATAGCAGGTGACTTTTACACTCAGCCCTGTGGCTGGTACTTTCATCACAGAGGGGTTTCTGGAGTAGGGGTCCAGCTGTTCTCTGTCACTTCCTGTTTTTGCTCAGTCTAGGCTGAGAGCCCCGTCATTCTCTCCCACCCCGTGACAGGGCAGGCGGGCACCATGACTCTTGAGGTGTGGCTCAGCCGCCCTACCACCTTCCCCTTAAGCTGCTCTCTCCTGCCTTGCCCATTAGGGGGTCATGAAATATTCAATTATTGTCTTGAACCCGAGATATTCTTCGCCTGTATATATCCCTTCTGACGTCATGCTGAAGTCCATCTCATCCTCCATGCCCAGGCCTTTATGAAGTGACCACTGCCAGCAGCCAGGCGGGAGTGAGACAACTCTGTTAAAAGTTAAAAGCCCATCTTTGGGGGGGGGAGCAGGAACCTGGGTGGGGCTGTGGGCTCCTAGGTGGATGAAGGGAGGGAGCGAGTGCCAGCACTTTGAAAGTCCTTGAAACCTGAGGACTGTGACATCACAGGGAGGGGCCTCCGTGCAGAAAAGAGCTGCTGAGTGAGGGACAAGGCTTGTGCTGCTAACATTCTTTCCCAGAGGAGATGCACGCAGTGTCGACCCCTCTTCTTCTCAGGTCCTGGTGACTCACTGAGGATTATCCCAGCTAGCCTTGTCGCAAGACCCTCACCTGAGTATCCAGCACTCTCTCCTACTCTGCCTTAAATGCATGTGGCAGGCCAGGGAAGACTAAGGGGGAGGGGGCTCTATCTACAGGCTATGGAGAAGCCCACCTCTCTGCCCGCTAAAGGCATTTTGGGTATGGCCCACTGAGGGAGCAGCATAGTCACGCACAGCAGTTGGGATGAGTGGTCTCCTCAACCTTCAAACACAGCCTTTCACCTCTCTCCATGTTTCAGAGAGCAGCAGAGTCATGGGGGCAGCCTCTTGGGCCCCACTCCAGGCATGAGGGCCTATCAGGCACAGCGGGACCTAGGGATCTGCACTAATCTAGGGGTCCAGCTGTGCTGGTCTGTGGCTGCTGTCAGAGAAGCTGGCTCGTGTGACCTCCGTAGGGAGCTATGAGAGGTGAAGGGTCATGACTCCCCGTGCTGGTTAGTGTGAAAGCATTGCCATGCAGGAGCTAATGTCCTTGTGATTTTCTGGGTCTTTTCTTTCGTGGTCACAGACAGTGTCTGGAGCTATGGATATCTGAGTTGAAGGCTGTATGGAAGGATAGAGAGATGGCTATGCCAGCCATGCCTGTCTACAGGGGTCAGAAAACAATGTTTTCTTTACCAAATCCCTCCCTTCTCTACTGCTCTTGGCCAGAGCCACATCTCATGGCTGCTCTTGGCTACACGGAGGCAAGGGAAGCAGGGAACCTCTTTGAACTTGGCTCAGCCAATCAAGGGCTCCTCTGTTGGGCCAAGTCAGATTGCAGAAGAAGGTTCATATCAGGTGGGCAGTGTCCTCACTGAAGCCAAGGCCCCTGGTTGCCACTTCGATAGCTCTGGCCAGGTTGGCTGGGCAGGGTCTGTGCCCCGTTGAGGAATCTAAAGTGGATACCGATCATACAAGTGCCACAGAGGCCAGTGCCTGCCAGTGGATCCAGCCGTCGTCAGTGGTCAGAGGCTCATTACTGGCTGTTTGCTGAAGCCGGTGGAGGAGTCTTCCTCCCATGGGGTTGTGTTTGTGTTATGTGGGGCTCAGGGAAGCCCTCTAGTTGCCAAGAGACTCAAGAGGCCCTGTGTCCTGTGTCACTGATCACTTTACTTTGGGACTTTACAGGTCTTCTCTCTGATGGCAGGTCCCCAGAGCCTGGCCTTGAGTCAAGGACATGGCTCCCGAGGCTCAGGCTGCATTGCTTTCCGATCTGTTGGGTGAGGTGCTACAGAATGGAGTGAGGAGCTGTGATTGGGTGCGTGTGGACCTGGGAAGGTTCCAGACAGAATCTGAGTGTAAATGCTGGTTTCATTTGCATACAGGGCTGGTTGGAATAGGTGATGGTCACTGTGTGGGCCTGTTTCCATAGAAACAAGATGGTAGCCACCATGAGGGATGGGTGAGTTGCTTGAGATCCTCAGACCTGCCTGATGAGTCATACAGGACAGGTGTGAGTCAGGCAGGAACCTCAAAATCATGTGGTGAAGGGATTCTCCCAGCTCCTTTACAGAGGAGCCCTGCCTTCCATCATGGCTGGTTCCGGACTCTGGACAGATGTTTTTGTCTGTGCAGCCCTCTCTGTTTTCTGGGGCTAGCGCTCCTCCCTGGTGTTTGCTGATGGCGTCCTCTTCTCCCCACAGTTACGCATCTTTCCTTTTCTGCTCAGCCATTAAGGCCCAGAATTGAGCCTTTTTGGCTCCAATTGGCTGGAGTGGGCTCTGTGTTCTTTCCTGAGCCAGTTTGGGTGGGTGTCAGCTCTACCCATGCCTCATAGCTTGAGAATAAGGAGGCTATCCCAGGAAGATATAGGGGGTAGGAGGAATCCCTGGTCTTGGGTTCCTTGGAGTGCAGCCAGAAGCTTGGGCAGCAGGAGCTGGCTCACGGGTGGCTTGCGTGAGGGGTGGAATCTTTTACATCTCCCATCACGTCCTCAGCCTCAGGATCCCAAGAGGTTCAGGTTGTTAAAGCTGCTTTGCCCGTGAGGAAATGGAGGCTCATAGAAGTTGGTGGCCCACTCCAGGTCACCACCGTACACGGGGGATCTGGGTTTGCTCACATCTGGCTGCCCTGCAGCCCATGTTCACCCCAGGTATGAGGGAGTGTCACCTTTTCAGAAGTCAAAATTATCCCACTGGCCTGTCCCAAGGTCTTGGGAAGTCTTACTGACACTCAGGAAGCTGTGAGGGATGTTTGTTTCCTCCTGCCTATGGCAGAGCTTATGGTGTCCCTTCCCCTCCTGCCCACCCCGGGGAGGGGTGCCAAGACTAGTCTGAGCTCACTCCAGTGAGGCAGACATTGAAAGAGGTGGGAGGCATATAAAAAGAATCATGCATTGAGGATGCTCAGTGCATACCATGCTCATCTCACAAGCCTGATGATTAGAACTTGGAACTCTGGTACTCTCTTCGAAGCCAGGAGGGCATGGCAGCTCACCTCTAATTCCAAAGTTCTGAAGGCCAAGACAGGGAATCCCTGGCTAGACTATTGATATTGGTGAGCGTTGGGTTCAGTTAAGAGAACTTGACTTAACGAATAAAGGTGGAGTTCAATCAAGGAAGACTCCCAACATCGGACTCAGGCGTTCACACGCACACATGCGTCCTCACACGTGGGGACCTGAATACACGCTATACAAAGACACAGGCAAAACCAAACAACCAGGCATTCCTGAGTGGGTCATGGGGCTCAGCTCGTCTATAAACCTAGCACTCACGAGTCTGAGGCAGAAAGGTTGCTGAGAGCTTGAGTCACAAAAGGAAGACTGTCTACAAAACAAAACAAACAGACATATTTGCCTGAGCACCGTGCATTTCTCTCATGGCCCCGGGAAAGGGTAACAGAGCATTGAATGTAGGCCCGCCGTGGGAGCGTCTTGAGTCCCTTGATCCCTGAGTTCCTGGAGCCCCCTAGGTTCCCACCTTCCTGGGATCTGTCTTTGTCACCCGTCCTGAGATTTTGTAGCTATCCTTCCTTGTGCAGAACCCCCCTGAGTTGTGAACTGAGGCTAGCACAGTCACATTCACTGTCCTCAGAAGTCAAGTGGGCTTAACCATCTCAGCCTCCTAGGCTTGGAGACTTTGTGGGAGGAACGATGGGTATCTTAGCACTGGCATGCTGTAAGAGAACACCACGACAGCCTGGGTACCGGGAGCTATTGTTATAGACAGCAGACGTGTATTCCCAGTTCTGGAGGCTGAGACTCCAAGGTCAAGCTGCAGCAGGAGGGTTTGTAACCTGGTGAGGGTCCACTACTTCACAGATACATTTCCTCAGTGCACTCTCATGGATAAGGGGTTGAACAGTTTTCTTTGGTTTAGTCTATAAGGGCACCAATTTCACCCTGATGTACCCCCAAGAATATCACCTTTTTGTCCCATGATTTTTGTTAGGACTTTAGCCTATGACTTTGGAAGGGATATAAACTGACCACAGTCATGGGCAAAATCACCATGACTGTGAAGGAACTGGCCTGAGTCAAGAGCCGTGATGCCATTTTTGTGGTGCCTCCTCCCTTTGCTTCTCATTCTTGCTGCATGTGCTCCACCAAGACCCCTACTGTGTGCTGGGAGTCAGGCGAGTGTCCTAGGGTGATGGTTTAGTTGCCAAGTGACACCCGCTGAGTCCTCTCCAGCTGCCTGCTGACCGATGATCCGCCATCCCCACCTCCGCATCTTCTCTGCCATGAGCCCAGTCTACTACTGCATCTTAAGAAAGCCCCACAGGGTTCTCCCAGAGATGGAGGAAGCAAACGTAGATACCAGCCCTGGGTGCATCTGGAAAGGCACTCCGTGTCACTTCGCAGTAGCTCCAAAGGCTCTTTTTCCCCCCCTGTCTTGTTCTTCAAGCTATTTATTTGACAAGCTCTCATGACTAGGGAGGCTGCATGCGCTCAGTGCTGGGGACCTGGCTGGGACCCTGAGGCATCTCTGAGGATCTGAGACGTGCCGAGTAAGCAACAGTGAGATACAAGGCAGGAGAGCGCAGCAGCTCAGCTCAGCTTGGGGTGGGCCTGGGAAAGCCAAAAAGAACTCTTGAGATATGAAGACTGGACCGAAGAGGCCTGGAACACTCTGAGAGCTGGGGTTGTCGCTGGACATTGGAGTACAGTGGGCAGTGGGCAGTGCTGGGGATGAGGCCAAGGGGGTTCCAGAATTATAGCCCGGGCCTTCTTGGATTTTCCTGTCTGGGTGTATATGATCTCTTCCTTCAGGGCACATGTGACTTGTAGGTGAGGATGAGATGTAAAAGCTGCAAAAAAAAAAAAAAAAAAAAAAAAAAACCTCATGATGGCTCATACCTACTGTCCCTCCTTCAAGCCAGGTCCTGTTCTAAGCCCCGAATCCTGCTCCGTTGAATGTTCTATTCAAGGTCACTGGTGTATCAAGAGTGAGCTGGGACTGAAACCCCATAACATGCTCTGACCACTGAACAACACCGCCTCCAAGGATGCTGGCCTTCTCACTGCTGTGTGTTGTGGTCCCTGGGTTAGCTGAGGGGGAGCTCGTGAACTGTGATGAGATGGGGGTAGGGATAGGTTCTTCCACATTTGGCTGTGTCTCCTCGGTGTTCTCTGGGCCTCGACTTCCTCTTCTGCGGACAACAGGCGCAATAATCCGACTGTGGGAGAGTTTAGCTGGGGATGTGTGTGTCTGCTTGGTGTCTTCTGAATGCTCGAGAGGCCCTTCCCAGCCTGCCAGGATGGAGTGGCAGGTGGCAGAAGCTCAAGGCATCCTAGGCTTCCTGTCCCTCAAGCCTCAAGGGAAGGAAGGAGGCAGAATTGAGAGCAGAGCTGCTCCACCCCTGGGCCCTATTCCTGCAGCTCTTCCCCAGCCTTCTGCGTTGGTGCAATCCTCAGGCCACGCTGAGGCAAAGTGGTCCTCTCGCCTCCGGTTTCCAGGCCACATATTTAGGGAAGGGCATCTCCTCTCACCTGGCCCAGCCCAAGGCCTGGATTACCCTCAAGGACAACCTGGGGCTGCATGCCCATTCTGACCCTGTGACAGTGACCGAGTCAGGGGGACGCACCTTTATCTGAGCAGTCCTGGGCCTCTCCCTGGAGCCAGGAGTTTCAACGTAGGGTTCTTTCTCAGGAACACCACAAGAAACCCTGAGGAGCCCCCTCATCCTATCTGCTTCCTTCTCACCTGGCCCCCACCTGCGCCCCGCCACTCAGGGAGGACAGTCCCTCTTCCCCTGGAGAGGTTCCTCGGTGGAAGTGCTTTTAAGCCAAACCGCTTTGCCCAGTTAGGTGCTTGGGAGCTGGCAGGAGGCAGAGGGGGTTGTTGACTTCTCTTTCCTTAAAGACTTTTAGCACCGAAACGTGTGATAAAAGTAACTGTGTAATTAGGAATTAATCTCTCACTCTTGAAAGCGATGTCTTACTTGGGGCCTGAGGGAAGTCAGCCCCGTAGTTACTCACCCACTCAGCAGCTTGTTAGGAGCTAGGACCAGGGGCCCAGAGACCACTTTCCTGGTGACAGGAGGAGGGGACGTCTTTTGTCCTTGCAGGTGGCCTCGGGCTCAGAGTGGGTAGTGTTATTCACAATAGGTTGAGTGTCTCCAGGGTGTAGGCAGCAGGTGAAGCTGGCCATGAAGGTCAGAGGCACGCCTAGTGCCACACTGTGTTTGGGGGTGGCTGCAGGTGCTGTTGCTGTTGGCCCACCTCCCTGCACCGCGTCCTTGGAATAGAACCCAGGGCTTTGCACATGGTAGGCAAGCTCTCTGCCCCTGTGCTGCAGCCCAGCCTTGCTGCTCCAGCTCCCAGATGTCTCTGTGTTCTCTCGGGGCTCCTGGACAGCCCTGTTACTACTTTCCCCCTCTTCATCTTTCCTGGATCAGTTCTTGAGTGAATGAGCAGCCTGAGTCTTCGACTCAGAAGAGGGGACTCCATCCCTGCCGGGAAGTGTGGGCTGTGAGGAGGCAGAACAGGGGGTGATGGTGCAGAGAGAGAAGAGCCGTCAAGAAGACAGAAAGGAGGGGAGTGAGGTGTTTGCCTAAGGTGTCCTTGAACCTGGCTTGGCCCCTAGGGTGCTGAAGGTAGGAGCAGGGAAGAGGGGCAAGGCCAGCCTGGGGACAGCCTTGAAGGCTGTGGTCAGGAGTCTGACCTTTTTTTCTGAGAGCAATGGGAGCCATGGAAGGTTTTAGGGAAGCACAGCTGCACTGGAGACTTAGATTTGCGATGTGGCTGGGCTGGGGGGGGGGGGGGGGGAAGCAGGAGACAGGAGAACAGGAGGGAGGCTGTCACAGCTGTCAGAAGACAGGGACAGTGACTTAGTCTCAGCAGGGATGGTAGAGATGGCAGCAGCTGTCCCAGGTTGGACTTGCTGGTGCAAGAGTCTCTGTCAGGATGGTGAGGTTCCTAGGGCAGAAACTTAAACTCATAGTCCGTGTCTCCCAGTCAAGTGTTCTTCCCTGTCCCTCCCACACATGTCCAGCATCCTTTTGGTCATGTTTCGCTCTGGGAAGAGTGAAAGCTTCTAGCTTCTCCACTGTGCACCTAATGTGTGCTTTTTATCCCCAAATAAATTTGACTGTACTCCTCCCTGAGACAGGAAACAGCCATAGCAGAATGTTCCAGTGGGGTCATGGGGCATAGAAGTTTTAAGAGCTTTAAAGCTTTAGTGTTCTGTTCATGTTGTTAAGAACTTGGTAATATCACATTTTCAGTGGGCTGCCAGGAAGCTAGGAATTCACATTTTGATATTAAATTCTACAAGAACTTTCATGGGGGGGGGCAGTGAAGGGTTTTGTTGTTTTGTTTGTTTGTTTGTTTTGAGAGCCTGAGGGATGCACAGATGGGTCTCAGGAAATTTTGCAGCTCATTGTGAGGGTGTGCTCCTGCTCGAAGCCCTGGAGGGTGAGGTCCAGGGTGGAGGGCAGGGGCTGGGCTAGTGTGCAGTGTCTATCTAGGTTTGTTCTGTCTGAGCTTTGAGGGTTCTAATGTACTTCTGGCTGCAGCTACTCTGCATCTTCTAGGGAGCCAGAGTGGAGGGGTTTGCTGAGTCTGAGGCCAAGCCTTGCGTCCCATCAACTTCCCACTGCGAGGAGGTGTTCAGCCTGTTGTTTACTAGCTGGGCCTTGGTGATATCCAGCTGCAGCCCACATGCCATCCAGCATCCAGGCAGCTTGTCTCTTCTCCCTGGTTGTGGGAAACAGTGTCAGAGAGCATCCCACCAAGATGCTGAACCTTTCGTGGCAGCCGTATCTCAGGCCCTGTGCTTTGCCCAGTGCTGATCATCCAGGCTGTGGCCTGGGGGCTCTGGATGGGAAACACTGGAGCACGTGACCTTATGGGGCCTGGAGTTGTGGACAGGCAGGGGGTGTCCTGAGGACTCCCTTGCTGAGGCTGCTCTAGAGCAGAACTCTCTCCAAGGTTGACAGAGGCAGGTTCAGAATAGTGGCTGCACTCAAATTTGGGGGTGGGAGGGGGCTCAGGCAGATGGATACAAGGAGTCGGCAGGATAGAGCCCAGACAGCCCTCAGACAGCCCCCGATTTTCTGCCTATCTCTATCTCTCAAACCTGCATGTTTAAAAAAATATTTCACAGGGGTAGAAATGGCTCCATGTTCCCTCTGTCCTGAGCTAGGCAGGTGTGCCACCTAGGGTTTTGGGCACAGTCCATGGGAATCTCCTCTCCCACACCCCCAAGCAAAATGTACACAGCACTCCCTCACGACCAGATCCAGAGAACCTGCGTCGGCGGGAAGAGGGTCTGTGGAGTGGGTGAACGCTGCAGGGTGTCTCCCCCTTGCCCGGGGTGTGTATGTGCGTGTGCTCGTGTGCCAGAGCAAAAACATGCCAGGGTGAACACCCAAGTGTGTGTGCGTGCGTGTGTGCCAGCATGTGCCGCCCCCACAGTGCCTCTGTCACAAGCGTCCCCCAGCTGCTGGGAGAGCTCTTTCTACACAATATGAAAATGACAGTTTGGTTCTCCCACGCATGGAATCCTCACGCGGCCTGCTCCCTACTGCCTGCTCAGGGCCGCTCTTGTCCTCCCCCATGGCCAGGTCTCAGCCTCACCCTCTCTGCTGGCCTTCCCTTCTTCTCTCTTCTTCTTCCTCCCCTCAAATCTTTGTCTGTGACTCTAATCTCTGTCACTGTTTTTGAGGTCACCCCTCTCTAAATTTAGGCTAAAGCAGGAGCGCGTGTGTCTGAGGGTGTCCATATGCGAGTGTGTTCGCAGATGAGCAAGCTCAGGTGTGCACGTGTGGGGGTCGTGCGCACAGAGTGGAGCCTGCCAGAGAGCTAGGTGTGGACAGAGCGGGGAATGGACTGGGGCATCTCAGGTGAGGCAGCTTTCGCTCAATTACTCCTCAAGCGACAGGAGGGGGCGGT
Organism: Alexandromys fortis; assembly: GCF_014885135.2. Classification (NCBI taxonomy): domain Eukaryota; kingdom Metazoa; phylum Chordata; class Mammalia; order Rodentia; family Cricetidae; genus Alexandromys; species Alexandromys fortis. Next base: position 151,477 of record NW_026068041.1, on the reverse strand, counting down.
GGCTCACAACAGTTGGACAGGTTTATTGGGTGTGTAGGAAAGCCTTCATTTCCCACCCACACTGGTGACATATGGAGACGGCAGCCATGCTGGAGCCAGGGTGAGATGAGGGAGACTCTACTGAGTGATACCTGAGGCCAGTTGTTGAGGGGATCTTTGAGCGAGGGGGAGGACGGTGGTGTCCCAGCAGGTGACATCTGACTGGCGTTTAGACCTCAGTGTGGGTCTTCAAGATCTGGGAAGGCTCCCTGGAAGAGGCTACTGCCAGGAAAGCCCTGCAGGGCAAGTGGAATGAGGAGCAGAGCAGAGAGGGGACTAGGGCAGTGTGAGGCTCCAAGGCCCGTCTCTGTGTGAGTCACTGTGCCCAGCAGGATTGGGTTTGAGACATTTTGGGTCCATGGTACTGACATTGGTCTGGTGCATTCTGGACTCAGTGTGGAAAAGCTTCTGAGGCTCCAGCACTGTGTGCGGGAGAACTGCTAGCCCAAGCATGATTTCATCACAGACAAGGGGATGGCTCCTCCAGGCAGAAGAGACGCCTGAGAAAGGTTTTGGTTGGCTGAGGAGTGTCTGTGAGCCTGAAGTGTGGTTGACCAGTACAGCGTTCCTCAGCACCCTAAGAATACAGAATGCCTGTCACGTCTTGATGTGCTGCCAGATGCCTCGGGCTGGTGTGACATGGGCAGAGAGGAGGCTGGCCCCGTGCGATGCTTGGCTCTAGCCTCGTCTCTCTTACCCTCTTGCTTTCTTCCTGGGACTTTGTTTCCCAGCTTGGTGGGTCCCTCTTGGCCCTTCTCTATGATGGAGGCTTGATAAAGCTATTATTGATGTCAGTGACACCCAGTTTCCACGTGATACCAACCTGAGGCCCCTCAGCTTTCTAGGTTTAATCTGATGGCCAACCATCCACATTGGAAGAGAAGGGCTGACATAAGTCAGGGGTCAGATGCATAGGGTATAGAGGGTGGGGGGCTGCTTGGCATGGTGCTGACTCTATAGTGGGGACCTTTTTCTGTTCCTTCCACTTCCACTCCTGACTGTACCTGCAGCATCCCTGTGACAGGTGTGTTGCTGCTGCTAACCCTGCTTACAGAGGAGACTGGAACCCAGCACAGCTGGATCTTGGTCCCTTTCCTCACTGTTCTAGGGAGTGTGGGTGGTTGGGTGGTCCCACCCTGGGACCTGGTCCTGAGTATTTTCTATACTGTCCCTCATTCTCTCCTTTCTTCATAGGATGGTCGAATACTCTCTGGACCTTCAGAACATCAACCTGTCAGCTATCCGCACTGTGCGTGTCCTGAGGCCCCTCAAAGCCATCAACCGTGTACCCAGTGAGTTGGACCTCTCTGCCCACACATCACTGCCTGCCCAGCTTTCCCTGTTTATTTACTCAGAGAAGATAGATCAGTTCCTCCCTAGGCCAGATCTATGCTCACGGTGCTGGGCAGATGTCACGTTGTTCCCACTGAACTCATGGGCCAGCATGTGGTACCCAGAAGTGCTGGGGAGGGGGGACTTGATGACTCTGAGTTCTCAAATAACTTGGATTTCAGCACTTGGGAAGTCTGACTGTTCTGAGAGAAAAGGTTACTTGGGGGTGGTTCATACAGACTGTCAAAGGGGGCTTGTGTAAGAAAAGAAAGTGATTAGCCTGAGGGAGAATGAGTTTAGTCCTTCACTGGGAAGCCGGTCATGGCTGGCTTAGAACTTGAATCTGTCACCTACTTACCCATAGGATTGTCTACTCATTTGCACACCTACCTTCCTATCCATTCACACATTTGTCTATCTATCCACCCACACCAATCCACCCATCCATCCACCCACCCACTCATCCATCCACCCACCCACTCATCCATCCATCCACCTACCCATCCATCCACCCACCACCCATCCATCCATCCATCCACCCACCCACTCATCCATCCATCCACCCACCCACTCATCCATCCACCCACCTACCCATCCATCCACCCACCACCCATCCATCCACCCATCCATCCACCTACCCATCCATCCACCCACCCACCCACTCATCCATCCATCCACCCACCACCCATCCACCCATCCACCTACCCACTCATCCATCCATCCATCCATCCATCCATCCATCCATCCATCTATCCACTCATCTTCTGTTTATCCATTCACCCCTCTACTCACCTGTTCATGAATGCATGCATCCACCTACCCCCACTCACCTACCTACTCACCTATCTATCCAACTGCTACTCATTCACTCATCTGTCTATACAGTCATCCTTCTATATGTTCACCCAACCATCTACTCACTTTCCATCCATCCATCATCCATCCATCCATCCATCCATCATCCATCCATCATCCATCCATCTATCCATCCATCTATCCATCCATCATCCATCCATTCACTCATCCACTCACCTATCCACTCATCTGTATCTATCTACTACCCATCCACTCATCTATCTATCTATCATCTATCTATCTATCTATCTGTCTATCTATCTATCTATCTATCTATCTATCTATCTATCTATCTATCCATCCATCCATCCGCTCACACATAAACCTATCTATTCATTTGCCCCACTTTCTGTCTCTCCACCTAGTTATCTATTCACCTATCATATCCATATATTTGTCCATCCATTCCAAACCCAACTTAAATTGAGAGGTTGCTTGGGGTCTGCTCTATATTGCCCAGTCTGTATTCCCTTGATGTTTTTAACCTTACAATCATTCAAAGAGGAATCTGGTCTATTCTTATTTGGGGGATGAAGAAACAGCCTTGAAGACCTGGTTCCCTGATCAAGGAAGGATGCAACTGCCAGCAAGTAGCAGATGTAGGATGCCTCCTCCACTGCCCTATGTTAGGAGTGGGAAGATAGGGAAGGGAAGGAGGAGGATATAGACTTGGGACTTTCAGATCTGTTTGGGAACCAGGAACTGTTCTTCCTCTCTCATGTCTGTGTGCTTAGTGTACATGTATGTACGTGTATTTGCATGTGTGTGTACATGCCTGCATGCATGGAGGCCTGAGGTTGATGCCAAAGAATTTTCCTTGATCACTTTCTACCTTATTCTTTGAGACAATTTCTTAACGGAACCCAGAGCTCACCAGTTTGCTCTGTTTCTGCCTTCTGAGGGCTAGAATTGCAGGCTGCCAGGATAGCCTGACTTTTCCATGCCTCCTGGGGATTGGAACTCTGGTTCTCATGCTTGAGAGGAAAGCATTTTACCCACCGAGCTGTCTCCTCAACCCGACACAGGGTAGATCTCAGCCATTTCATTCCTAGAACTGTGGAAGGAACCCCTCAAACACGTGGGAGATGCACATGCTCAATAAACACATCTCTGCATCCTCTCGTCCTCTCGTGCTGCTAAGGCCCAGACAGTGGTGCCTTGGGCCCGGCCAAGCTCAGGAAGCAGCACGGGGAAGAGGCATCTGAGCTGAGATCCATGAAACCTGGGAATGAACTGGTAGTGGGAAAGACCAGTGAGGCGAAGGGGCGTGGGGCATGGTCAGAGCGAAAGTCTAGAAGTCACTAGCCTCTGCCTGTTGGGGATCCCAGGTACTGGCTGCTGCAGGGGCCAGATAAATCTCAGGGAGTGGGGCTGAGGCTGGGGGGATAGGAGAGGTCATCAGGAGGGTGTTTCAGACATGGCCCTGGCAGGAAGGTGGGGTGAGCTGGTCTGAGAAGCTGCTCCAGTGGCCAGGAAGCGATGGCTAATGCTGGGCAGGGCAGAGGGAGGGAGGAGGTACCCATGAGTCCAGGTCTGAGAGTCATCGGCATTAGCTTTAAAACACTGAGGGCCTCAGCACTGAGATCCCAGAGCAGGGGCCCTCCCTCTTTCCTGGCCTCACCTGCAATGTTTCTATTTCTGTCCCGGGGACAGCAGTTGTAGCTGCCTTCTTCTACACTGTGTTTCTGGCATGGAGCCTACAAGCCTGGTTACTTCAGAGGCGAGGGGCATGTGGCAGGGTATTCTTATCCACAAGGGCATTAGTACAGGATCTCACGCCATGGTCTCTGTCAGGCCTGGGATCTGACAAGGACGGGGCAGCCATGTGAAGAAATGTCAGTGAATGGGAGAAGGCCCAAAGGGACAGGATGGACATACAGGGGTGGGTCTTTCTCTTGCTGGATGTTTTCTGGACCTCGGTGTGTGGATATGGAGATCTGTATGTATTCCCAGGAGAACACGTATGCACACATGTGAGTGCATGTAGATGGGTGTGCATGGGAGGAAATGTGTATATGTTATGTCACGGTGTCTGTCCCTCATGGGAGCATCTGTGGAACCTGGGCCACCCTGGATGGCCGTGTACAGAGCTTGTTAAGTGGCTTGGGACTAAGGTGGCTACTCCATGGCCCAAGCAGCAGCTTGCCTGTTCTCTGGAGAAGGGCAAGGGTCAGTCTTAAGCCCAACATCCCTGTGTTTCTGGAAGTTCCAATTACCGAGGCTCTGTGCACAGATAGCCAATGGAGGCTGTAGGTCTTTCCACAGGACCTTCTAACAGCTAATGGCCCCCCTGGGAACCCTCAGAAGCCTGCTCAGCTGACAGTCACCTCTCCCAGAGTCCAGCATTGTGGAGATGCTGAGGGCACGAGCCCCCAGGAGCCAAAATACCACCAGGCTGAGTAAACAGCTATGTTCCTGGGGAAAAAAAAAACCCCTTAGGATAAACAACTCTCCCTGTCTTCCTTTCCTCCCCCCCTCTCTCCCTCTCTTCCTCATCCTCTTCCTTCTCCTCCTCATTCCCTCTCCTTTCTTCTCTTCCTCCTTCTCCCCCTCCTTCCCTTTCCTCTTTCTTCTCTTTTTCCTCCATCTCTGCCTCTTCCTTTTTATTTTGAGACAGGATTTCTCTACATAGTCCTGGCTTTCCTGGAACTTAGTAGACCAGGCTGTCCTTGAATTCACAGAGTTCCTTCTGCCTCTGCCTCCTGAATGCTGGGATCAAAGGTGCGTACCACCACACCTGGCTTGAACTCACCTTCTTAAGTAAACTCCAGGAATGCATGGCGGTTAGAAAATGGAGATCCCCGAAGTCCAACAACTGAGCCCCTCTTTCTGCAGGAAAGCCTTATTTGTCCCTGGTTGCCCTGTGTTCCATGAGGAGTCACCAGGTAATGTGTGACCTGGAGGGGCCTGGACTCATTAGCTGTGTCCACTTTGGTATGTATTCAGCTGTAGCCTGCAGCTCTCTATTTCACCACTAGGTGGCAAGCTAGAGAGCCAGCCCTGGGCAGCCAAATGATTAGTGATTAATTGGGAAATCAGGGAGGGAGGTTACCAGAACCTTTCTAAAGGTAGTGGAGAATAGAGTCCCAACATGCCCATCCAGAAAGACTCAACTGGAGGTCAGAGAGTATCAGTCCTGTTCTTCACTCTGCTGTGATGTGGGCCTCAGTTTCCCTGCAGGCACAAAGCAGAGGAGCTGAATTAACTGTATGGTTCTCAGCTCTGCACGGGGTTGGTAGAGGACCCAGAAGTCAGGGCTCTCCTCACAGTGTTTTTCAGTATGTCCCTCAGCCCACCCCTGCAGCTTCTTCTTAGCACCAGCCCTGGACAGATATGGGGAAAGAGACAGAGGTTGAGGAGAGAGGCCCTGCCTCTGTCTGTGCCTCACCTCAGTAACCACAGTGTTTCCCTGAGCCCCCTTGGTTGAGTGCTTTCAAAGAGAAAGATTGTTTTTTTACCTCCATTTAGAAGCTTGAGCAGTCACCAGAGAGCATGGAGCCAGTCCATGCTGCAGCTCGATGTTGCATTCCAAGCGAGGCTGTTGCAAGGGAGTCTGCTTGGAGGACTTTGAGCAACCTCCAGGGTCCTAGGCTGGCAGTTGCTGGCTCTGTCACAACTCACCTCCCCACAAGGGATTCTGGGTTGGCCTGGGCTGTCTGAACAGAATGAAGAAGATACTTCAAGATGCCCTTGGATGCAGTGAGAGAAACGTCAGTAGTGCTGCAGGGACCCGAGCTGCAGGTCTCTCCACTGTACTGTCAGCCCCTGGTTCCGGTTCAGCAAACCCTAGCCCCCTTGTCTTGGAATCCTCCGACTAGAAAGCTGAGTTAATCTTACCAACATCTGTCTTGTTGTGTGGCTGAAATGGCATGGTGGGCCTGGAGAACTTCCTGCAGAATGCCGGGCGTCAGAAGTGATGGACAGCTTCTGTGATGAGGACCAGGGGGTCTTGGGGACATCTTAGCAGAGGCTTGTCTTAGAAGAGACTCAGAGGTCTCAGGCCGTGGGCGGGCATCCCTGCAGACAGAGTGCGATACTGCGACATCCTAGGGCTGCTGTGGTAGCTCAGGGAGGGGCATGCTGGGAGGGGTGAGAACTTACCTCTTATCACCTATACTGACTTGTGTTGTTACTGTTACCCACCTCCTCACGTGGCTCTCCATGCACAAAGGACAGGATGGAAATTGGTAGAGTTATCTCCACGCCCTTGTTGGAGGATTCAAAGACAGGAACATAGCAGGAGGGGGCGGCTTACATCTGGAATTTAAAGATAAATGGGCTGAGCCCCTCACAGTCCCACGGGAGCTGTTACTCCATCCTCTGATAAACTATAGGATGTTGGGATTGTGTTGTATCCGCTTTATAGGTGGGGAATTGGAGACTCACTTTGTGGAGTGCTGAGCTCTCTGTTGACTGAGATGAGGCAGTAGCAAGTACAGGGGACGTACCTGCCCTGGTACCCAGGGCTGCTTTGGCCCTTCCTATCCAGATAGGGTCCCAGATGGATCGCTGTCAGGCCGACTGTGTTGAGGGAGAGGAAGACCCAGGGGTCCTTTTTGAAAGAACTTAGGGAGTTTTATTTGGGACAGGGTCTGGGAGAAAGAAAAAATGTGGGTCAGAGCTGACATGGACATTTCGTTTCTTTCTCTGGAGTGTGTGGCTCCTTGGACTCAGGGAAGGCAAGAGGGATGCCGTGAGCTGACCATCTCTGGATGCATCTGGGATTCCAAGGTTTCCTGTCCTTGGTCCATATGAACTCTCTCCTCTTGGGGTACAAAAGCCTGCGGGAGGGAGAGAGATGAGGCAGGGGCCCTACTGCCAAGAGCTGCTGTCTTCTTTGAAGAGGAGGGTGGAGAACACTTGGCCAGATGTCTGGTGGGAGCCCAAAGGGATCATAGGATGTGCTGGGAGTGGGGTCAGGGCAGTCAGTTCAGGGTCAAGGGCTGAGTCGCACTCTAGGAATCCTGAAGAAGGTTGGGTAGGACACAGGCAGTAAGAATAGGTCAGTGTATTGGCCTCTTGACTGCTCTTTATCTGAAGTACGATTGCCTGGGGTCGCTACACCAGGCTTCGAGCTAGGTACAGGCTTAAAGCAAAGATTCGTGCATAACCCCCGCATTGCTGACTGACACCTGAGCCCCAGGCGCTGGGCCAGGGCCCAGGGTCAGGGCTAAGGAGACTCACAGAGGAAGGGTGATGGGACCTCAGAATGATGAGGGTTGTTTGGGACACTGTGGGTGGGCACACGCTGCTCTGGGGGAGGGCCTTGGGGCCTGTGGGATGAAGAAGGCGGGGTGCTCTGTGACTTGGTGTCTGCCTTCAACCTGCAGGCCCCTTCCCGGCCGGGCTGGTGCCAGCAATTGTGACCCTGGCAGTCCGACCGTCTGCTGCCTGGCCCGGCCTCCTAGCCCCCGTTGTGCCTCTGATTAGTTGGCTTGGCAGTGGCAGGGCAGCAGACGGCTTCTCCTTGCGCTCAGCACCTTCCTCTCCTGGCTGCTCGGTGCTCTCGGCCAACCTGGCCAGATCAGAAAGTATGCAACCTTGGGGGCCGGGCCCCAGCCGTGGCACACCTTTCTCCCTCTGCTGTCCCCCCACCCCGGCAATGGGGTGTGCCCCTGGCTGAGGCTGGCACATGTCCTGTGATTTCTGCTTGAACTGGCCTGGCAGAGTGGCCGAGCTAATCTGGCCTGACAGCCCCTGTCTGTGGAGCACCTTGGGCCTGGAGAGGAGATGCCGGCTAGGAAGTGAGCCTCCCTCTTGCCATCTCGTCCGTGGCCACCAAGGGACCTTCCAGATTCTCTTGCAGTGGAGGACCTGCTCCAGGGGTCTCCATCTCTTAGGGTTGGGGTGGAGCTGTTACAGTCATTTCCCTGCCTGGAACCTGCCACTATGGTACCAGTTTTGATGCCATCTAGACCATCTATCCTGAAGCTACTTATGTCACACTCCTGGACCAGACCCTTCTCTCCTGAGCCCAGTGGTGGGCTGGGGAGGACTGGGGGGGGGGCGAGGCAGGGAGGAAGTGGGCGTGGCTTGTCTCTTAAAGGAACAGAGCAGAACATTACACAGGGAGCTTTGTCTTTTTAAAAATTTAATTATTTTATTTTAATTAATTAGTTAATTAACTTTTTTTTGGGGGGGGTGAGGTTTCAAGACAGGGTTTTTCTGTAGCTTTGGAGCCTGTCCTGGAACTAGCTCTTGTAGACCAGCCTGGCCTTGAACTCACGGAGATCCGCCTGCCTCTGCCTCCCGAGTGCTGGGATTAAAAGCATGCACCACCACCACCTGGCTTAGTTAATTAACTTTTGAGATAGGGTTTTCCTCTGTAGCTCAGGCCGGCCTAAAATTTGAGGCACTGTTCTTCCCCTCAGTCACCCTAGGCAGAGGAATTACAAATATTTTTCACCAATCCAACCTCATCTATTTTGATTTTTTTTTTAAAGCTGATGAGTCCATGGGGCCCAGAGCAGTGTATGGTGGTGGCAGGCTTCTTGTGTAGTAGCTGTGGAGGGGGAACATCTGTTTACCTATCACTCTTTCATTAAATATCTATTTACTTTTGTCCGTATGGGTCTTTTGTTTGCATGTATGTCTGTGCACTGTGTGTGTGCCGGATGCCCAGAAAGGCCAGAGTGGACATCAGATCCCGTGGAACTGGAGTTTCAGATGGTTCTGACCTCGTATGTGGGTTCCGGGTCCTCTGGAAAAGCAGTCAGTGTCCTTAACTGCTGAGTCATCTGTCCAGCCCCCACCATTATTAGTCTTTCATCCTTTGCCCTGTTGTCTCCGGGAGGGGCTGTTGCTCTGGGCAGGATCCGGGCAGGACTGGGGAATGTGGGCCTTGCATGCAGACTTGCCTGGGTCCCCAAGCTAGATCCAGAGCAGAGGAGGACTGAGCCTAGAGAAGTCATTCAGGGTGGTACGCGTTTTGACGGAGGAGGAGTGGGCTCAAGTCAGGTATCAGCCCATTCCCAGGACAGAGAGAACCAGAGGAGTGAGATGCCCTTCTGAGTATGTGCTGGTCAGGAGGGAAGCAGGAAAATGGGGTCTGTGGTGGCATGGGCCAGGCCTGCTTCCAGGAGTGAACCCACAGCCATCCTCATAGGAACGTTTGGAATGGGCTGTGGGCTGAGCTGTAGAAGATGTGTGTGCCTCTTTTCGTGTGCGCGTGCGCCTCTGTGTGTGTGTGTGTGTGTGTGTGTGTGTGTATGTATGTATATATACAAGCTCTCAGATCAAATATATGTGCACACATGGGACCGCCTGCCTATAAATGAGGCTCCTACAGCCACTGTGGCCCCAGAGGCAAACACCCAGCTGGGACTAGAACTTCACTCTTCATCCGGTCTGTGCTGGGTGCCACCAGGGATGATCTACATCAGATGTCCTGTATCCTCTGTCTCTTACTGACGGGGGAACAGGTCCTTAGCTACACTCTTGGGGCCAATGTCTCCATCAAGGGCCACTTGGCTCCTGATCCAGGCTGATCGCACCCAAAGTAAGCCCAGCCTAAGAGAGGGAGATTGGGATTGGGAGGGGGCAGCAATGCTAGAGGATGGGCACTTTTGACCAGGTATGGCGAGAACCCAGGAAGGCTGCCTGGAGGAGGAGAAAGCATGTCGAGAGAGAGAAGTCCCATGCACCTACCCTTCCCTCAGCCCCCCTTTCCCATGTCTTCTTACCCAGGTCCCCCTTCTCTGTCTTCATTTCTTTCTGCTTTCCTGTTTATGTCTCTGTTTTCGCTTCTTCCCACCTCTTCTTTTTCATGTGCCTGGCACTAGGGCACTGGAGGAAGAGCATCAGTGTCCTGCTAGTCTTGGCTACTTACTACACCGAGTGTGTAAAGGAAGGCTTATCCAGGCTCCTCAGGGCCTTGCCTGGCTCCTAATCCTGTAGTCTCAATTCCCTGGGCAGCCATGGATGAATTCAATTTGTGCTAAATCCATAATTACCTAATTACACCTTGCCTCTGTAGCCCTGGGACTCCCCAGGCCCTGGAGAGCCCTGGGAGGGAAGCTGGGCCCCTGGGCAGAGGGGAACGGAGGGAAAGGGCTGCTCGTCAGGGAACGGAACCGGCAGCTCAGAATCTCAATATCCTGGAGAACAAGGGAAATGTAATTAATTGAGCAACAAAGGCCACCCTTGGGAGCAGCCAGGAGTAGTTAGGCTGGCGTAGTGCTAGTGAGTGGCGGAGTGAGGGGAGCCTGTGGCCTCCTCAGGGTAGTTCTGGTCCAGCCTTCTCTCCATCAGCTGCCTCTGCGTGGACCCTAGGACTTCATTTCCCAGAGTCCAGGGCGACTCAAGAGCTGTGCCTGCTCCGAGATCTGCTGATGACAGTGGCCCAGGCCTCTACAGTAACCCCAGGCCTGTCTCCAGACAGCTCTGCATGTTCACAAGCTATACTTCCTCTAACCCCCCCCCCCCGATTCTTCACATCCTGTAGGGCCCAGCCCTACTGCATCCCCCCTACAAACGTGTCCTTGGCGGTGGTCCTTTTGCTCAACACTGCTGTCCCTGACCCCTGCTGCTGGGCTGTGAGCTCTGAGGGGGAATTCTCAGCATTGCGGTGACAATCTACTGCTTGATAAATGCATGCCTGCATGCATGCATGCATGGATGAATGATTGCAGTCCCAGAAAGGCCTGAAGTTGGCTGACTAGAGTCCTTTGGTCTGTTTTGGGGAGCCTGCGGTAACCTGTTTTTTTTTTTTGTCTCCCCTAGTATGTACCCCTTGTTCCCATGTTAGGGGGTGGATGTAAGGCAATGGGGTGCTGAGCCTTGGCCCTGACTGTTCTCAGCTGGATGATGCAGCCTGCCAGGGAGCCCCGTTGCTTTTCCTGAGTGGACTCTGACCTAGATTTGAGGGGAGGAAAGATGGGGGTGGACATTAATTATTGATTGGAAATCCCTCCACGCTGAGTGCGTGATGCAAATCCACGATAATTATCCTCATTAATAACCACCTCAGCATCACACTGGGGTAAATCACAATCCAACAGGACCAGCTCTCCTACTTGTCGTCATTACCCCTCCCCCTCCAGCCTTCCTCTCTTTTCCAGTCCTGTTCACGAGCAGGCATCCAACAGACATTGATGACGCTTATCTTGTGGGTTAGGCCCCGATGGCTTCTGGGAACACTGAGGCGATTCAGACACAGACCCTGTCCCCAGGAATTTACAGCCTAGTAGACAGGACAGGAAGGCAGACAGATAAATATTCCTTAGGGTCAAATGTTGATTCAAATAAGCCCTCTCAGGGTTGTGTAGCATACAAACTTAACTGTACAAGGCAGCCTAGGCTAGGAGCTGCGGAGATTGCCTGGAGCAGGGGAGTAGAGGGTTGGGCGAGAAAAGGTCTGGACAGCTTTGCAGAATGAGATGTCTCAGGGCTGGCTATGGTGGATGAATAGGTGTTTGATAGGGTACTTCAAGAAGAGCCATCAGTAGAGGTGAGAGGATTGGTCATAGGAGGAGGGCTAGACTCAGTATCGGGCAACAGCTTGAATTCACATCCTTCTGTTTCTTAGCAATGGGTCTCCAGCGGGTTCTTTGAACCTCCTGTACGAAGCAGAAACACTATTGCCAGCCTCAAGCGGTTACTGTGAAGGCTGAAGGAGAGCCTGAACAGACTCTCCATGTGCTCTAACTGTGCTAAACGTGCTCTTGTGCACAGCCCCACGACAGCACTCGTCACCTGAAAGAGGGCTCCATAAATGTCTGCTGCTTCACCCAGGATCTCATGGAAGTGCGTCAGGGCCCAGAGCCATTTTCCTGACTTTGTGGGTGCTGGGGCAGATATGGACGAGTGAGGTCCTCCGGTCATCCCATCAGGAGCAGGAGACTCCATCTCTCCTCCAAACACCCCTCAGCTTTTTCACCTGTTCTCTTGGCTTCTCTGATGCCTCCTTCTCTGCCGTTCCTCTCCCAGGCATGCGGATCCTGGTGAACCTCCTGCTCGACACGCTGCCCATGCTGGGAAATGTGCTCCTGCTCTGTTTCTTCGTCTTCTTCATCTTCGGCATCATTGGCGTGCAGCTGTGGGCAGGCTTGCTGCGGAACCGCTGCTTCCTGGAGGAGAACTTCACCATGTGAGTTCCCTACCCTGTCTGAATTATGCTTCTTACTGCGGTGATCAGACACTGAAACCAGAAGCGCCTTGGAGGGGAAAGGGTTTGTCTCATCTTACAGCTCGTAGTCCATCATCCAGGGAAGTCAGGACAGGAAGTAGGTACCTTTGGCAGGAGCTGATGCAGAGGCTATGGAGGGCTGCCGCTTACTGGCTTGCTCCTCATGGCTTGCTCAGCCTGCTTTCTAATAGAATTCAGTACCGCCAGCCCGGGAGTGGTAGGCTCCACACTGAGTCCTCCCACAGAGTCCTCCCACATCAGTCATCAGTAGAAAACGTCCTACAGATCTGCCGACAAGCCAATCCGATGGAAACATTTTCTCATTAAGATTCCCTCTTCTCAGAAGACCCTAGCTTGTGTCAAGGTGCTATAAAAAACTAGCCAGCACCCCCCACTTCTACCCTCATCCCCAACCTGCTCTACTCCTGTTGACTCTGACCCACCTCTTACTAACTCATTTGCTAACTGAGAATCAGGCCAGCAAAATAGGAATGGCCAGTTTGGGAAGGCTGGATAGGAAGAGAGAGGGAGGCCTGAATATTGAAAAGGATAGAAAGTTTCAGAGCCCAGAACCCAAGGAGGTGTGTGTGTTGTGTGTGTGTATGTGTGTGTTGTGCGTGTGTGTTGTGTGAGTGTTGTGTGTGTGTTGTGTGTTGTGTGTGTGTTGTGTGCCACCACAGGATCAACTCACAACCTGCTGCTGGGTCCAGAGTGGGAGCCAGGTACCCCCAAGGCAGAATGTCAATATCTGCTTAAAAGACAGGTTTAATTTCTGAAAGCGATGTCTTTAGAATCCCTTCTTTCTAAGTGATGAGGGCTACCCAGTGCATGTGCACGCCCTATGTGATTGGAAGAAAGCTTTCCACAAGCCATTGGGCTGCTGCTGTGTGCCAGGCTCCAGGGAGGCTGAAATGAAATAGCAACCATGTCTGTTTTATCCTGGCAGATGTACCCAGGGTCTGCCCTTAGTTGAGCTAGGGCACCCATGGGGAGCATCAGGCTAGGGTTTGGTTGCTCAGGCTCTTCTGGATGTGTGGTGTAGGGACACTGCCTAAGTTGGGATCAGTCTCCCTTTTCAGGGTTCGGAATGTTAGGTGTAATGCGATGTAACGGGAGGTAAAAGTTGGGTAGGGACATTGCTGTGCTGTGGGGAATGGTGGGGTACCTGGGTAGGCCAGGGAAGGGACACCTTGCTGGGTGAGGGCCCCATGGATAGTGGAAGAGGGCCTTTTCCACTTCTGTGAGCGCTCAACAGAGACCAGTAGTCAGGGGCAGGAAGCGGGGAAGGCCTTCACAGAGTAGCATGTGTGTGACCTCTTGGCGTTGAGTGTTGGTAGCACATCCATGCCCCGTCCTGTCCCATGTGGATCTTTTACAGCATTCTGTGACTGGCCCTGTCATGTCACAGACATGCTCAGCCTTCATGTCACCTTCTGCCGGAGGATCACTTTCTCTTCCCCAAGCAGTGGACACACTCTCTGCTAAGCTTCCGTGTTGGCTGATCTTCTCTTGCAATGGTCCCATTTGTCAGCTTGAGGATTTGGGAAGTCTCTGGAGCAGTTGCATACTTGGTCTTGGGGGGACCCTCGGATGTGAGTTCTCCCCAAGACCAGGAATCGTTGGTCCTCACTGTTTTCTCAGGACCTGGAACAGAGGCCTAATTTCTTCACTATGAATGAATGAGGGACTAATTAGATGATAGCATGAATGAGATCGCGAATGAATGAATGGATGGATGGAGGGTGAATGAGTGAATGCGAACACTGCACAGCGGCGGGCTGGGAAGAAGGCTGGTTCTCCTTGGCTTTGCAGCAGGAGAGTCTATGTGCTGGTTGGAGGTTGGCTGTTTCCTTGTCCTGTCCAGACCCTGAGAAGTGGCTTCAGCCCTGCTTTGGCTAAGATGGGGGAAGATGGGGGCACAGAGCTGTGGACGTGCCTGGGCCTCAGTGTTAAGGGGCCCAGTGTGTAGCTGGTCCATCTGGAAGAGGAGTTCCAAATATGAGTGGAGCGAGGGGACCATAGGGCAAGGCTGGGGGACTCTCCTGAGCTCTGAGAGCTCATGCTCTCAGGACAGGGGGCCTTGACTTACAGGCCTCACTGGTAGAGGCTGACCGTACTTCAGGCTTGGGAAGAGAGCAAGGCCAAGGGTGTGACAGAGCCTTCCATCACTGCTGTGCAGGTGGGGACTGAAGCAATGGAGTCAGGACTTCAGGGTCAAATTCTGCTTCTGCCACCTGCTAGCCATGTGGCTTCGGCAACTTCGTACCTCAGTGTCTCTACCGCAGAGTTGTTTTGGGAATGCCTCAAATTAGAAAATGTGGAATGCTAGGATGGTGTCTGACCTCACAAAGCACTGAGTAGGAGTGAGCCATGTATGACGTCATGTGTGTTCCTCCAGCCTGGGAAGTTCTGTGTGTATGCGCGCACACACACACACACGTGTGCGTGTGCATGACTGTTTATTTATTGGGAATGGCACCTGCAATCCTGGGTGTGTGAGCTCACCTCAGTCTGGTGCCACAGATATGGATGGCAGCCCTAACTAAATGAGCACTGAGTGACAGGATGGGCCCGGATCTGGTCTTGGAGAAAGACAGCTGGTGTTCATGGGTTTCTTGGTACACACTGGACACTGTGCTCATCAGGACCAGTTCGGTTTTCTTCCAACATCCTGTGCGAAAAGCAGATTATCCTTATCTGCTGGCTTGTGGGAACGTGTTTATGGCCAGTACACACATGTGTACACATGTGTAGAGGCCAGAGGCCAATGTTTGGGGGTCTCCTTGATTGTGCTCCACCTTATTCTATTTTATTTTGAGACAGAGTCTCTCACTGAAACTAGAATCGATTGATTTGGCCGGATGAGCTGGCCCGCAGACTCTGGGACCCTCACGTGTAACCTCCCTGGCACTGGGGTTATAGGCACAAATCACCATGACTGGTTTATATGAAGGCGGTGGGGATCTGAACTCAGGTCCTTATGCAAAGCAAGCGCTTGGCGAGCTAAGGCTGGCAGCAGCAGAGCCCTGAGAACCCCAGGAGAGGGGCTCAGCCACGCCACAGAGGAAGGAGGGCTGGGGGTGGGCAAGTGTGGGATCGGGGCTGGGCTGTCCATGCTATTGACTGGTTATCTGAACTGGTATCTGGGTGTAGGCTGGCCTCTGGCACAACTGCCCTGGGGTTTCTGAATTCATGGAGTAGGGCTGGCAGAAGAGCACCAGGGGGAAGACTGACAGGAGGGTCTTCAGTAATGGCAAGTGGTCATCACCTACAGATGGGGGTGAGCTCATCACTCCTCAATGCTAGCTGCACTGATCCCCGAGTCCTAGATCTCCCGAGTCTCTCCATCCATCACTTGTAGAGCCAGGGACACCACCTCCCGTCTGGGTTGATGTCCACAGTGAACTGGAAACCTTGAAGAATTGTGACTTTAAGATGTCTTTCGGTTTGCAGGAGTGATTAAATCCAAAAAAAGAACAGACTGAAGCAAAAACTTTGCTATACACACATCCACCAGAGAACTCAAATCCAGGACATAAAAAGAATGACTATACGCCGCTAAGAAAGCAAAGAGGATCCAATTAAAAATGGCCCAAAAGACCTTACCAGAGACCTCTCAAGGGGCTGCAGGAGTGGCGGATGAGTAGTTGGAGAGGCCCTTCTCCTTCCAGGTCTTAAGGGGGTTGTAATTGAAATGACAGCGAGGTACCACAGTACCCCACCAGGATGGTTTAAATGAGAAGGACCATTATTGCCACAGACACAGAGCAAGCGATGGATGTTCTGCTGTGTTCAGGGAGCTCTTGGTGGATCATCAGGGTGGTTTCAGGATGCATTGTGAAAGGCTGGACAGACCCAGTGCTAAACACACTCTTGGATTGCCAGGTGGTACCCAGGGGCTTTACTCAGAAGAAAGGCTTGCTGGATAGGGCCAATGGGGTAGCTCTACTGGCAGAGCATTCTCTTAGCATGCATGAGGCTCCAGGGTTCAGCATTCAGCACTACAAAGAAAAAAGAAAATTACAGCCATTGAGCGTTAGCTGGGAGTGGTAGCTCACACCTGCAGTTCCTGTGTTTATGATGCTTTGGCAGAAAGACCTTAGGAAGTCAGTCACCTTTGCTTACAAATACCCCCCCCCCCATGTACATGTGCGTACACACACACACACAGAGAGAGAGAGAGAGAGAGAGAGAGAGAGAGAGAGAGATGACTTGTGCCCACTCAAGCATGTGGACAAGAGTAGTTCTGAATCATAAGGGCCCCATACCCAGAAATGACCCAAATTGACAGTTGGATAAGTAATAGCAGTGTGCTCGCTCACGCAGTGAACACACTCATAGGTAAGAGTCCCAAGGAGCGGCTGTTCAACTCTGTCTGCTAATGGTGTTTTTGAGCAGCAAAAACTCGGCCCCCAATCCCCTTCAGTTTTCTAATGTATTGAACTAATCTCAGAGCCTGAGTTCAGAAAAAAACATTCTCAAAAGATTTCTGGCTTCATCTTTCAGTCTGGCCTACTCTATCACAAAGAATTTTGCTTGTGGCGCATGATGGGTGCGGTGACGTCAAGGGTGATTTGTTTAATGCGTATTCAGCCTTCCCAGAACCACGTGGGGGCATGGTCCGGCCATTCTGCAGGGGAATAAGGTGATGTTTGTATTGGAAGCAGGTGGTCGTGAACCTTTGCGGGGTTGGTTGTGACATTTTGATTGTTAAAGGACGTTGATGAATTGCCTTCCACAGGGGTGGTGCAGTTTACGCTCTCACCAACGGTGTGAGTGCCTGTTTACGTTTTTCACACTTTGGTACAGAACCTCGGGGTGACCATTCATATGAGAGGAGACAATGTTGGTGTTATTTCTGTTTGTTATTTTTTTGTTTTCGCTTTTGTTTTATTAGACAGGGTGTCTCCGTATCCTTGGCTGTCCTGGAACTTGCTATGTTGACCAACCAGCCTTGAACTTACATAGATCCTCCTGCCTCTGCCTCCTGAGTGCTGAGATTAAAGACATGCGCCATTGCTACCCTAAACTTGATTGTTTTTTTCTCCTTTCTTCCTTCCTTCCTTCCTTCCTTCCTTCCTTCCTTCCTTCCTTCCTTCCTTCCTTCCCTTTTGTCTTTAATTAAATTAGATTAATATTTTTTTTGACATAGCGTTTCCAAACAGGTGTACTGACATGTACCTATGATCTCAGCACTCAGGAGGCAGAAATCACAGGATCTAGAGTTTAAAGTCATTGTTAGCTGTACAGAAAGTTCAAGGACAGCGTGGGCTACATGAGACCTGTCTCAAGCAACCAGCCAACCAACCAGCCAATCAAGAAAAGAAAGCATCTTGTCATTCAGTTCAGGCTGACCATGAACTTAACACTTATCCTAGGCTAGCCCCCAACTCATAATCCTCCTGCCTCAGCCTCCTGAGTGCTGACTTTTGTGTTTGCCTTAAGACACATCTCTGTCTCTGGGTGTTGTGGTCTCCACTAAGGCCCCTGTTTTATAGAACAGCACATTAGACTCATTACTTGTCTCAGAGTCCTCCAGTTTCCACTTACCTTTTTACTTTGAAACCCTGTCTGGATGGTTTTTCCTTGAACCGTCTAGCTGGGTTCCATAGTTAAGATCACAATGGGATATCATTTGTGATTGTGTGGTGGGCCAAGCTTATGACCAAGTATCATAGATGAGTTAATCCAGGCTCAGGGGTGGAAGAGATCAGACCAGGGCCACACACTCCCTCATCTGCTGGTCAGCAAAATGTAGTGGCTGCTAGCTGAGTTCTTTCTCTGTCCTTTCCAAACACGGTGGCCTGGGCCAGCCAGGAAGCTGGGTGGCATCTGTTCCAGGCCACTGTGTAGCTCAGGGAGCCCTGACTTAGCTCTGTGGAGGGGAGGATCCTCCGGGGAAGGTTCCTCAGAGGAGAGAATCGTGGAAAGGGATCACAATAGACCCATAGAGACTTTTGTGATTGTAACGGAAGTGGGAGGCTGGGTGGTGGTGGCGCACACCTTTAATCCTAGCACTCGGGAGGCAGAGACAGGCAGATCTCTGTGAGTTTGAGGCCAGCCTGGTCTACAAGAGCTAGTTCCAGGACAGGCTCCATAGCTACAGAGAAACCCTGTCTCGAAAAACAAACAAAAAACCAAAACAAAACAAAAAAAGAAGTGAGAAAGAGTGTCTCAGGAAGGGACTACATGTTCCTGAGCCCGGAGGCGGTAATGGGGCCTTATATCAGTCTTGCCACAGCATGGCCTTTCTTTACCTGGTACACCTGGAAGTGACTCTCCCCTGTCGTTCTTTGATTGCTTTTTTTCTATGGCAGACAAGGGGATGTGGCCCTACCCCCTTATTACCAGCCCGAGGAGGATGACGAGATGCCCTTTATCTGCTCCCTGTCGGGGGACAACGGCATCATGGGCTGTCACGAGATTCCCCCACTGAAGGAGCAGGGCCGAGAATGCTGCCTGTCCAAAGATGATGTGTATGACTTTGGGGCGGGGCGCCAAGACCTGAACGCCAGCGGCCTCTGCGTCAACTGGAACCGCTACTACAACGTCTGCCGCACGGGCAATGCCAACCCGCACAAGGGCGCCATCAACTTTGACAACATCGGCTATGCCTGGATTGTGATCTTCCAGGTGAGAACATTCAGGCCCCGGACTGGTCGGCCAGCAGTGGGTGACCTGGCTGGCAGCCTTACTCAGCAGGTAAAGTCTTGAGCTGGACTTGGTCATCCACTCCTTGAGATCTGTCCAACATGCTGGTGGGCTAGGCTTCATCCTGCTCACTTTGCGGGCAGGAAACTCAATGTTTGAAGGAGGAAACCATGCCTGTTGGCCAAGGAGTCTGCGGTGGCTAAATAGCCAATCAAGATTTCTATCCACTTGGGCTCCTCTCTAAACCTTTGTTCCTTACAGATGCCCAAGTGGGTTGGGTCAGAGCAGGGAGTTCTGTTCACAGAGGGCAGAAGCAGGGCATGACTCTGTTGGAAGGTCTGGGCTGAGCCAAAGCAAGGCCCACCGTGCTAAGGAAAGTCTTTGCAAGAGCGGTGACAACTGGGGCAGGCCTGGGCAGAGCATGACTAGCTGGCAGAGAAGATGCTTTCACCCTGGGGCCATTGCACCCATGCAGCCATTGTGCAGACCATTGTGGCTCCTGTACCAACTCCATCTCTGTACTCTTGAGGGAACTAGGCATGGTTCGTTTGGGAAACAGGGGCTGTAGGACATTGGGGGGGGTTGTCTCTGCCTCGGTCTTCTCCTATTCATACTGAATGTACTCTTCATTTTGGTGCACTGTGCTAACAAACCCCTTCCCTTGGGTCCCTGACAAGTAGTCAGTGCCGTGAGTGGGGATGCCAGCCCCTGTGCCGTGAGGCTCCGCTGTCTCCAGAAGGAAGAGGAGAAGGAGAGCAGAGGAGGGCAGGGGGCTCCCACTCTGCTCTGGGAAGGGTCATAACAGAGATTCAGAGCCGGGCGGCAACTGAACTCATGCTCAGCCACTGTGTTTTGGGTCTCTTGGTTGGTCAGCCCAGAGGGTGGAGGCTGCTCAATGCTTTGCCACAAGCGAAGGTAAGGCTGAGCCAGGGAGGCCCCAGTGCTTAGCCCCAGGTGGCTCCTAGTCTCTGAATGGCAGTCAGCTGACCTGTCACACCTCAGCCTCGCTGGGAGCTCTACTGTCAGTGTACGGAAGAAGTCAGTGCGCTTTAAGTGCAGGGTTCTCTGCTTCTCCATCGTGTGGGAGTCCCTGCTCCCCTCCTGCCTGGCAGTGTGATGTTGTAACACCAGTGTCTCTTTGAACCTTGGTTTCTGTATCCATGCTGCCCCCTACCCCAGCCCTTGGGGTGCTCAGGAGGGCCCAGTGTCTTAGAC
Organism: Alexandromys fortis; assembly: GCF_014885135.2. Taxonomy (NCBI): domain Eukaryota; kingdom Metazoa; phylum Chordata; class Mammalia; order Rodentia; family Cricetidae; genus Alexandromys; species Alexandromys fortis. The sequence continues at coordinate 131,259 of NW_026068041.1, read as the reverse complement.
TCCGCCCTCTCCTCATGCTGGCTGCAGGTGATCACGCTGGAAGGCTGGGTGGAGATCATGTACTACGTGATGGATGCACACTCTTTCTACAACTTCATCTACTTCATCCTGCTCATCATAGTAAGTATCAGGGCAAGTTCAGGACCGTGTACCACAGCACTAGGTCTGGGTGGGAGGGAGAGGAGGGGTGGGCTAGGGGAGCCTGGTGAGACAGGAGGCAGCCAGAGGCGTCGGCAATCCGTCTCCAAGGAGGGAATATTTTAAATGCAGCCAAGCAGCCGGTGATTGAAGGGACTCATCAGGGCTGTGGCTGGGAGCATTCATCACTTCCCCTCGCCTTCACTTCTCATCTCTCTACATTAACTTCTGCCCCATTGATTCTGCTTGTCTTTCTCTGCCCCTATCTTCTTCCAGGGCTTTAGCCAGGGGTATAGTTCCAAAATGGAGCTTCCCAGGGGTACCATCTGGTCCCCATTTTTCCTGGGGAAGTCAAGATGCTTTGACTGATGGCATGGACCTCGTTCCTAGGCAAGACATAGGGTGGGAGGTTGGCTTTGGTGGAGCTCTGGGAAAGTCTTTGAACTCTGGATTCTCTGCAGCTCTGTCTGTGGCCAGGTGATGGAGGCAGGGGTCTCTCCGCCCTTCTAGGTTAGCACTTCCTGTCCCTGCTTTCCAATGTCCACCTTGTCCTGCCTGCCTGTGGCTTCTCCCTTAGCATAATCCGCGGAGGCCAGGCCTCTGGGAGAGCTGTATTCGCTCCCCAGCATGAAGGCTGAGTTCTGCAGCTTACTGGTGGTGGGGGAAGGCAAGCTTGGCTCCCAATGAGGAACACCTTGACTGAGGAGTTTGGAGAGACTGGCTGCTGACCAGAGACACACCTGCTGTGATGTAACTCCAGTGGTTTCCTGGGGACCCTGGGGCCTTGGACTCAGGAGAGATCGTGGAGGAAAGAAAGAAGGGCCAGGATTTCATTCTGCTTCACTGGCTATTCAGAAAATTTTCAACAGAACATCCCGGAAAGATGGGCTGAGTTCTAGGGACAGAGCAGGGATCCAGGCCCTGCCCCACTCCAAGGAGCTCATAGTCTGGGAAGGAAGGGCTGACAGGTGACAATGACATATAGAGCCTTAGGTATCATGATAGATGCCCATAAGGCTGGAGGGATGCAGGTGCTCAATCCTCTGCCACAGGAAGCCATTGACTCATGGTATGATTTGAGGCAGGCTACTCACGGACTCTGTGAGACGGGACAGTGACAACACAGTACCCAGGTGATGGGGAGGGTTAGCTGGGACGCGGCTGGGAGCCTGTATACCCTTGGTATCCAGTAACTGATCAGTAAATATGCCCTGATGTTATTGGGGTTGCTTGAGTCTCAAGTGTCCTGTCTCTGGACAGAGGGTACCATCTGCAGGCTGATGGGGGGTCTTCCATCTTCACACACAGCTCCCAGCACTCCTCTGGTTAGGAAAGTCCTGTCCCCACTTTGCTCCAGTTTCAGAGAGGACGAGGGATGCCTGGGTCACCCATGGCAACCACTGCTGGGCAAAGGCTAGGTGGTGACCATACAGGGGGCAGAGTGTAATCTCTCTGGTTCCTGTGTCCCTAACCAGTCCAGGCATGGCAATGCAGCTCTCTGGGAAATGCTATGGAGAAGACGATGGAGCAGAGGACTGCTGGCCATCTCTTTGTCTAAGAGGCAGTCTGTTTTCCAGAGTCCTCTGGGCCAGGAAGTCCTCTTCGCCTTTAGCCCTTCCAGTTGTGTGTAACAGGGAGAGGAAAGAAGGATAAGCCAGTGACTGGGGCAGCCATCTGCATGTACCTGTGGGTGATGTCCCAGGAGGCTGGAGGCCACATCTCTCCTGCCAGGCCAGAGGTGCTCATTCAGGGTTAGTGAGTACCAGGGGAGATGGCTGGTACCAGAATAGTTAGATGGGATACAGTAGGGCTACCCGGCTCCATCTCCCCCCTCCAGCACGCAGCCGAAGTCCATGCCAGTGAGCAGGACTCAGGAGCTTCAGTGACTTGAAGGATTGTGTCTTTCCTCTTGGCTTCAGCATCTCTGTCCTACATGGGTGGATAGGGAGGCCAGGCCTTGGTCCTGATGGGGCCTGGGCTTGGATGCAGTCCTAGTCTGATCTGGGAAGTCACCTAGGCTGTGCCTTCCCCTGCAAGGACTCAGTGATCTTTTCCTGTCCCATCTGTGTCTGTGTTTCTGTCTCTCTGGGCCCCTCCATCTTCCCTGAACCTCTGTCTGTCTGTTTCCACCAACTCTGCCTTCTCCATGTGCCCCCATGCTGCTTCTCTCTCCCTTCCTCCCTCTCGCTGTCTTCCCCCCTTCTCCCCATCTCCTTTCTTTTCTCTCTCTTCTCCTCTCTCCCTCCCATTCTTTCCCCCTTTCTGTCTTTGACTCTCTGTGCTCTGGCTGTCCCTGTCTTGCTGTCTCTCTGCTGTGTATTCTGTCCTCTCTTCTGTGCCTCTGGTCTGTTCGCTCCCCCCTTCCCCATTTTTGCTGTCTCTGGCTTCCTTCTCTGTCTCCTGCTCTTGCTAACCCATTCTCTATCTCTGTCCCCTTTTCCTGTGCCCTCTTGCTGGCTCTACTCCTCTCTTTACTTCCTTGGCCCCACTGTTCCCTCTGCCCCCTGTTCCTGTCCTTTCCTCCTGTTGGTCACAGGTGGGCTCCTTCTTCATGATCAACCTGTGCCTCGTTGTCATAGCGACCCAGTTCTCGGAGACCAAGCAACGGGAGCACCGGCTGATGCTGGAGCAGCGCCAGCGCTACCTGTCCTCCAGCACGGTGGCCAGTTACGCCGAGCCTGGCGATTGCTATGAGGAGATCTTCCAGTATGTCTGTCACATCCTTCGCAAGGCCAAACGCCGTGCCCTGGGCCTCTACCAGGCCGTGCAGAACCGGCGTCAGGCCACAGGCTCGGGGACACAGGCCCCTGCTAAGCCTGGGCCCCATGCCAAGGAGCCCAGCCACCGCAGTAAGTGGCCTTGCCCCTGCAGCTCATATAACATGACCTGGGGAGGGGGGGGTCTCAGAATGGCAATATTACAAGCGGGTCATGCCTATTGGAGCAAGAGGTGTCCATATCAGATGTGGGATCCCAAGGATTCATTTTAGACTCTGGTGTTTCCCTTAGGGCCTATCCAGGACTCATCTGCTCTCCTCATCCCTTGCCCTATTCCCTGTCCGGCCTGTGTGGGGTAGCCCTCTCCCTGGAGAAATTCTCCCAAGTTCTTCAGGCAAACCTGGGTGCCACTCCCTTGAACCTACACTTGAAAGTCAAGTGCACAGTGATTGGTTGGCAGCCTTGTAAGACTAGCCTCCCTCTTGTCACCGCCCACATCATCTCCCACTGTGGCTCCCATGGCTGTTCCCTGCTTACCAGCACACCTGAGTTCCCTGCTTACCAGCACACCTGAGTAATGATGTCAGGCTCCTGGCACATGGGCAGTGCATGCCATGGCACATGGGGCCCCTTGTCCCCATCCTCTGCTCCTGCCTCGTGCTTGAGTGGCGCTGGACTATTTGTGTAAGTCTGGTGTTCAGCTTAGAAAGGATATTCTCGGCTGGGTACGTAGTGCAGTGGCTAGCGTGCTTGCTGAGCACGTGTGAAAGAAAACTCGAGATTCAAGCCCCATGGGGCACGGTGGTAATCCTGGTGCTCGGGACATAGAACTGGAGGATCAGAAGTTCAAGGGCATCCTTAGCTACATAGTGAATTCAAGGTCAGGTTGGTCTACATGAGACCCTGTTGCAAGGAGAGAGAGGGAGAGAGAGAGAGAGAGAGAGAGAGAGAGAGAGAGAGAGTCCTGAGAAGGGGGCAGACTAAAAATGGTGTCTCCAGTTCTGAGAGGGGAAAACCAAGGTCCAGGGAGATGAGGACATCACTTAAGTGGTTTGGCATGTCAACGAAAGGCCCGGCCCCATAGAGTGTCAGAGGTGCTGGGCCTTGCTGAGTGTCTGTCTCCAGCTGCAAATGCACCCAACCCTAAGTGGAGGCCACCCAGGCTACCAGGGGACTCCAGGTTTGGTCCACTTTCTCCCAGCTGGTGCTGAGAAATTGGCAGGCCCCAGGACTGTTCCTTGGAGCAGCTGTGGGGCATGGCATGTCCTGTTCTCCTTAGGAACTTGAACACCACGGGGCTACCCATCTCCTTCTCCAGAGCAATTACTGCCCAGGCCCTGGCTCCATGCTCCCAGCTCTCTCACCCTGCCAGTTAGGGACCAGTGGAGACCAGACAGTTGCCCACTGTCCTCAGATGCTAGCCATCTAGATGTGGTTCCAGGTGACCTGTGGGCTAGACTTGCAAGTGGAGAGGGGAGCTGGGGTCTGGGCAAGGCTAGCTCTTCCTAGGGGTGTGAGTATTAGGAGGGCTTCTTGCTGTTGCCACCACCCTCACCCTGGAACTCTGTGGGGGGAAGCCCTTCACGTTTTTAGTTCCTCCACTCCTCGGGCCTCCAGACCTTCTTTTCCTGAGTCTAGTAGTGATGTGGCTGAGCAGGGCTTTAATTCTCCAAGGCTGGAGCAGAGTGGCTCGGGCATCTGGTTGCTTTGCAGTATTGGAAGCCGGTGTGGAAAAGTGCAGGGGTTCCTGCTCTTCTTTCCCATTAGCGCCCTTTTTCTTTGTCTTATTCAAGCAAAATGTGCTTATGTCACTACGATATAGGAAAGCATAAATAAGAAGCCAGCCAGGCACGGTGGCTCATGCCTTTAATCCCAGTATTTGGGAGGCAGAGGCAGGTAGATCTCTGAGTTTGAGGCCAGCCTGGTCTACAGAATGAGTTCTAGGACAGCCAGGGCTAAACAGAGAAAAAAAAAAAAGAAATAAAAAGAAGAAACCAAACTAGTTAGAGGGAAGCCTCCTGACATCTCTTTGAATTGGCTTACAGATCCAAGGGTAGCCCAGGCGATTCAAGGCTAGCCCAGCATTGAAAGCCTCAGACACTGTCTTAGTTTAGGTTTCTATCGGAGTGAAGAGACACCGTGGCCACATTTAATTGGGGTGACTTGCTTACAGTTCAGAGGTTCAGTCCATTATCATCATGGTGAGGAGCATGGTTGGGAGCACGGCAGACACGCTGCTAGCTACAGCTTGATCAGAAGGCATCAGGAAGTTGACTGAGACACTAGTTGGTATCCTGACCATAGTAAACCTCAAAGCCCGCCTCCACAGTGACACACTTCCTCTAACAAGGCCATTTCCACTCCAACAAAGCCACACCTCCTAATAGTGCCACTCCCTATGAGATTATGGGGGCCACAGACCCCATCTGTTATGATCCTTCCTGCCCCGTCCCCATTTAGCCTGACTTTTGTATGAAGGGAAGTCCTGGGAACCCAGAGAATGAGGTTGCCTCATCTGGGGCTGTGCCTCCTCCCTGAGAACTTCACACAGATGAGCAAAGTGGGGAATGCCAAAGCTACCATAGCTTCCTCTGAGGGGCGTCCACTTTCCATGCAGACCTGTGGTCTCAGATTCTTATAACTGTGCCTGGGAAGGTCCCCTTGGGTGACTGGCCCAAAATCAAGGTCAAAGATGACCAAGAGTTAGCACGGACTGAGGTGAAGACAATCCTCTTGCAACTTTGGTGGGTGGGTCCTCCATCCCTGCTTCTGTACAGGGACAAAGCCCGGGTGGAGATAAAATGTTTTCCCAAGCAGCACCAGGCCCACCAGGCGGACTTCACTTGCTTCAGGCAGTGGCAGCTGGGGACCCGATTTGGACACTAATGCTGCTCTCTGTTTGTTTTTCAGAGCTGTGCCCACGACACAGTCCCCTGGACCCCACGCCCCACACTCTGGTGCAGCCCATCTCTGCTCTTCTGACCTCTGACCCTAGTAGTTGCCCACGCTGCCAGCATGAGGCAGGCAGGCGGCCCTCGGGCCCGGGCAGCACAGACTCAGGCCAGGAAGGCTCTGGCTCTGGTGGCTCCGCGGAGGCTGAAGCCGACGGGGATGGACCCCAGAGCAGTGAGGATGGGGCCTCCTCAGGCTTGGGGAAGGAAGAGAAGCAGGAGGACGGAGCAGCCCGACTGTGTGGTGATGTGTGGAGAGAGACACGAGCCAAGCTGCGGGGCATCGTGGACAGCAAGTACTTCAACAGAGGCATCATGATGGCCATCCTGGTCAACACTGTCAGCATGGGCATCGAGCACCATGAACAGGCCAGTGAGGGTACAGGGCTTGGGCCAGGTGGGGGGTAGGGAGAAGCAGGCCAGTGTGGAGCACTGGGTTCAGGTTGGGCAGGGGTGGAGGGGCACACCCAGGCCAGACTGAGCCCACCACCATATCTATCTCCTTGACCCTGGCTAGGGTGGTCTAATCCTTTCACATGGCTTCAAATCCTTGCCCAAAGCAACACTTGGGGGTAGATGCTCTTGGGTGTCTTTAGAATGAATGGAACTGGGTGGTAGTGGCACACGCCTTTAATCCCAGCACTTGGGAGGCAGAAGCAGGTGGATCTCTGTGAGTTCAAGTCCAGTCTGGGTTACAAGAGCTAGTTCCAGGACAGGCTCAAAGCTACAGAGAAACCCTGTCTCGAAGCCCCCCCCCCCCAAAAAAAAAAGACTGGATGATGAATGTGGTTCATGATGAATGTGGTTCACTGGCAGGATAAGACTTCATGGGTTAGGACCCAACTCAGAGGTTGCCTGCTTCTTTTCCTCCTAAGCTGCCCCAAAGTCTGCAGCTCATAGGGCACTCCTGTCAAATGCTGGCTCCATTTGGAGTAACCCTATTTCCTGGCTCCTGTCCACTAATCTTTTTTGGAGGGTGTGGCTTCCTTGGACTGCTCCTCAGCTTGGTGGGGCACCCCCACTTCCCAGCTGGGAATGCCCAGGCTCACTGACCTGAGGTCCCAGAGATAGCTAGCAGCCCGGCTTGAACCCACCTCCTGTGGCAAGATTGACATCCCAGCAGGAGTTGGATTCTGAGCCCCCCTGGCTATGGTGTCCTCGTCATTCTGCAGAGCCCTCCCCTGTGCCTAGAGGGGGCCACACTCCTCATTTCTCTGCTCATTAGCTCACCAAGCACAGGCTTCATTCAATTTAGTTAAATGTGGCCCCTGGGGCTGCCACCCGACACTCGGTTGGTACTGCAGGTTTGCCAGCTATTCTGACTTAATTAAGAAGATCTTTGGGGAGGGCTGCTGGGTGGGATCTCTGCAGGGAGAAGCTGGTGAGAGGAGAGGACTAAACTTTACCACCTTAAGGCTCTAGACGGTCAGAGCGCAGGGGACCCAGCTGGGCTTACGCTCTTGGGGAAGGTGCTGGGGGAAGAGCTGCTCTCCGGAGCCTGGCTCTGGTGTCTACGCCCTGCTCTACCAGAGGGGGCACTGTCTGTGGCTTGCTGGAACCAGCTGGTGAGCACCAGTTTTCTCACACCTGGGAATGTAGCAAGCAGTTGTCAAATAGTTGCTTGTTTGAGATGGATTCTGGGGAAAGAATTTACACCATGGAACTTGGCCACAAATCAGGATTCTTTCTTGCTGGTGGGTTTATTTGAACCCCATTGGTCTCTGATTTTTGAAGCCTCTCCAAGGCAGCACCACAGCAGAGGCAGCTCTTCCTTTGCCCCCCTGCTTGACTTCGGGCTAGTCACGGTCTCTACATGAGTCTGCTCAGGGTCTTTTCTGACTCACCTCTTGACCCTGCTGTATCCCACTTGAGCAGGCTGACTTCCTTTAAAAAATTGTTTTGAGCTGGCCACAATAGCACACACCTTTAATCCCCGCACTTGGGACGCAGAGGCAGAGAGATCTCTGAATTTGACACCATTCTAGTCTTAAGAGCTTGTTCTAGGACAACCAGGGCTACACAAAAAACCCTGCCTCGAAAAGAAAAAAAAAATCAACCATTTGTTGTTCTTTACCCATCGAGCTACCTTGTCGGGCCCCAAACTTTCTAACTCTGCTGGAGCTTCTCCCATTGGTACAGCAGAAGTCACGTGGTGTGCAGTTGCCTCCTACCTGGAGTCCCCACCTGGTGGAAGAGGCTCCTCCCAAGAGTAGGGTCTACCCAGATCAACCTCAGCCTTGAGATGTCTCCCTCCGAGGCAGATTGTGTACTGGGAACTTAGTAAGCTCTAGGCCTAGAGAGAGCAAGGTGTCCCTGAGTCCTCACAAATATTTTCCAGGCTAGCATCACGGCTTCTTGTTTTCACACTTGGAAGGCCGCTACTCGGGGGCCATATCCTTTATTCATGGTCCAGATTTCAACCTTGGTTCTGCTGCTGACGGACAGTGGCCCTGGGAAAGTCACATGCTTACCTAGCTAGTGCCTCTATCTACAGAAAAGTCAGATACCCTTCCCTCCATACACACACCCAACACACACACACCCAACACACACACACACACCTAACACACACACACCCAACACACACACACCCAACACACACACACACACACACACACACACACACACACACACACAGTGGCCAGGAAGGACAAACATGTGAATTCTGATTGTCTAGTAGGCATTCATGACTCCATGACTACTAGCAGATCTTTTGTTTAAGCTTTCTGCCACCAGCCTGGGTGAGTTTCCCATCCACTGTCTGGAGCCTCAAAAATTAATTAAAGAAGAAGCGAGGAGGAGGAAGCGTTTTTAAACCATGCTTTTTAAAGCAGTACCGAGTGGCAGCCATTGTTCCGCTGAGCTCTGTGCAGAGCCCGCTGGTATTTTTGTTCCTCGCCCTGGGCTCTCAGACATCTCTCTGCGGGAAACTGATCCGCCCCCAGGTTTATTTCGAGCATCCCCCCACTGAGGTGGCCCCACAGTGTGAGGTGGCCCAGGACTGCAGATGGCATGCAAGGAAAAAGGGGAGAGGGTCATGGGTCCTCCTCCCCCCCCCCCCGCCTCCACTGGGCCTTGCACCCCACCCAAGCCTGCAGAGAACTCTGGATACCACTTGTAAGGGGGTAAGTGCTGAGGTCCTGGCTTGTCACCCCTGCCTCTCTAACTATGGGGAGCTCAGTATAGATGCTCATGGCCTATAGCATGGCCACTGCTGCTCAAATAATGGCGGGCCAGCCCTGTGAACAATTTGTTTGTTCAGGCTCTGTATGGCGTGGGTATTCCGTGTAGGGCCTGGCCTGGAGGGACTTCACAGGTGAAAGGAAGTCAGCCAGTTATGGACCTGCCTGTGTTTCATGAAGACAGAGAGAATGACCAACAAGGACCAGGTGTATCTTGATGGCGGAGTACTTGACTAGCATGTCCTGGGTTTAATTCCCAGCACTGAAAAAGAGAAATCCCAGGAGACCCGGGAGACTTGAGAAGCCCACACCCCTTGGGTAGTCTCTGGTTGAGTTGTGGGACCATAAGGAGAGTCAGGTCAACTTGACTGCCAGGCTTCATCTTCACAGAAGTGGGAAGGTGGGGGCAGGTGGGGAAACTGAGGAAGGCAAATAGACTGCCTGGGTGACCTGGCAAGCAGCCAGCAGGACTGGTTCTGGGGTGCAGAGGGCAGCTGTGGATGAGCACAACAAATGTGGGGGCACAGGCCAGGAAGACACTCGGAGGCTTTGGGGTGGCCCTGCCATAGTGTCTCTCTGACTAGACCTGGGCCTCCTCTCAGGCTGGGCAGGGCCACCCCAAAGCCTCATCCTGGCCTCGGTGAAGGCTGGTCAAGGCGGAGAGTGGAAAGCAGAGGTTCTATGGAATGGGCACCAGGAAGGGGTCCCTCCAGCTTAGGGCTGCCCCATCTAGGATGTAGGATCATTTTGGCTTTAGCTCCCAGGGGAATGTGTTCAAGACCTCCCCAGCTGTGGGCAACTCAAAGCTCATTGGGTAGCTCCTATGAAGTAAACATAAACCAGGCTTAGGGTGACTCTGGGAAGAGAATTATGGTATGGTTTGGTGCCTGAAGTTTTAACTCTGTAAGGGTCTCGGGAGAGAGACACTAACAAGGGTTGCAACCAGGGAGGGCGTCCTGGAAGAGATGGCGTTGAGGTGGACAGCCCGTGGGGCAAGCAGGGCTGCTTGTCCACCGAGGGCCTCAAGGACACTTCTACCCTTGTGTAGTGGGGAGCCAGGGAAGGCTTTAAGCAGGGGAATAACACGTGCTGAACAAACTTCTGCTAAAACGTGGCCAGGTGATGGCACTCGGTTCACAGGAGAGGGAGAAGGCACGGCTCCCGAGTGGACTCCATCTTGGCCTGGCCTGACCCTGAGCCTTCACTTCTTTCTGAGCCATGTATTTCCTAACTACTAAATGGGCGCAGTGTGGGCCAGATTGGAACTTAGATGATAGGCACTTAGAAAGTGCTTTGTAGGCCTGCCCCCAGGAGGAACTTAGCTGACACCTGCTGCCATTGTCACCATGGTGATAGACTGGGCTTGAGGGGTTCCTGGACGGTTCAAAGACCCTTGTATGTCCTTTCATCTACCTCTATAGAGGTGTCCAGGAACTGGACAGTCTAGGACCGCTAAGCCCAGCACTAGGCCAGAACGAGCCCCTTGTACCTTCTAGATGCAAGCTGATGTTTCTGGACCACCTGCTCTTCCACAGGGAGCATGTTAGGCATCAGACCTCTCATTATCTGTTGTTCTGTCTGCCTGTCCGTCTGTGATTTTTGTGTTGTCTCTCCTGGCTTGTCTCTGATTTCTACCTTATCGCTGTGTTTCAATCCACCCCTTTCCTCCCCACTCCCCTGAAATAGGACGTCAGGTAACCTAGGCTGGCCTTGAACTCTATAGATCTGATTGCCTCCTGAGTGCTAGGATTAAAGGTATGTGTACCACACCTAGTTTTTTTTTTTTAAGATTTTATTTATTTATTATGTGTACAACNTATAGTCAACAATGACCTTGAACTTCTGATCCTCCTGCTGCCTACCTCTGACTGCTAAGATTACAATTAATGGGTGTGGTGGTTGCACTTAGGACCTCGTGCTTGTTAGGCAAGCACTCCACCGACCGTGCCAGGTCCCAAGACCACCTTCCTTACATCTTCACCAGGGCTTTCGCCTCTGCTCTGTGCTCTCCATATTCCTGTCTGTCTGTCCATCCACCTGGCTTGCGTCTCTCTGCATCTCTGCCTCGTCCCTTCCATCCCCCGCGTGGCCTCCCACTGGCGGTGTCTATATTCATCTGTCTGCCTCTCTCCAGCCTGCCTCTCTCCCAGAAAAATGCTCTTGGGAGTGATGGATGGTCCATTAGAGAGAGATTAACAGGTGTGCGCTGCCTGGAGACAAGGCTGTTGCGGGGGAGGAGGGAGGCGAGCTAGTGACCTTTCTGAAGCGCAGCCGTGGCTCGGCTCGAGCACAGTTGGAAGGAACACGTACACATTGTGTGCGGCTGAGAGCCAGCGGAGGGCCATCACGGACCCGTCAGCAGCCTCCCTTCTCATCTCCAAAGATCTGGTTTGGGTGGGCCGAGCGAGCAGCATCAGAGTCCCTCCGTCCCACGGCCTTTCCAGGGTCCTGCTCATCTTGCGCTTTGCGAGTCAAATGTAATTGTGGATGGAAATGGGTCCCTCTCCTTTTATCTGGACTTGAGAGGAACTGGCAGTTTTATTGGATTTCCTGGGCACTAGATGGGAAGCTGGTGGCTGCATAAATTTTTCTTTCTTCTTGTAAATCATATGGAATCAAAGTTGGGCCTCTGGGGTTCCCTGCCGCTCAGTGGAAGGCCTGAGCTTGGAGTTAGGGTGCCGGCAGGGTGGGGGATGGCTAGCTGTCATTGCACTTGCCTGCCACCCACCCCTTGCTGGCTGGGAGTTTGGCTTGGTTAGCCTGCTTTGTTCTCCCGTGTCACTGGCCCTCTTCTTTGACTTCCCCCAAGATACTGCCTGGCTCCCCAGCACTGTCTCCCAAGCTTAGCTTTGCCAGCGTAGTGGGTATCGGCTTGCTTTGTTTTGGGGTGATTTGTGGGACTCTGCCAATGAAAGTGGGCATCCCCTGGCCCCCTCAGGAACATAAAGGTCCAGCACAGTGTGGGCTCTTGGAAGACCTATGTGATGCACCCAGGAGGAACCAAATGAATGAATGAGTGGATGAGCTGGTTCAGGCAGTTTCTGTGTGCTGCAGCGGAGTCTAGTCTGCTATTCCTGCTGGGTGGTTCCTTGTAAGCCAGTCCCCAGCACCCAGCCTGTTCCTTCTAGTCTGCTATTGCTGCTGGGTGGTTCCTTGTAAGCCAGTCCCCAGCACCCAGCCGGTTCCTTCTAGTCTGCTATTGCTGCTGGGTGGTTCCATGTAAGCCAGTTCCCAGCACCCAGCCGGTTCCCTTACTTCTCAAATGGAAAGGTCAGCGATGGCCTATCAGGCTTTGAGGTTCAGTGATGGAGGAATAAGCGGCCCATTCTTTTTCTAGGATTCAGGCAGGAGCCATTGGTGTTCCCTTGAGCGCTAGGCCCTTCACCATGGAGAGGAGAGCCTCTTTGGCTCACCCTTAGCCATAGGCTGTGTCTTCTACACCTTGCTTGTAGATAAGGGGAGGGAGGGTCAGAGGCAGGGGCCATGCCTGGATCCATCCTTTTTATCCCCATGGCACCGTCTGTTTCAAAGCAGGGTTCTCAGTGGTTCCATTTTAAGCTGCTACCTGCTTAAAATGGAACCACTTTTTTTTAAAAGAAACCCTGAGAGAAATAGCTCCAGGGTAGAGGGAGGCCCGTGGCTGAAGAATTGGGGTCCGCTGCCACCGGCTAGTGACTCTGGACACTTCCCTTGATCTCCGTGGTATTCCCTGAAAGTCACTGTGGAGGCGTCTGAGCCGAGGGTTGTGCCTGGCATGCAGTAGGTACCCTGTCTTTTGATTTCTGCTTCCTGGCAGTGTGTGAGCGGCTGATCCATCTGTAGCATGGGTAGTAATGCCTTCCGGTGCACAGTACCAACATCACTGGTGGGCTGCCTCACTCCTTAGCAGACACCACCCCAGGATCCAAAGGTAGCACAGCTAAGAAGCCCTAAAGACTACAGTGCCGTGACAGGGACACGCCAGGGTCACACGTTCTTCACCCTACATCCCACAGCCTGAGGAGCTGACCAACATTCTGGAGATCTGTAATGTCGTCTTCACCAGCATGTTTGCCCTGGAGATGATCCTGAAGCTGGCTGCCTTTGGGCTCTTCGACTACCTGCGAAACCCTTACAACATCTTTGACAGCATCATTGTCATCATCAGGTAACCACACTGCCACCTCGAAGCTGAGGAGCGGGAGTGAGAGCCCCAAGCCCTGATAGCACAGGAAGTCTCTGAATAACAAGAGAAACTCTTACTGACAAATACCGAATAAACTGGTCATTTAGTAATCTATGCTTCTGCATTAATGCGCTCAGTCGGGGTCGCAGTGAGTCTGAGGCCACCGAGTTCCAAACAGGGGTTGGAAACACAGAAATGGCCTCATCAGTCATTCTGCCACCTGAAGATATTAGCTATTCTGATTGCCCATGACGTCATGGCTCTGGCTGAATCTCTGGTTTGTTGTTTATGTTCGTAATCAAAAGAAGCACGCAACCTCAGAGAGAGGACAGTGACATTTAGAGCCTTGTGAGGCTTTAGACAAAGACTGTTGCCTTCTCGTTGTCTTTTTTTTTTTTTTTTTTTTAAGTTTTTTGAGGCAGGGTTTCTCTGTGCAGCTTTGGAGCCTGTTCTGGAACTCACTCTGTAGACCAGGCTGGCCTTGAACTCACAGAGATCCATCTATATCTGCCTCCCAAGTGCTGGGATTAAAGGCGTGCACCATCACCACCTGGCCTCTTTGTCCTTCTTTATAAGTGTGCATATGCAGTGTGTGCATATGTGTGTGTGTGTGTTGCAAGTCAGAGGACAACTTGGCAGGAGTCACTTCTCTCCTACTATGTGGGTCCTGAGGATTGAATTCAGGTCGTCAGGCTTGGTTCCAAGCTTCTTGACCTGCTTAGGTATCTCACCAACTCGAGAGCCATAGGCTTCTTAATGCAGGACCCATGGGCTCCTGGCTAAGAAAACCTGATTTAAGGGGTGCTGTGGAGTAGCACCCAACACCATTTGTTAGATGGATGGATGGATGATGCAAGCTGTTTCTCTGTCCTCCTTGCCCTGTCTACCTCTTCCATCTTCTCGTCCTCTTGGCCTCCCACTGACCCCTCTGCCTCCCTCCCCCAACACTGGCTGCAGCATCTGGGAAATCGTGGGACAGGCAGACGGAGGCCTGTCGGTGCTGCGCACCTTCCGGCTGCTGCGGGTGCTGAAGCTGGTGCGCTTCATGCCGGCGCTGCGGCGCCAGCTCGTGGTGCTCATGAAGACCATGGACAACGTGGCCACCTTCTGCATGCTGCTCATGCTCTTCATCTTCATCTTCAGGTGCGCCCCGCCCAGCCAGGACTCAACACTGGGGAACCTGATAGGGGCTGTGGGCATGAGCCTGGGATGTGGAGGCTGGTGAAGGGAGGATCTAGCTGTGAACCCAACGCCATCACTCAACCCTGAGGGCTCTGGGCAGGTCCTTCCTCTGAGCCTCGACATTCCCCTCTATTAACATGGACTTGAGATTGCCCTCTCTTCTGGCTCTGGGTGGTCTCGGCAGCTGCAGAGAGCTCAGTGCGCTAAGTCTCATGAGCCGCTTCTTTCTCTTGCACAGCATCCTTGGGATGCATATCTTTGGCTGCAAATTCAGCCTCCGCACGGACACTGGAGACACAGTTCCTGACAGGAAGAACTTTGACTCCTTACTGTGGGCCATTGTCACAGTGTTCCAGGTGAGTGATAGCTGACAGCTCTTGGATGGGGTGTGTAGGGAGAAGCGTCTGTATGGCAGGTCCTGGACGGTCTTAGGCTTACAGCCTGGGCTTGGGAGGATTCCAGGGGTGAATTGTATCCTTCTCGACAGATCCTCACGCAGGAGGACTGGAACGTTGTCCTCTACAATGGCATGGCCTCCACCACTCCATGGGCCTCCCTCTACTTTGTTGCCCTCATGACCTTTGGCAATTATGTACTCTTCAATCTCCTGGTGGCCATCTTGGTAGAGGGCTTCCAGGCTGAGGTAACTATCGCCCTGGGCGGGTCACTGGGCAGGGGACAGGGAGCCTGGTTGGGGGATAAGTACCAGCTTATAATTTTAGCAAGAAATGTCCCCCTGAAGTAGAGCTGTCTGAGGCAGCAAGCTTCCCATCCCGATCTTGGAAGCAAATGGAAGCTGCATCCAGTATGGGTGTCTTCACTACCTCAGATTCTAAAGCTTCCAAGACCTGGCATTCCAGAGCCTGCCTCTCCCTCCATCTGTGAGGCTTTGGGGAGTCCTGGAGATCAGGAAGACTGGGCTTTGTGGCCGACGTCCTCACTAACCTCTCAGGTCCCCGTTCTGAACCACTTTCCCCATCTGTAAAAGGAGGGTGGAAGCACCCATTGAAAAATCCCAAGGGTAGGGTAGGAAAAGGCAGGGCCGACCTGTGCCAATGTGAGCTGATTTCCAGGGTGATGCTAATCGCTCCTACTCTGACGAGGACCAGAGTTCATCCAACATGGAGGAGTTTGACAAGCTCCCAGAGGGCCTGGACAGTAGCGGGGGTAAGCACACACCCACTTTCCACTCAGGGTCAGGAGGCTTCCGTAGATTCCCAGGTGGGCATAGGGTACGATGACTTCCCCATGAAGCTTGGGCTCTGGGATTGCCACTGGTCTCTTTTTTTACAATTATATCCAAAAGAGATGCGTGGTTTCAGAAATGGACATTCACAGACCTCCTGGGTTCCCCTAGAAAGCCCACCTGCTGCCCTTCCTACATGGGACCCGGAGTTAAAGCCCCAGTGTTTTAGGATGTGGCCTGTGTTCTGGTTATGTCTGCTACCACTAGGGTAGCCTTCTCCAACCAAGCCCAGTGGCCAGGGTAACCCAAGAAGACAGTGTCTGCCTGTGAGCATGGGAGTGAGGTTCTCCTGCTGGGTGGAGGTCGAGGCCCCAGAACAGAAGGAAGGGTTCATGAGGAAGCAAATAAACAGCCTTGCAAGGAGGATGGAGGAAGGCGTGCAAAGTAGATGGCAACCTCCGGGATTTCCTGGTCAAGGATGTCTCCCCAGAAAAAGCTCTCCATATACATACATCTCCTGATTGGCTCATGTCTGTCTGTCTGTCTGCTGTCTTCATCTCACACCTCCAGATCTCAAGCTCTGCCCCATACCTATGACACCCAATGGACATCTGGACCCTAGCCTCCCCCTAGGTGGGCATCTGGGTCCTGCTGGTGCCATGGGCCCTGCCCCTCGCCTCTCACTGCAGCCAGACCCGGTACTGGTGGCCCTTGACTCCCGCAAAAGCAGTGTCATGTCATTGGGCAGGATGAGCTACGACCAGCGTTCCTTGGTGAGTCCTGTGGGTGCCATGATGGACGCTCCCTGCTGGAGGTGGAAGGCTCTGAGGGACCGTGGTAGGAAGTGCCCTGGCTAGGGTACCCTACTATCTAGTCTAAACCAGGCAGGGTCTGTGTTTATGGCAGTTCTGGGTGCTCTGTGCCAGAACAGGTCTTGGTAGCTGGAATGAAAGGCTGTGGTCTGGTGGAGAGATCTGGGATTTCATCTTGGCAGCAGTGTATTGACTGGAAGTAAGGCCAAGTGGAAATTTAATCTGGCCTCTGCCACCTCTGAGCTGTGTAAAAGCAAGCAAATTATCACCTTTCCCTGAGCCTCAGTTTTCTTACCTGTAAAGCAGGCCCTTATTTACTATATACTTTCCTCAAAGAAGGAGGGGGTTTAATGCCCGTCATACATTGGCGTGGGTGGGCTCACTCTAGCATGGCTTGCAGGAGGTTCGGGCCTTGGTGCTAGGATTACGGTGTGGGTGACTGCTGATCCAAGCCTGGGCCTCTCCGCAGTCCAGCTCCCGGAGCTCCTACTATGGGCCCTGGGGACGTAGCGGGACCTGGGCCAGCCGCCGCTCCAGCTGGAACAGCCTGAAGCACAAGCCACCCTCAGCTGAGCACGAGTCCCTGCTGTCGGGGGAGCATGGTGGCAGCTGCGCCAGGGCCTGTGAGGGTGCCCGGGAGGAGGCGCCATGCCACACGGCACCCTTGCATGCCCCACATGCCCACCATGCTCACCATGGACCCCACCTTGCACACCGTCACCGCCACCACCGCCGGACGCTGTCCCTCGATACCAGAGACTCGGTGGACCTGGCAGAGCTGGTGCCCGTGGTGGGCGCTCACTCGCGGACTGTTTGGAGGGCAGCGGGGCAGACTCCGGGGCATGAGGATTGCAATGGCAGAATGCCCAACATCGCCAAGGATGTCTTCACCAAGATGGATGACCGCCGCGACCGTGGAGAAGACGAGGAGGAGATCGACTACGTGAGTTGGGACTGGACAGGACCCCTAGAACTACCCACCCCAGACCTACTGTTGCCAATCCTATGGTTGGGGTCGGGGTAAGAGTTCAGAGTTCATCCCGTAGCCCCACCCCCACCTCCTTGGGTGGCTGACCGAGTGGGAAGAGATGGGCCGCTCTGTGCACCACCAACCCTGGCACCCAATTCCTTGTCTTGCCAGACCCTGTGTTTCCGGGTCCGCAAGATGATTGATGTCTACAAGCCTGACTGGTGTGAAGTCCGTGAGGATTGGTCCGTCTACCTCTTCTCTCCTGAGAACAAGTGAGTGGTGGCTGGCTGGGGTGAGGCCCAGGGAGGAGGGTGACATGTTTGGAAGAGTGCCTCCATATGCTAGAGAGAGGAGGGTCTTCAAGGGAAGTGGGGGAGTCCAGATGGCCCTCCTTGGCTTTCCTGAGCATCTCCTGTGTTGGGCTCAAACCTGGGCAAATGCACAATCCAGCCTGAAAGCTCAGATGGAGCCCTTCCCATCAGAGGCCTTTGTGTTGGGTGTTGGAGGCAGCTGGTTGACCTCATTACATAGGTGTATGGTTGGGAGGAGGCTCCAGTTGGGCACCTTTGGCAGATGTAAAGTTGGCACCTGTTGAATGGCTACAAGAAGGGAGAGGGATCTCTTCCTCTCAGCCATTCTGGTCCGAGAGTGTGTATTGGTCCTCCATCTTCCTTCTGGTCAAACTGACCCTGCAGGGGTTTCCTGACTTCCACTTAGGTTCCGGATCCTCTGTCAGACCATCATTGCTCACAAGCTCTTTGACTACGTGGTCTTGGCCTTCATCTTCCTCAACTGCATCACCATTGCTCTGGAGAGGCCTCAGATTGAAGCCGGGAGCACTGTGAGTGGCTGCCACCCTGGGGCTGGGCAGAGGCTCTCAACACTGGGGATGGCCAAGGTGGGGGAGCCCAGGAAGAGCTCGGCTAAGCCAGACACTTAGCGGCAGCTGTCGTGGCTGCTACTGGCTGAAGCAGAGGCTGATTAGGCACATGGACAGCTGTGGAAGACTTGTACTCACGGCTTCTCCCACTCTTTCAGGAGCGCATCTTCCTCACGGTGTCTAACTACATCTTCACAGCCATCTTCGTGGGCGAGATGACACTGAAGGTTGTGGGCTTCACCTGCATCCTTCCCACTCCCACCTGGAGCCCCTGGCTTAGGCCTTACCCCTCCTGCTGGCCTGGTGCTCAGCAACATTCCACAGGCCCCAGAGGTCCTTCCTGTTGGGCTCTAGACCCTGGGTGGAGCTCTGGGATGAGAGGGGATCAATGCCTCCCTCTTCTCCAATTATTAAACCCAGCTAGAAGGGCGTGTTTGGGTAGAAGCATTACCCTGGGGGTTCCCAGTGTGGGTGGCTTTGGATTGAGATCTCATTGTTGTTCTCTGAGACCATAGCTTGGAGCCTTCCCTGGGCCCAGACCTGCTCCTTCCTGCCCATTACCAGTCTTCAGAAGAGCCATCATGTGCCACACCCCACCCATCACCTCTTTACAGGGGGCGGACCTGACCTCCACTTCCCAAGGCTTGACCCTAACCCTGTCCCCAGGTGGTTTCTCTGGGCCTGTACTTCGGCGAGCAGGCGTACTTACGCAGCAGCTGGAATGTACTGGATGGCTTCCTGGTCTTTGTGTCCATCATTGATATCGTGGTATCTGTGGCCTCCGCGGGGGGAGCCAAGATTCTGGGAGTCCTCCGGGTCCTGCGACTCCTACGCACCTTACGTCCTTTGAGGTAGAGACCCTGCCAAAAATGCGTAGTAGGGGTGAAGTGTAGGACAAGGTGGCTGCGCCGTGTAGGGAAATTACCTGAGTCTAAGTGGGTTGTCACTCTGGCTTGACAATGCAGGCTCCCAAGAGCATTGTGCCAAGCATACCACACTGCTGGGGGAGGAGCCAGAGAGCGTAGGGCAGGGGCTCAAATGGCTTCCATAGTGTGACCTCCTCTGTGTTCCTGGGTGGTTCACTGCCATCTCTCGGGTGTAATGTGTACCACATGGGTACTGGGTGAGGAGTCAAGTGTCCTTCTGTGTGTTGACCTAGGTAGAGATCACTGCTCACCCCCATCCTAGGTCACCTGGCAACTGTCTCTTCATTTCCCTGTTGGAACCTCACCTCTCAGGAGGCCTGGTGGCTGTGAACTGAGTTGGGGCTGTCTCTCTGTTGGCTCAGTGCCCTGTCCTTCCTTGTCTGCCTGCAGGGTCATTAGCCGGGCCCCTGGCTTGAAGCTGGTGGTAGAGACGCTCATCTCCTCCCTTAAACCCATCGGCAACATCGTGCTTATCTGCTGTGCCTTCTTCATCATCTTCGGCATCCTGGGGGTGCAGGTGAGGGGGTGCCCACTTGGCGGGTGACAAAGAGCCCAGCCCAGCCTATTCATACCAACCCCCCCCCCCCCGCGCGCTCTGCCCCTGCACCTGTATTCACGCACATGGGGACTCAGGTGGTCTTGATGGAACCAGTTGAAGGAGGCAGAGCCAACCTGGGTTGATTGAGCAAGGGGCGGGTTGCGTGGGTCAGTTCCTGGGGGAGCTTCCCCTCCTCTGATTGTGCCTCCCTCACCCCGAGCAACCAGCTCTCCCCTCCTTGCGCACAGCTGTTCAAGGGAAAGTTCTACCACTGTCTGGGAGTGGACACCCGCAACATCACCAACAGATCTGACTGCGTGGCCGCCAACTATCGCTGGGTGCATCACAAGTACAACTTTGACAACCTGGGCCAGGTGAGCGCTTCAGGGGTCATGGGCCCGGCTCGGGTCCTGCATTGTTGCCACAGACCCTTTTCCCTTTCCGAGCAGGAGTTTCCCATCCTGCAAAGTGGGTAGGGGTGGAGCTCTGCTCCCGGGAGGTGTGAGGCTGGGACCCTGAGTGCAGAATCTGCCAGCACGTGAAACTTGGCTGGTGCTTCATGAACATTGGCTCTGGTCTTACCTTCCCAACCAAGGGTTGGTAATGGGGGCTTTAGAGCCGTCCACACCTGGGCATACACCCCAGCTTTTTTGTTTTGTTTTGTTTGTTTGTTTTTGGTACGGATATTCCTCTTGAGGTTCAGTTTCTTCCTCTGTCAAATGGGCATATGATAGTCCAGTAGACAAACTCAGCTGGTGACTAGTCCATTGGGCCTCTTGGCCTGGCATCTTCTCTTTTCTAATAATTCAGACAGCTTGCAGGGTCCTGCTTTGCCTTTGGTCCCCTCCTGGGGATGGTTCCAGGTGAGAGCTGCCTCCAAAGGGCCTCATTTCCTCAGCCCCACAAAGACTCCAGCAGCTAGGTATTTCCAGAGAGGGGGCTATTTTTTCTCTGGGGATGTAAGAAGAAGCAGGGTCCAGGTTGGTGCCTTCTCGCTGGTGCCTTCTCGCTGGTGCCCCCCTTGCTGGTGTCCCCCTCACTGGTATCCTCCTCACTGGTGTCCCCCACTGGTGTCCCCCTCACTGGTGTCCCCTTACTGGTATCCCCCTCACTGGTATCCCCCTCACTGGTGTCCCCCTCACTGGTGTCCCCCACTGGTGTCCCCCTCACTGGTGTCCCCTCACTGGTATCCCCTTCACTGGTGTCCCCCTCACTGGTGTCTCCCCTGGTGACCCCTGCTGGTGGCCCTGTGGTAGATCCCCTGATTCTCACTCACAGGTCCACACTCTCATACCTGAGTTAACACCAGAGGCTGGGTTGAGGCTCAGGGCTCCTGAGCTTCTGATTCAGGTGCTGGGGACTCCTGGGGTGACAATGGCACAGCCCCAGGCTTGCCAGGAAGCGTCCCATCTAAAGACTCACTGCTCCCTCACGGGATCCTGTGCTCTTGCTGTGGGCCGGGGCATGGGAGTTCGTGGACTCTCTTGCTGGACATCTCACAGCCAGTTACTACTAGAACTGAGAGGGTGGCTCAGGACTCTGGCTCCAGTTCGCCTTCTAACTCCACAATAGCAGCCGTGGGCACCCAGCAGGCACACAGGGGATGCTCACAGAGGCCTCATCCATCAAGGGCACAGCTCGACCACTCAGGGAGACCTCTTTGTTTTTAGTCTCCTAGAGACAGGACAGCAGAGGCCTGAGGTACCCACATCTGTCACCTCTACCCCTTCCTTTGTCTTCCAGGCTCTGATGTCCCTCTTTGTCTTGGCCTCCAAGGATGGCTGGGTGAACATCATGTATAATGGATTGGATGCTGTTGCCGTGGACCAGCAGGTGGGCATGGCTTGGGCCACAGCTGATGAGGATGGCGGGGAGGGACCTGAAGTCACCTCTGGCTCTTGGTCTCCTAGAACCACCAGGTTAGGTTTGGAGCTAGAGGAGGTGAGGAGGGTCAGTGGTGATGAGTAGACCTGTAAGTGTTCCTTTGTCCTTGACTGCCTCTCTCCTCTTCCTAGCGATGGACTCCACTCACCATTCTGAGCTGGCTGCTTCCTGCTCAGTTTTCTGCTTTGTCTGCTTTGTTTATGGATAAGTGGGAGGGTGGGTGGATGAGTGCAGGCTGAGTGGATGGAAGGCTGGTGGATGGATGGATGGTACATGGATGGATAGATGGATAAGTGGGTAGGTTGGTGCGTGAATGGGAGGATGGGTGAGTGGATAGTTGGATATGGGTGTGGGTGGGAAGGTAGATGAATAGATGGATGGACAGGTGCATAGATGAGTCTGTGAGTGGGTGAATGGATAGATGGATGGATGGATGGATAGATAGATGATAGATAGAAGATAGATAGATAGATAGATAGATAGATAGATAGATAGATAGATGAGGGGCTAGGCAGTGGTGGCACATGCCTTTAATTCCAGCACTCAGGAGGCAGATACAGGCAGATCTCTGAGTTTGAGGCCAGCCTGGACTACAGGGCAAGTTTCAGGACAGCCAGAGCTACACAGAGAAAGCGACTTTTGAAAAACAAAACAAGCAAAACAAACAAACAAAAAACCAAACCACCACCACCAACAACAACAAAAAGATGAATGAGTAGCTGGGTGGATGGATAACTGATTGGGTTTGTGGATGGAGAGATGTGTGGGTAGACAGATGGATGAGGGGGTGGGATGACAGATAGATGATTGGGTTTATGGATGGAGAGATGTGTGGGCAGACAGATGGATGAGGGGGTGGGATGATGGGCAGATATAAATAGGTTGGATAGATGAGTGGATGAGTGGATGAGTGAATAGATGGGTAGGTAATGGAATGATGAATTAGATATATGGTGAATATGGATGGTTGAGTGGGTATATGGGTGGGTGGGTAGGTGAGTGAGTGGGTAGATGGGTGGGTGGATGAATGGATGGGTAGGTGAGTGGGTAGATGGGTAGATGAGTGAATGGGTAGATGGATGGGTGGATGAATGGATGGGTAGGTGAGTGGGTGGGTGGATAGTTGAGTAGGTAGGTAGGTGGGTGATAGATGAGTTGGGTAGATGGTAGATGAATGCTTGTATGGGTGAATGGGTGGAAGGTCAATGTAAAGACAGAAGACCAATGTATGCAGAAAACAAGTACAGCAGGGAAGGGGGATCGTTTGCTGACCTCCTTCCTCACATCAGGTCCAGGCCAGACATTTCCCATGCTGTGTTGTTTTTCACCTTACTCTTTGGAGGCAAGCTGTCCTAACTCCCCCCTCACACCGAGGCTTGGTGAAGTCAAGCACACCTGTGGCCTTGTGCAGATCAGCCTCCTCAGCCCTCCTTCTGCCTCCCCTGCAGCCTGTGACCAACCACAACCCCTGGATGCTGCTGTACTTCATCTCCTTCCTGCTCATCGTCAGCTTCTTCGTGCTCAACATGTTCGTGGGCGTGGTGGTGGAGAACTTCCACAAATGCCGGCAGCACCAGGAGGCGGAAGAGGCCCGGAGGCGCGAGGAGAAGCGGCTAAGGCGCCTGGAGAAGAAGCGCCGTAGTGAGCAGATGGTGGATGCTGGGATGGGCAGGGTCTCTCTTCTCACTGCGGTGCCTACTGGGCGGTGTCCTAGCGGGCACTTGATTGAGGCCTGTTGAGTCTTTGGAACTGGAAGGGAACAAAAGATTTAATCCATCTTATGCCCTGGCATCTGCTTGTGCAGGTGACCTGAGACCATCAGTAATGACACCATTGTCTATCTGAGTGAAGCCCCAGGTTGTCCAGTGCAGGCAGAGACAGAGGAGGCCTTCCCTGTGGGCATCACTGAGTGGGAACTTTCAGAACACACCTCCCCTTATGTTCTCCCTCATGCAAATTGTGTATAGTTTTGGGGACAGTCATCCACCCCTGGATAGCCAGCCTGAGGACCCTTGTCTCTGCCTATCAGACCTAGAGTCTTTATCATGGGCCTTTTGGGTATTTAGAAATAATGTGTGCCCCAACATCTCTGCTACCTGACCCCAGTATCTCCTGGTTTCCCTCTTGGTGGGTGCTCTGGCTGGTAGAGGAATACTAACTCTCATCTAGGACCTGGTATGAGCCAGCATGCTTCTCTCTTGCTTTCTCCCTCCTTTGTGCTCATCTCTCTGCTTGGTCCAACCCTGTATGGTCTGTGCCGCTCTCCCATACTCCTTGCAGAGGCCCAGAGGCTGCCCTACTATGCCACATACTGTCCCACAAGGCTGCTCATCCACTCCATGTGTACCAGCCACTACCTGGACATCTTCATCACCTTCATCATCTGCCTCAACGTGGTCACCATGTCCCTGGAGCACTACAACCAGCCTACAGTGAGTCTTGGGGTCATCATCTAGTCTAAGGTCACATGGTAAGAACCAGCCTTAACAGGATCCCACCTCAGGGACAGGGTTGGGTAGAGGGCCAGCTGACTGCGGCATCCATGATGTCCCTCCATGATATGCTTATGCCAGGCACTTGTGGGGAGGAGATGCTGGTGGAATTAGAAGCTTGAAAGAAAAAGACCGTTCCTTCCAGGAGTGCGGGGGAGGTGGCATTGGTGAGCGGCCTAGAGCACAAGTGGTTACGGTGTGTTAATATGGACTGTGCAAGGCATGGTGTGTGTTTTAATCCTCACAGTAATGTCAATGCTGGGAGAACCTTTGTCTGGGGATTCCAGATGAAGAGGTTGAGCCTCAGAGAGTAGATAGCAGAGATAGAATTGGAACTTAGATTGTGTTCAAAGTCTACTGGGTTCTCCCCTGCCCCCTGAGTATCCTGGGTCTAGGGATTGACTTTCTGGGGGCAGGTCCATGGCAAGCATCCTTGGGGTCAAACAGTATTCCTGAGAAGAGTTTAAGGGGAAGGAGCTTTCTAAAAGGCTCCACTTGGCAGAGTTGGCAGGAAAGGTGGAGCCAAGTCTCCAAGTGAAGAATTAGCATCGTATTTTAGTGGACAGAGAAGACTGTTATGAAGTCAAAAGGAAGGGAACCATGGCAGAGTGAACAGTAATTATAGAATTTCCAAATTAATGTGAAGAAATGGGATTATTTTAGTTTACAACAACCAATCATTTGTCCTGTGCCCAACACTGAATTGCTAGCTCATTTAATCATCATAGGAGCTTTCTGACAGGCAACTGGGATTATTTTCTAAATTTTTAATTGAAAAAACTAAGTGCCAGAGAGGTCAAGCACTTTCCCAGGTCACAGATTAAATAAGGAACAAGTGCTAAGCCTGTATTCAAATTTATGCAGTCTGGTTTGGGGATCCTTAACCACTATCCCATACTGTCTCCAAAGAGAAGCAACTGGGTCAGGCCAGCACAAATAAGGAGATAACAATGTGAAATGAATATCACACATAAAGACATAAGGGATGGAAAAGAATATAAATAAATAAAAAGGAACAAAGTATTATATTAAATGTAAATAGACTAAACTATCCATTTAAAAGACAGAGACTCTTTGATTGTAGAAAAGTACTGGGGCAGATCATAATCCTGGACCATGCTTCTCTTTTTCCCATAGTCCCTGGAGACAGCCCTCAAGTACTGCAACTACATGTTTACCACTGTCTTTGTGCTGGAGGCTGTGCTGAAGCTGGTGGCATTTGGCCTAAGGCGTTTCTTCAAGGACCGGTGAGTGGCTGAGCCATACTAGGGCAAAGCAGGGTCAGGAAGAAGTCCAGATCTTTGAAACAACCTGAAGGAGCCAGTAACATTTGTCTATTTATGGTCACAGACTCCTAGTTGCTGACTAGATCCCTGGACAGGAAGCAATTAAATCTCATTGGATGGACGCAGGTTGTCTCAGTTCATCTCCTGTGGGCCTTCTGTAACCTGAAGATAGAGAATGGTCTGCCTCATACTAACTTTTCAGAGGAAGCAGCTGAGGCTCAGAGAGCTCAACAGACTGGTCAAATGCTACCTGAAGGCAGTTGAGGATATTTAGATATTTTAGGATTTAGACTTAGAAGTTAGAGTCCATGCCTCCTCCCTATAATAGGACAGAGATGTTTCTTCAGCTCAGGCAACTCCCTGTTTAGGAAGGAAAAGAAGCACGTGTGGGAGGTGGGGGGAGGCAGACTCATTGGTACCACAGAGGATGGGTAGAAGCTAGGGTATTCACACATTGTAGTAGGCCCCACAGGAGTGTGAAGTGCTGGGAGAAGACCCTGCACTCACTGGTGCCTGAGCCACTGTGCTTTCCTCCCACTGCCCTGCTGTACAGATGGAACCAGCTGGACCTGGCCATTGTGCTACTGTCCGTCATGGGCATTACACTGGAGGAGATTGAGATCAATGCAGCTCTGCCCATCAACCCCACCATCATCCGTATCATGCGTGTTCTGCGCATCGCCCGGGGTAAGTAGGAGACAGGACAGGACAGAGACAAGCTGGGTCAGGAAGGGGACTCCCCATTGCCTAGGGGAGAGCCTGTAGGAGTGGGGTGAGAGACAGAGCATGTGAGCAAGAGGGGCTCTCTGCTGAGTAGGGCAGAGCAGGATCCAAAAGAAGCCCCCATGTCACCCATATATGTGCACAGCCTCCTGCACACTGAGCTGCCCACCCCCATACTTGTGTGCACCTCTGCTTCCTCGTGGTAACATAATCTGGGTGGTCGAGTCTCAGGCTGTACCACGAGGACTCAGTTCCAGGTTCGTGTGCTACCTGGCACTTCTCCAGCACCATAGCAGGGCACAGCCCTCAACGTGTCTTGTAATCCTCTTTTTCTCCCCAGAATCCCTTCTCTCATCCCCAAATTTTCCCTACTTTTTCAAAGTCTTATTGCCACAGCGATGGCTGGGTGCTTCTTGATCCTCTGCCCACCTCCTGCCCATTGCCTTCACGTTCTAAAGAGAGAGAGATGTGCAGAAACTCTGTGGGTGACACCAGAGTCCCTTTTAGCCTGAAGGGACAAGAAGGGATGTGGACCCCTGTGTCAGCCATCTTTGACTGGCTCGTCCATCCACATACCTGTGTGCCCCTCACTCTACTGTCCGTGTTGTGGTCTTGAACTTCTCTGTACCCATTTTGTGTTCTGTTTTGTTCATAAACCCCTCACTCTGCAGCTGTAGCTTTTAAAAAATATTTTAAAATAAATTTTAAAATAGTTTTAAAAAACTATTTAAAAATATTTATCTGTGTACTTTGTGTAAATGAGTATTTTGTCTACGTATACATTTACACACCAGAAGAGGGCATTGGATCCCATGGGACTACAGTTGTAGACAACTGTGAGCCACCATGTGGGTGCTGGGAATTGAACTCAGGACCTCTGGAAGAGCAACCAGTGCTCTGAACCACTAGGCCATCCCTCCAGACCCTGCAGCCATATTCCTGTGTGGTGCCCAAGAGGCACCTTTGTGGTGCCCTGGTCACATGCTGCCCTGTGTCCCCTCTCTTCCCCGAGTTCACACACTTGCATGTACACAATTGCGTGTACACACTCATAGCCTGAACTAACAGTCAGGGCTGAATGTCACCCACAGTGTTGAAGCTGTTGAAGATGGCCACAGGAATGCGGGCCCTACTGGACACAGTGGTACAGGCTCTGCCCCAGGTAAGAGCCACACCCTCCTGGAACCCTGCCCTAAGATCGAGGGTTTGTGTGGGACTGGGCCTGGAGGGATGCGGGCTTCGATTTTCCTCCTCTCCAGTCCTGCCAAGACCCAGGGCAGAGTCTGCTCCCTGGTAAGTTATTTGAGCTTCTCTTTGGTAACTCATAACATGGTTACCAGCATCTACTCCATGTCCAGCCTTATGAGGACTCTGAGGCTCTCTTCAGTACTTTTTAGGAGCCCCTAGGTTTGTGGGGGAGCTAGACAGGGTCTATGGGAAGAGACCTGTGTTCTGCTCCCAGGAGGGAGGAGGCACAGGTTACTCCCTAGGAAATCAGGGAATGTAACTTTGGATCTGGGCCTAGAAAAGTGGCTTTATGGGAAGATGTCATTTAATGGACAGTGAGGTCCCCACACAGCCTTCTAGGGGCAGAGGCACAAGCCCCAGGCTGAGTGAGAGGACCATGTCCCTGTCCAGAGGAAGGTGAGCTGGGATCTGGCTCACAGAGCGGGGCATTTGTCTTCTCTCCACTGTGCTTGGGCAGCTATAGTCCCCTCCCACTGCGTACACTCGTGCCGAGTGCCTGTGCTGAGCTGACCCTTGCACACAAGTGCCTGTGCTGAGCTGACCCTTGCACACAAGTGCCTGTGCTGAGCTGACCCCTTGCACACAAGTGCCTGTGCTGAGCTGACCCTTGCACACGAGTGCCTGTGCTGAGCTGACCCTTGCACATGAGTGCCTGTGCTGAGCTGACCCTTGCACACACAATGCACACATCACTCATTATGATGCCCATAGGGAGCTTTATGTCTTGAGAACCGTTCTTGAGTTTGGTGTGAGCTTACCAGTGTCACAGGTAAGCCCACCAGAGACCACCACAGGCACTCTTAAAGCTGGAAATATAAAGTCCTTATCGCCTTCCAGCGATGCATGGGGAACTCACCCAAATCGTGCAACCCTAAGCTCTTGTATTTTTGATTTTGTTTTTTCAAGACAGGGTTTCTCTGTGTAACAGCCCTGTCTGGCCTGGAACTTGCTCTGCAGACCAGACTGGCCTCAAACTCACAGAGATCTGCCTGTCTCTGCCTCCTGAAGGACCGGGTTTAAAAGAGTTGCTACCTGGCAGCTCTTGGATTTTTATGCAGATAAAGCACATTCTGGTTGGCACACTTCAGTTAGCAAGAAGTGTAGCTCAGAAGAAAAAAGAAAGCAAGATTTGTGCAGTTAGAGACTTCCTTAGAGCTATGGATCAGGTCTTTGATGGATTAGGACTTTGCTCCCATGTTGGCAGGTGCTGCGGCCTATGTGCTGGGTTTAAGGTCAGGATGGTGCCTATAACATGGTCTCAGTGTGCCAAGGTCTGTTACATTCCCTACTGGTTCTATGGGCATGAGTCAAACTGGTGTCATCTTGGGGCAAGGGGTTACATTGTCCCCTTAGCGCTAAGAATTTGAAAGGATTTATTCTTTGCTTTATATAGTTGAGTAGACAGTTGAGCAAGCAGGGTCCTCCAGTGCGGACTAAGGACGACAGGATTGCTGGCCCAGCAACGGCCTTAAGTGGAGTGGTTAACCAGGGGACCAGAAGAACGAGGACTGATGCCAGTTGTCAGATCCTTGGTGTCTTTTTCTCTTTCTTCAGTGTTATGTCTGACCATGGCTAAACTCTCTCTAATCACCCTGACTGGTTGGCACAGAAGCAGCAGGTTTCTCCTGGTACCCTGCAGAGACCTCCTTGTTTTGGAGTACAACCTCCGCTAAGGAATCCACCTGAGTTTCCAGATGGGGACCAGAGTTTCCCAGATGGCCTAGGTCTCACTCACTTGAGTGCCGAGTTCCTTAAAGTTTTTATTCCCTGCAATTAAGGCTGAAGTTCCAGCTTCAGCGGAGCCTGTGATTGCATTCCTCCACCAATAGGGGAATGAAAATGGGAATGGCTTGCCACACACAGGGCAGCCCACCGTCTAGATTTAAGTCAGCCCTGCCCAGTCCTTCATCACAGATGAGATGGAATGGCACACATAAGGACTCAAGGAGTAGGGTCTCCTCCAGTGCAAACCGTTCAGAAGATACACACTTGGTTAAGCTGTTCATGCGTGCAAGCCAAGTAGGGGTTGGGGCCTGGAAATACACTTGCTTGCTGTTCTTGGAGTTAACCTACCATGTATGGCTACAGGAATCTGCAAAGGGGGAGTTACCTAGGGGGCATCTTAGTGCCATTGAGCAGTCTTTTCTTGGTGGTCTCCCAGGATGAGCTTAGGTTGGTCCCATTTACAGTTTTCAGGAATGGAAGTAGAGCACACTGTTTGACTAGTTCCTATCCCATACTACGGGGTTTGGGATGCAGAGGTAGCCAGCAGACATCACCTGTCGTGTTGAGAATGGCTCTGGAACCAATACACTCCCTCTAGCATCCCAAACACTGAGGGGCTGGCTTCTGCTGCTTCCTGGACCTTTACCCTCCATGATCACTGAAGGAATTCCTGCAGCTATTGAAATTTTGGGGCTTGCCACCTTAGGGATCTCATATTCCAGGGGTACCAAGATGGGCCAGTTTGGGGAACATGGGCCAGATGACCCTAGGTGGAGGTTCTCTTTGGATAGTAAATTTGCTGCCTGGGTCTTGACCCCTCACATACAACTTGAGTCCGCGGATTCTGCCAGTTTCCCAATAATGACCTTCAGTTTTCTGCCAGGCCCTTATCTTTATGGATATGGGATTGCATTGCCCAAGACTTGTGAAATTACAGGCAGACCATGATGATTTTCTTTTTAGGACCATGAAAGGGTCAGTGTGCCCTTAGGAGGACTTGGGTCCACAACCCCACTGAGCACAATGGCATTCCCCTGGCTCTTGGCAGTTTGGGGGGCCGTCAGTAGAGCAGGCATAGTTGGGTAGATTGGAGCCCCATCTCCTCAAAAGTGGACCCCCAACCCCAGGAGCATACTTCTTTGCAGCCTGTTCTCCTAGTTGCCTCTGGATGTCCTATTTTACAGAAACCCACCTGGAAGGTGGGTTGATCTCAGCGTATATATCGACTGGCTGTCAGCTCTCCAGTTCTGTTCTTTCTTAGTTCTCTCAAGCAAGGTCCTGGCTCTTGGGGATTTTGAAGATTTTCCACAGGGACACAAAGAAGACAAAATAGGACAATCATAGTCTTAAGGCCTGTGCCAGTCTTATCTTTACTGGGTTGGAGGACATGGTGACAGCCCATCCATCTTTGTCCTCTGTAGCCTCAACTGGGTTTTGGTGAAGTCATGGGACAACACTGGTTCCCTTGGGCCTTTAGGGAATCCCCTTTTTGATGCCTGTCATGGTGGACAATGGCTACTTGGTTTTGGAAGCCATAAGGCTTCTAGGAGAGCCAGGATTTTTTTGTTTTTTTTTGTTTTATTTCCTTTCCAGTCAAGGTGAGGAGTCCCCTTTCTTGATTGAGGGGTCTCATGGGCAAGGACTGTGATAAATGATGGTTTTGTCCTTCCCCCAGTGTAGTTAATGCCAGAAGCTGAGCCCTTTGTGCTGAGGTCCCTCAACACCATCCTGTCCAAGGTGACAACTGCATCCCAGCATACATGATTCTGTCTTGAACAAAACTGCTTCCATCAGGGTACATTACTTCTCTGGCTTCTCTCAGTGGGACATCTGGTAGATCAGGTGTGGCAGATTGGATCTCCTCAGTCACTTCCAGGCAGTCATGGAGGGGTTCTGTTGGGTTATCACCTGGCAACAGGCAGGCAAGGCTGATGACTTACAGAATCTGATATGGGGCTGGTTCAGAACTGCCTGATAGGGCATTATTGGGGTATCGGAATCCACCCTTTGGGGATTCCCCTTCAGCAAGGCCTCTGCAGAGCAACAGGGTGGTTAGGAACAGTTCCTGGCCCAAGTTCAGCTTGTCGGCCACTAACATGGCTGTAGAGACAATTGCTCACAAACTGGCCGACAGGCAGAAACAGGATCCAGTCTTTTGGATAGGTAGGCTGCTGACTTCTTCCAGGGTCCAAGTGCCTAGGCCTCATTCACATACAAGTAGAAGGACTTAGAGACATCCACAAGGGCGAGGTTGGTGCAGAAATGAGGGTCTTCTTCAAGGCCTCAGAAGCTCCTCATTCAAGATCAGTCCATTGTAGTGACTGGGTGCCACCACAGCGGTACTGGTACACAGTGACTTAGGTACCTTCAAGATCTCGGGTATCCACAAGCCGCAGTACCTGACCTTTTCAGAAATTCCTGCACTTGTTTCTTTGTTTAAGGTGTGTGTGTGTGTGTGTGTGTGTGTGTGTGTGTCTGTCTGTGTGTGTCTGTGTGTGTCTGTGTGTGAATAGTAGATGTGGCTCTGGGAAAGTGCTCATTTGCCTCCTCCCAACTTGTACCCTCCATAGGTGACCTGGGGTGGGCGCACATAATCGGGCCTTCTTGGCTGAGAGCCAGTATCCTGGGAACCTTATTGTCCCTATCAGGCCCCCACTGGCCTTCCTATATCTTTCCTGTTTCTGAGGCCATCAAGAGGTCATCCACATACTATAACAGGGTGCTCTTTGGAACCCTCTGCCAAAAAGGAGTTCTTCACTTAAGGCCTGATTGAAGAGTGTGGGAGAAGTTTTGAACCTTCAGGACAGCCTAGTCCAGGTCAATTGGCTGTAAACCCTCTCTCAGGATTAGTTAATTCAAAGACAACAATGGACTGGCATATAGGTGTCAAAATGAGGCAAAAGAAGGCATCTTTTAAGCCCAGAACAACACATCCTTGTTTTTCTGTTGGCAGGGGACTCAGGAGGGTGTAGGGTCGGGAACCATGGGTTGGGCTGTATCCACTCTTTTGTTTATCTCTCTGGGATCCTTCATAGTTCTGTAGTCCCTAGTGCCTGGTTTTGGACCTGGAGCAGGGAGTGTTCCAAGGGGAATGGCAGGGGATGAGGATCCCTGCTTTCTCTAGCCAGGCATTGAGTTTAACAACCCCGTTTGGTTTCCTGGTTCACAGGGTACTTTTTGACCCATACTGGGCAGTAGCACTTAGTAACTGGATGATAATTGGTGCTCAGTGGATGGCCAGTCCTGGTGGATTATCCTCAGTCCATACTCCAGGATACGGCTGCTACAAATTCTGCAGGTATCCCGAAGTCTGAGCATCATTTCTGCTCAAACTGGTGACTTGGACTGGGCTTTGAGAGATGAGGATGAGGGGCGAAGCATCTCCCCTGCAGCAGAACATGGCGCATAGAGACCCCAGCCGTCCATTTCCACATGGTTAGGATCAAGAAGCAGGGGGATCATCCTGGGAAGGGCGTGGGCGGGGGATGCCATAGCAGGTCTTTGGCTCTGAGACAAAACACATGGGGGCATTGTGCTGTGGACTCTGACCATAGGAGTATCTGGGCAAGGGGGCTTCAAGCAGAGCTGCCTCTGTGAGGGGACTGGAGGAAAGGCTGGAGGCAAGGAGGTAGATGAGGAGGCTGCTGGAGCTCTCAGACCCCGAGGGCCCGGGGGTGAAGGTAGGGGACTGATGGGAATGAGGAGGACCCGCTCCTGGTTAGGAAACACCACCAGCCAAGTCCGAGCAGGGCAGAAGATGAGCTCTGCGGGCCTTGGTGAGACGGAGTCTTCCTTGGCTGTCAGGGCCACACACTGTGGCTTGCAGTGTCCACTAAGTGCTTGCGTCCTTAATGAGAAGGATGTTATTAATTAGTCTGCGCTCCTTGTGGAGTGGCCGGGAAGGAAGGCCTCCTCTAGAGCGGTCTGTGATCCACAGGGGTTTACTTTATAGTGATTACCTCAACCATCGCCTGGCTCAATTTACAGGAGCCTTTGGAGGACCAGGAGGGATTTTCTTTGTAGGGCAGGAATGCCTTTTGGCTCATCTGTAGCGCGAGGTAAAGGCAGTCTCCCACTGACATGTGGGTTTGAACCAGGCTCAGAATCTGGGGCATTCTGTTCTGTAGGAGCCATGGGACAGGGGTGGCTACATTTGCAGGAGGCTCCTGGGACCACGGCTGTGTGTGATTTCTCTCCTAATTCCTTTTCGTGACCAGCCTTGTGCTGGCCTGTGGAGGCAAGTCTGACTTCATCCAGTTTTTCCCAGGCTAACAAAGGACTTGAATCTCTGACCCATTATTTGAGATCCATGTGATTAAACAGGTCCTTCAGCTGTCTCATTTTCACTTGAGATGACATGTAGATTCATTTGAGGGTGGGTGGATGGTGTATGTGTGTGTATACACATGTGTGTGAGGGTGTAGCATCTAGTATCTTCTGTTATTTTTCTATCTTTCTTTCTTTCTTTCTTTCTTTTTTCTCATCCTTCCTTTCTTCCTCTTCTTTCTTTTTTCCTCTCTCTCTTTTCCTTCCTTCCTTCCTTCCTTTCTTCCTTCCCTCCCTCCCTCCCTCCCTCCCTCCCTCCCTCCCTCCCTCCTTCTTTTTCTTTCAAGGCAGGCTCTCTTCCTGAGCCTGGAGCTCATGAATACCTGGTCCATGAACCCCAGAGACTCCTGCCGGTCTCTGTCATCAGCCGGGCAGATGCACACCGCTGTGCCCAGCTTCTGCGTGGCTGCTGACTGCAGCCAGGTCCCCTTGCTTGCACACTTCACCCACTGAGTCATCCCGACTCCCTCATAGGTTTCTGGAACAAGTGATATCCTCACGGCAAAGACTTTAAACATTCAGTTCTTGTTCGGTAACCTATGATTCATTAGTCTTGCCCTTCAGGAGGTTACAAGGAGACAGCAGACATGGATACTCAGCCCGGTGTAACAATACAGCTGCCCTGAGCCTGGCCCTGCCTCTGTCACCCTGACCCGAGGTCCTTCACTTCTACCCCCCTGCTCCAGGCATCCCCTACCTTCCCTGCCCTCCTCCAGACCTAGGACTCCTCTTCCCTACTCCCTGTTCTCCCCCCAAGCCTCCCCCTTCTCCCCTTGGATGCCCCTAGGCCTCTGGCCCCAGTCCAGCCATCTCTCCCCACAGGTGGGCAACCTGGGCCTCCTCTTCATGCTCCTCTTCTTCATCTATGCCGCCTTGGGAGTGGAGCTCTTTGGGAAGCTGGGTGAGTGATGCCTAGGCCGGGCTCCTCAGCCTGCCACCCAAGGCCCTTGTGCGGGGGAGATGCTTCAGTAGCAGGATTCTCATCAAACCCGCTCTTAGCATGGGGTATTTGCTGAGGCCTGGCTCATGAGCGTTCATCAGACCTGTGTGGTGGAGTTCTGGGGGAGCCTCCATCCTCTGCTCCCAGCCACTGCCTGTCCTGAACCAGGGCTACCCCAATAACATAGCCCAGTCCTGCATATCAAGTCAGTTCCAGAAATCAGGGCTCCCTGAGGGGCTGACCCTCACCTCACCCCACTACCTCTCTCAGGAGCTGACTATTGGATAGAAGAGCCACCTGCTCCTAAGACTGAGCCCCCAGCCAGCGCACCACTTCCTTGAGCCTCAGTTGTCCCATCCGTAGGCTGGGCACAGTCCACATGCACATGGTTGCAGGGGATATTTTGAGAGGATGCTGAGGGGTGGCGGCTTGGGGTACTGTTGGTGGACAAGCTGACCACCTCTCCCTCTCAGTCTGCAACGATGAGAACCCATGTGAGGGCATGAGCCGGCACGCTACCTTCGAGAACTTCGGCATGGCCTTCCTGACGCTCTTCCAGGTCTCCACGGGCGATAACTGGAATGGAATCATGAAGGTATTCATGGGCCAGCTTTGGGGGGGGCGGTCAGGTAATTTCAAGTCCTGGATGCATGGTGGTATGACTGATCCAGACATACCCAGTATGCACACCCATCATCCTACTGTGCACAGGAGGAGAGTCAGGGACCAGAGACGTCCAGAACCTCCCTGACTCCAGAGAGTCCTGTTCAGGTCAGGCAGGACCTTCCTGGGCTGGCCTGAAAAGCAACAATGGGTGCCTGAGAAAGCATGCTTCTTCGCAGATTTGCTAGGGGCTCTGAGAGGTGGGATCAGCCCCAGTAGGGCATGAAAAGGGCCAGGTTAGGGCCCTAGGGACTTGGCTGAAGCTAAGGGAAGCTCAGGCTACTATGGGTATGAAGGCAATGAAGGCTACTAGAACTCTGGAGGGGGATTAATCTAGGCCCCTTGGTGTGCGTGAGTGCGTGTGCGCGTGCATGTGTGTATGTGTGTGTGCGTGCAGGCATGCGTGCGTGCATGTGTGTCCTCTGTGCTATGGAGGTGGAGTGTGTGGCAGGGCAGGTGTGGTGGATGGCATTGACCCTGCGTGTGGCATCCCTGTGGTAGGACACTCTGCGAGACTGCACCCATGATGAGCGCAGCTGCCTCAGCAGCCTGCAGTTCGTGTCGCCGCTGTACTTTGTGAGCTTTGTGCTCACGGCTCAGTTCGTGCTCATCAACGTGGTGGTTGCTGTGCTCATGAAACACCTGGACGATAGCAACAAGGAGGCCCAGGAGGACGCGGAGATGGATGCTGAAATCGAGCTGGAGATGGCCCATGGCCTGGGCCCTGGCCCTAGCCCCGGCCCGTGTCCCTGTCCTGGCCCGAGGCTGCCCACTAACTCACCAGGAGCCCCCAGTCGTGGATCAGGAGGGCCGGGCGTTGGGGGTGACACCGAGGGTCACCTGTGCCGGCACTGCTACTCTCCAGCCCAGGTGGGCAGGGGCTGAGAGGTGAATGGGGCTCAAAGGGCAGGCGCCACGGGGCCAGCTGGGCAGCTGGGCTTGGAGGTGCCCTATCTTTTGGGGTCCCTCTGTGTTCAGCTCTAAGATAGGGTGATCCCAGGCTGTGGGCACAGAGAACGGGAGGGCAGCTCTGCCATACCCACCCCAAAGTCCAGGGACCCAGCCGATAATCCCACCTGTCGCCACCCTGCCCCGTCCGCCTAGGAGACCCTGTGGCTGGACAGCGTCTCTTTAATCATCAAGGACTCCTTGGAGGGGGAGCTGACCATCATTGACAACCTGTCTGGCTCCATCTTCCACCACTACTCCTCACCTGCTGGCTGTGACAAGTGTCACCATGACAAGCAAGAGGTACTGGCAGCCTCAGAGGAGCTGGCTCCCGGGAGTCACCTGGGAGTGAGGTGTTGAGGGACGTTGTGGCTCTAGGCCCCTAGCAACATGCTGGTCCCACTGGTCATAGTGGTTTGTCTGTGAAGTGTGGCCCTGTGGTGTCGCCTAGAGAGCCCACCTCAGCACCTGGATATAAAAAGTGTTCAGAAGCTGCTCGTCCTTGTGTCCCCTCTGGGGCATTTTGTCCTCTGTGATCCAAGAAAGGGTCCCTGGTGCCTCTTCTTCCCTAGTGACTGTGGTCCCCCTGAGTGTCTCAATACTTCTCTTGGGCCTCCTCTCAGAGGCAGCTCATCCCCACCCTGCTCAGGCGCCATCTCTCAGGCAGGCTATTCCCAAGAGCTCCTCCTATATACCCCATCCTCCACACGGTGCTCCGGGGCTCAGCCCATGCTGTTCTATAGGATTAGGGCTGTGGGGTCATCCCCAAGAGCCTTGGGCAGGAGCTGAACATGGAGGTTACTCAACTTTCCTGCCCCATGTCAGTCTAGCCAGTCTTGCAGGGACATGCAGTAGAAGTAGCCCTCACAGCCCTCAGAGAAGCCATGCCCAGCCCAGCTCTAAGGACTCTTGGTCTGGGGCAAGTGGACAACAGAGCTCCGTAGCTCGCTGTACCGTGTCTTCTTTTGTGTTCAGACACCAAGGTGGGCCACTCAGACCTGGTTTCTATTGGGAGTGGCCCCTGTGCCATCATGTGTCCCCCAGGCTGGGATCCTACACAGAGTGTGCCCACCATCCATGCCCAGCAGGCCTGCGAACCACTCTGACCACTGCCCCATGTCCTTTCAGGGACCTGTTGCTCAGCGCTCCAGGCCCAGGCTGCCCCATTCCAGCCCCAGGGTGACCCGAGGCCACCACCTCCCCCTGCAGGTGCAGCTGGCTGAGACAGAGGCCTTCTCCCTGAACTCAGACAGGTCCTCGTCCATCCTGCTGGGGGATGACCTGAGTCTTGAGGACCCCACAGCCTGCCCACAGGGCCCCAAGGAGAGCAAGGTAGGTGGCCAGGAGTTCCTTACATTTTTCTCCATGTGCGATGCCAGTTTATCTGGCCAGGTTGGGCTCAGGTGGGTACAGTCTAGGTAACTGAGGCCACACCTTCTGTCAGACACAGCAGCAAGTTTCAGGCTGGGATAGCGGGAGCCCATCCGCCTCAGAGTAGACTTTGGGTGGCTCTCAAGGAACTTGCAGAGCTGAGAAAGTCGGCAAAGAGACGCTACAACCCTCTGCTCCATGTACAAGACCCCGGGCAGCAGCCAGAAATGAACTCCTCTCCCTAAGTATGAATGTGGAAACTGAGTTCTGGCAAAGGCAGGGGTTCATGTAATGTTCTGCTCCGATGCCTTCAGCCTGAGCGACCACTACATTGAGTTAGCATTTGGTTATAGGTGTGAAGAAGAGCCCATGCTGTCTCAAGGCCATTAGAGTCAGGAAGGGAGAAGCCAGGGGAACCACAGCTGCCCAGGAGCATCCAAGAGGGCTTCCTAGAGGTCAGGACCTTCCACTTGAGGACTGGAAGGTGGTGACTGCTGGTCAGGTGGAGGAGGCGAGAGGAAGGGCTTCCGAGGTAGGGATGGGGATAGCTATATAGGAACCCTGCCTCTGTCTCCCTCAATACCACCTACCTCCCTTGCCTGCAGGGTGAGCTAGAGCCTCCGGAGGAGCCCTTGCAGGCAGGAGATCTGGATGAATGCTTTTTCCCCTTTGCCAGTGCGCCAGTGTCTGCAGGCCCAGAGAGCCTGCAGTGTGAGATGGAGGCCATCCCGTTCAATCCCGTCCAGTCCTGGCTCAAACACGAGAGCAGCCAAGGTGAGGGTTTCAGCCCTGCCAGCTCCCCACACCCTGATCCTAAGCATCTGCTGCATGAGGGAGGCGGTAGAGGTTCCCCACACCATAAAGAAGCGAGTGGGGTTCTGAGAATTAGAGACTCAGGCCTGCTACACTGGTAGCAAAGGAGCGGTCGATGAGCTAATGCTAGCTGAAGCCTGGCCTGAAGGAAGCGACACGCTGAATTTCCTGTGTTCAGTGATGAAAAGGGAGCCAGGTTGCTGCCCACAGCTTTTATTATCAAGCAGAAGGAAGGCTCACAGATTATTGAGGTGGAATAGAGAATAATCTGAGGGGGACACAATGACCAGAAGCCTGGTGTTTTCAATGGCCCTTTGATAAAGAATTCTACCCCAAACCTCCTTTCACAGCTGGTTTGTGTCTTGAGATATAGCAAGGGACTGAGCTGGCTTGCCTGTCACTTGTGCCTCCCTCTTGGAAGATGACAAGGATCTGGGTGGCATCACGGGTTGGGTGGGGGGAAGGGGAGACAGTCTAACACAAGAGTGACCCCCTCACACCCCAAACTCACCCCAAGATGTCTTCTGGGATGGCTGGGTGACCGGCTTTTCCATGGACCCTCTGTAAAGCCAGTGACTTCTACTGGGCATGATGGCTGGGGTGCCAGAACCCCAAATTCCCTGATCTCAAAACCTGAGCCCTTGGTCTGCCCCCAGGCTTGTTCTGATGGAGTGTTCAGTTAACTGTTTATTTGAACATTCCTTCAGTGAGTCGGCAACCTACCAGGACACAGCCTATACAGCTGCCTGGTGACTAGTCACATATTCTGAACCTCACATTCTTCCTTCATTTTGTGAGGTTCAGAGGGGACTGTAGGCGGAGCTGCTGGAGCTGGCATACAAACGTCTGCCTTGCCTCAGGCTCCTCCAACCTGGCCTTGTCCCTTTCTATCCACAGTGGAGCAGAACAGGCCCACCCAGCAGCTTCTATACCATCAACACAGGGCCTGGCATAGACCTGAGACTCGACCCTGCGTTGTCCAGGAGGAGGCCCCAGGCTTGACTTAGCCATGTGGAGTTGTCAGGGTCCAAAGGATAATGAGTTTCAGTGATTGAATACCTACTATGTGCATGGTGCTGGGCCAGGTGTTCCATACCTGCTGATATTCCCCACGTCCCTCCTCTTGTGTCTGTTCTCACTGCTGTGACCAGGTGCCTGGTGAAATCAACTTAAGGAAGTGCTTATTTTGGCCCATAGTTCAAGGGTCCAGTCCGTCATGGCGGGGAAGGCACGACAGCAGGAACAGGCAGCAGGTCACATGGCTTCCACAGGCAGGAAGCAGAGCGAGAGATGGATGCTGGTGCTCAGCTCACTTTCTCCCTTGCGTTCATCCCAGGACCCCAGCCTGTGGGATGGCACCACCCACAGTGAGGGTGGGTCTTGTCACCTCAACCCAATCTAGACACTTCTTCACAGACATGCTCAGAGTGAAACCGAGGCTTTGAGTTGGAGACTTGCCCAGAGTCTTCTCACAGTCGTTGTTGAGTTGCTCACGTGAGAGCTGGTGCTCTATGCCTGCCTCCTGGGCTGTTCCCAGCACCTCCACTTCCTTCCCTGCAGCATCGAGTCCCTTCTCCCCGGATGCCTCCAGCCCTCTCCTGCAGATGCCTGCTGAGTTCTTCCACCCTGCTGTGTCTGCCAGCCAGAAGGGACAGGAACCGGGCATGAGTACAGGGACCCTGCCCAAGATCGCCCTTCAGGGCTCCTGGGCATCCCTGAGGTCTCCGAGTGTCAATTGCACCCTCTTGCGTCAGGTACAGGCACCTCCTGGACTCTGAAGAGCCACGGGTGATGCGTGGGGAGGGGAAGGGAAAGAACAGAAAAAAAAAGCCACGGCAGCTGAGTCTGGGAAAGTTGGGGAACCTCTGAGACTTGAGAGGTGACACCAAAGATGTGTATGAGTAAGACCAGCTCCTGAGGAGCCCCAAGGTTGTTGAGATGACTGAAACAGGGGTCCTAGCTCGCGATGAGGGGAAAGAATGGCATTGAGGGGGCTTTGTGGGGTGACACAGTGCTGGGGTCAGGGACCATGCTTTGAGTGCTCTTGGTGAGTGGTAGGGGTGTCATTGCTAGACTGCTTGTAGACTGTAAATTGCTTGACTGCAGACGGGCAGGTTGGGAAGTGGGAAGTCTTGGCTGTATGGTCGTCTGTATCAGGATGGCTGGAGCCACAGCCCACATGCCAGCTGGGCACAGAGGGCCTCTGGAGCACGAAACAAAAATCCACCAGCACATTTGGTGGGCCATGTGTGATCCCATACAATAGTAGAGGTTGGCCTGCAGGCTTCCTAATAATCACTTAGTGAGACACGGTTAATCTCCAGTTTCACCAGGCTGTGCTCTGCAGCAGGCAATGGACCGACTTCTTGCCTCCCAAGCAGTTCAGGGTTTAAAGTGTGTGTGTGTGTGTGTGTGTGTGTATGTGTGTGTGTATTGTGTGTGTGTGTGTGTGTGCAGAGCAAATGAGTGCTGGAGTATAATCTGTGGGGAGGTGAGGGGTGGCTGGGAGAGCGAGCAAAGGCTGGAGGCTTACCTAGGAGAGAGGATGGAGCAGCTGGTACGAGCAGGGCCATGGGGGAGCTGGTGGAAGGGCTTGTGAAGAAGGGACAGGTGGCGGAAGTGATGCTGGAGATGTGGGTGGCTGCGAGTCAGCTGGGAACTATACCAGGGAAGGTCTTGTCACTGGACACTGGGACTAGGAAAGATGGCTCAGGCTGCCCCGAGGGGACAGAGAGCCTGTTTGACATTCGCTGTAACTGCCCTGAGAGGTCCCAGGGACGGGTGACATGGCAGAAGGGATGCGGTGGGATCCTGGATATGTTGAGAAGGGAAGCATCCTGGGTCCCCATCATCAGACTGTCCACTAAGGACCAGGGGAAGATGATTCAGGGAGCCTCATCCCTTCTTACCTCCTTGCAGGCTACTGTCAGTGACACATCACTGGATGCCAGCCCTAGCAGCTCAGCGGGCAGCCTGCAGACCACATTGGAGGACAGTCTGACACTGAGTGACAGTCCCCGGCATGCCCTGGGACCGCCGGTCCAGGTGCCAGGGCCATGTGCTGGCCTGTCACCGGCCACCCGGCGCCGCCTCAGCCTAAGGGGCCGTGGCTTGTTTAGTCTGCGTGGGTTGAGAGCCCATCAGCGCAGCCACAGCAGCGGGGGCTCCACCAGTCCTGGGTGCACCCACCACGACTCCATGGACCCCTCTGATGAGGAGGGCCGCGGGGGTGCAAGCGGTGGGGGTGCAGGCAGTGAGCACTCCGAGACCCTCAGCAGCCTGTCGCTCACGTCTCTCTTCTGTCCACCACCCACGCTGCCACCCCCGGGCCTCACCCCCGCCAGGAAGTTCAGCAGTACCAGCAGCCTAGCTGCTGGACCTGGCCGTCCTGGCACCACAGTCTCAGCCCGCGGCCTGGCCAGGAGCCCATCATGGGCTGCAGACCGCAGCAAGGACCCACCAGGTCAGGCCCAGCTGGCCTCAGGCTTGGGTTCCTCAGCACCTGAGCCACAGCCACCTCCTGGGAAGCTGGAGTCAACCGATGCTGCAAGCAAGAGGAAAAGATGAGGGGCCGCAGGGGCTGCGGGGGACCTGCCAGCTGCTGTCCGCCCGCCTGCCCCATCTTGCCTTCTTTTACCTCAGGAGCCAGGGAGCAGACAGCAATACTTTGTCCACACCTGGGAGTGGCATAGGGGCCAGCCAGCGCCGGGCCACTGGGCAGGCGACTGAGGAGGGTCTGGGTTAGCTGAGGCTCAGATGTGTGGCCCCATCCGTGGCCCTTCCAGTGTATATGCAGATATATACATATATATATAGAGACAGACATATATTTATTTATTTTTTTTACGGAGAGCTTATGAATTCCAGAAAGTGCTAAAGTTGAGGGTGCAGGCCAGGGCCCAGATGGGGGTCTCGTCTGTTGATTAGGACACAGGCCTGCACAGCACAGACGCTCCTGCTGTGGCTTCGGTGGCTGTAGTTTCGGGTATCTCCCTCAGTTGAGAGCAGCTTGGGAGGATGTTCAGGGCCCAGGAGACAGAAGAGAAGCAATTCAGGGTGCACTTTTTTTCCCTTTTAAAGAGGAGATGCTGCTAAGATCCCCAGCCTCTACCCACACGTCGGGGTGTCAGTCTTGTCCCTCTGTCGTGTTGTTGTGAAGTCTTTTGTAGACACTCTTGACACACAGACTTTCTTAGTTAGCCAGTTAGATGTTCTCTTTAGAAAAACTGGGCGGGGGGGGGATTTTAGTCTTATTTCTTAGAGCAGGGTTGGGGAACAGGGCATTTCTGAAGCTGGGCAGGGGGCTCAGGATTTGGGTCAACTTTTGACTTCTGTGAGTACTTGGGGTGGGGAGGGGCAAATCAGCCCCTCAGGAAGGCAGTAAACAGGAATAATTCATGCAAGAGAGAGGACAGGTGAAGGGGTCCCCGGACTGGCTTGGTCCACAAAGATTCCCCGAGCTTGGGTTGTCAGTTACACGAGAACTTTCTATTTTTTGTCCTCCATGAAGGCCTCAAATTGCAGCAGCTCCTGGGGATTACGGTCACTCGCCCTAATCAACCCCACCCCTGCCCCAGGAGTGTTTAGGGTAGCAACAAATCTAAAGGGGTCTCTGAGCACCTGCCTAAAGCCTGGCTCCAGCCTTTCCCCACCCCAGCACCCTTAGCTTCACCGAGTTACCCGGACATTCACATCCTCCGACTCCTGCTTACCCTTGGGTATGTCTCACTGTCTCAAGCTGCACGTCGGGTCTCCCGTGGTAGTGCTTTCCGGAGGAGTTCAGGATGGGTAGGGGTTTTTTTTTTTTTTTTTTTTATTGGAATGGTTACCCATTTATCTTAAAAAAAACTTACTCTGTATTGAGCCCTTGACTTTCACAGGCTCAGCTCTTAAGTGGGTGGGTTTACAATCAGCCTGAAGAAGGGCGGGGCCTGCTGCTGCGGGTGGCCTACTGACAAGGGCTGTGATGTGGGGTGCTCAGCCACATGGCTGAGGGTTGCTGTGGGTCCTGCTAAGAGCATGTGCATCTCTTGTCCCTGCTCCCAGATTCTGACTTCACAGAAGTGGGCTTCTAGCCAGGCTAGTGAGCAGCAGCTGTGTTTGTAGGCTCTGGGGTGTCCCCATCTGGCACAGGGACCCTGGGATCAGGGCGCTGTGAGGAAGCGAAGAGGAGAGGATGTTGAGGGGTACTGCCTGCCAAGTGCTTAGAGGCGAGGAGGAGGAAAGTGGTTGTTAAACTCACTTTACACATGAGTAAACTGAGGCTCTGGGTGAGTGCAGCAAAGATCCCGGGTCACCTGTGAAGGGCACTTGGACTGTGCACACACAGCCGTGGTTGAAGGGAAGGTGACTCCAGGAGCCCAGTGTGGAGTTGACTGGGGTAGAGAGGGCTGGGTCAGGCCCATGGTCTTCAGGCTTTACAACGGTGGTGTTTGATAGCATCTTCCACCTTCTGCTTTCTGGGTACAATGTCATCTTCAGGCTGCCTCTGTGTGCGTGTGTGCTTATGCGGCTCTTCACAGCCAGCTTTCCCCCTGCCGTGCCTCTGAGGCTGGGTGCAGATGTTCAGGCATCTATACCTTCACGCTGAACTGTGTGACCCCAGAGCAGGCAGATGTGTTGAAGGCTGTTTTAGGGAAATGACAAGGTCTATGCAAGGGCTGTAGCTAGGTATGGCAGGGCATCTAGAGAGAATGATTTGCTGAGCCCAGAAGCACAGACACTACCCAGGGTGGGTTTTTCCTAGGACCAATCCCAGGTATCTGGCCTAGTGTCTGTGAGTGGGGAGTCAGGGGCCAGGAAAGGTGTGAGCTGCTGGCAAGATGGGTTGTTAATGGGCAAGGATTGGGCGGGCACCCCTTCTTCAACACTGTGGCTTGAGGCTGTGGCCTCAGGCTGAGCCTGTCCATCACCAAAGCACAAACTCTCCCAATCCACATGGGCCTGGATGTGAGGAGAATGGGAACGCAGGTGCCAGTGCCTGGAAGCTGTCAATTTGCCAGGCTGTGTGGTGTGGGGGTGGAGGGCACACAGCATCTGTAGAAAAGGATCTGGAGCCAGACGGAGCCTGCCCTGCCTTCTTGCTATCTCCTGCTCTGGTCCAGGCAGTCCCGCTGAGGAGGATGAACCGTGAGCAGTACTCACCCATCTGCTTGTCCCCAATATTTCTCCTAGACTCACAGCTCCCAGGGTCACCTCCAGCCCCTTTTGCTACTCTGTGTAAGGGCTTGGGGTCTTAGAAGCTGCTGTTTAACCCAGACACACATACTCTTCTTTTTCTTTTTGTCATTGTGCAATAATCAGTGTCCCTAGCAGAGTTGGGGCCCGAGGGGAGGCAGAGGCCACCTCGTCCTGCAAGCCCCCAGCCCGGCTCTGCTGCCGTGACTCTAACTTCCTTCTGGTCACTGTACAGTTTCTACAGTTTCTACAGTGTGAATGAACTTCCCTCTTAGTTGCTGAAGGCGCTGGTCCCTGCTGGCCCAGATGGCCCGGGCATAGAGAAACCAAGCCGTACCGCCAGCCAGCGTTGTTTTGAATAAAACCCCAGAAACTTACGGAGGACTTTCTCCATGTCTCTGCTCTTCCTTCCCTGCAGGGTTGGGATCATGCTGGTCCTCTGCCTCCCCGACCCCGCCAAGGGAAGCGTGATAATGTCTTCATCCTGCAGCTGTGGGGTCTGGGTTTTGGGGGGATTCAGAGACCCTGTGGAAGGATCCCCTTGTATTCAGGGTCTGGGTGGACCTTCAGGGCTGGGAATGAGGCGGGGAGAGGTCAAGCTGCTTACCCTCGACACTACAGC
The DNA here is from genome assembly GCF_014885135.2 of Alexandromys fortis. NCBI lineage: Eukaryota > Metazoa > Chordata > Mammalia > Rodentia > Cricetidae > Alexandromys > Alexandromys fortis. Next base: position 86,394 of record NW_026068041.1, on the reverse strand, counting down.
CTGAATTCATAGACCTGGTACTACGAGGGCTCACGGCTCCAAAGCACAAAAACCCAACTCAAACGGGCTTAGAAGCAAAAGATAGGGGCTGGAGCAACGGCTCAGAGGGAAGGAGTGCCTGCTGCTTGTCTTGGTCCCTGTCCTATTGCTGTGACCACGGCAACTCTTACAAAGGAGAGGGTTTAGCTAGGGCTGGCTTACAGTTCAGAGGGTTAGCTCATTGTTTTCATGGTGGGTAGCCTGGCAGCATGCAGGCAGACATGGTGCTGGAGAAGGAGCTGAGAGCTCTACATCTGGATATTCAGGCAGCAGGAAAAGAGAGTGACCCTGGGCCTGGTTTGGGGCTGTTGAAACCACAAAGCCCGCCCCCAGTGATACACTTCCTCCCATAAGACCACAGCCCCTAATCATTCTCAGGCATCTCCCTGATGATCAAGCATTCAAATACATGAGCCTATGGGCGCCATTCTTATTTGGACCATGACACTGCTCTTGCAGAAGTCTGCGGTTCAGTTCCCAGCATGCAAGTCATGTGGCTCACTGCCGCGCGCACTGCGGGTCCCGGTCTGTGCTCTATGTGCTAGACCCCAGTTTGCGAGCTTCGGGCAAGAGGCTGGAGGTTGAGAACACAGAACTTTTAACACTGATACCAAAGCCCCTCTTTATTAGCACCATGTAGGCTTAAATACACTGCAGTCATTGGCCAACAGGTGAAAATCCCATCCTCTGATCCTCTAAGCTAGGCACAGCTTCTAGTAACTTTAATTAGAAGGTTCTAGGAGGGAAGAGCAGCTGAAGGCCAGGACTCATTAGTCCCAACAGCTCACAACTGCCTATGACTCCAGTTCCAGGGGATCCACCACCTCCTTCTGGCCTGTGTAGGTTCCTGCATGCTTGTGGTACACAGAAACTCACGCAGTTGCACATACGCACACATTAAAAAAATCTTTAAGAAGAAGAAAAGAGCAGAAGAAAAGAGAAGCAAGAAGGACACAGATGGAAATAACTTAGTGGTTCAAAGTTTTAAGAATTCCAGATGTAGTGTTGGCTTCAGGCGTTGCTGGATCAAAGGCTCTGGTCAAGTCTCTAGGACATGGTCTTTCTGCCTCCTGACTGCTGTTTCTGTGTTTGTTTCTTCCTCTCTGAGGCTATGGGTTGTCACACCATTCCCCAGCCCTGCTCCACCAAGGCCCCCTACCTACCTGGCCTGTCACAGCCCTGAAACAACACCCTGGCTCCTTTCTTCCTTGTCCCCTGCTGCCCTTCTTCCAGCTCTTCTCTCCTGGTAGCCCTCTCTGCCCCTTGAGTTCCGTGTTCCAGACTTCAGGGAGACCTCTTAGAATGAGTGCAGGGCTTTCTGATTCTTGGCTGTCTGATATTTGTGGGTGCTACCATGTTCCAATAGCATTTGAGTGTTGGGAATTCACTCCCAAGGTTTTCTCCTCTGTTTGTTTCTGAGCCCTGGAGGGTAGCTCTGGGCTGGGTCAGGTGAGAGTCATAGATGGAGTCTGTATGGGTAGATGGATGGATGGATGACGTGATGAAGGAAGGAAGAACAAGCAGGGATAAGAGATGTGGCTGCCTGGCTGGGGGCATGGTAGTGGCAACATACCTAGGTTCAGGGCCAGTACTTCAGGTAGCAATGGCAGTGTGGATGGAGGGGAGACGGAGGAACTGGCTAGTTGAAGCAGAACAGTGGCTAGGTTGAGTGGACAGTAGACCTGTAGGAGAGCCTGCTGTGACTTCTTTTGTTGAGGTCCCAGAGTGGGGTCGGGGACAGAGAGGATCACTGTGTCACTGGCCACACTGTCCCTCCACCCGCCCCCTCCCATGTTCCTTTTGGCTCCAAATCATCTCCAGGCCTCCACTATTTGCCTTGGCAGCTCCAGCTCTGCCTGCTCCCTCCCTCTGCAGGTGGCAGGTGCGGAAAGGCAGCTGCGAGCGCAGGGCCAGCCCACTGAGCTGCCAGGGCGACAACACACTCCATGTCTTCCATTACACGTTTACTGGCCAGTGGGCAGCAAAGGGACAGTGGGAGGCCCCAGCAGGTCCTGCCTCGGCTGCATCCACCCCTGCAAGGAGACTGACTGGCAGGGGAGTGTGACTCCACCCGCTGTGGCAGAGGTGAGCAGCCTGGGAAGGTCTAGCACCTGGCTGAGTGTCCACTTCACCTTGTCCCAACTCTGTGTCCCTGACTACCCATTAGCAATGAGATTAGAAGCCAGTAGCTGCCGAGGAGAGATTGGACTAAGTCGACACTCCAAGAGTGTTTTCGGCGAGTGACAAACTTCAGCTATCAGCACTTTTTATTTAGACCCGCATTCATGAATTCTAACCAAATAAACACAGGCGTGTTAGGTATTAATATATGTACCATTATGCAAAACCAGTATTATGGCTGTAATGAAAATTAGATTCTGCCTCGGTGGTGGTGTTCCAGGAGGGCAGGCATCCTCTGGTTTACAGCGTTGTGACCTCTGGTTGCTATTGCCATGGTAACCATGCTGCCATGGGAATGTGTGGACTAGAGGCAGGGCTTGTGGGGTAGAGTGAGGGCAGACCCCCTTGTCAACCCTGAGCATCAAGAAAAGTGGGGAGTAGTGGCTAGTGTGAGAGGCTGGAGAGGGGGCAGACAGTAAAACAGTAGGGGGTAGAGCACCCCCCCCCCACGCTTACCTCCCTCCTCCCCTCTGCACTAGGTAGCTCTTTCATAGAGCCAGTCTTGGCATCTGTCTGTCCATACTGAGTGCCTACTGTGTGTCAGACCTGTGCCAGGCTCTGGGGGCATAGCCACAGGTGCCCATGCTTGTGGAAGCCACCATGTCAGAGGGACGGACAGATGCAGCCTCTCAGAGCAAGGGGCAGATAATAGAACCAGAAGCAAGGTCAACTTAGGTCATGGGCCAAAGGTGTGGCTGTTGGTACATCTTTCTGCCATCATGGTCTGGGGAGCGCAAGAAGGGGATACCCGCTAGGCGAGAGAGGGATGTGGAAGGCAGCAGCCACCCCTTCCAAATAAGGGGCAGGAGAACAAAGCCAGGATATCCTACTCCAAGTGGATTGCAAATAGGGGCTGAGGTGAGCTCAGTCACAGAATGCTTGCCTGGCATCCACAGGGCCCCGGGTTCCAACTTCAGCACCGGAAAAGAAAACAAGCCACACTCCACACTCCGATTAACCACAAAGAATTGCTTATGGCATGTGTGCCTCATGCAGTCAGGGACAACCCTGGCAAGCCATTTGTTGCCACCTGACATTTGGGTTTCACTGGCCGTCCTGTATTCTTTTCTAAATCCAGCCAGCCTTGAGAGAGCAGAAGTGATGTGCCCAGGTACTGAGCTGCAGAGGCGTCCATCTCTGTTCACGTGGCCCAGGTCCTGTGGCAGGATGCTCACTATCCTACCAGCCCTTCTCAGTCTGAGCCTGGGGTGCATGGCATCTAGGTGACATGCCATCTGATCTCATTCTTGTCACTCTGTAGTTGGATGGCATGGCTCTGGTGGCTCCCAGGACCTGTGTGACCCCTGCCAGCCCTGGGGACACTGTTCCTTACCCACAGTCAACAAAATCTCACCTGGAGCCGCTCTATTCCTGACCCTGCTTCCTCTGCTAGCCTCTCCCGAGCTGGTTCCGCCTTGTCAAGCTTTTAAGGCCCAAGTCAGGCATCGCCATCTTTAGGAACGTCCCCGCAGCTCCAGCTTGAGGCCATGCCGCGCTGATCCTCAGCGCCTTGCTTTACAAAAATTCATTCATATCTTCAATCCCCAGCACCACATAGACCAAGGGTGGGAGCACACATCTGTAATCCTAGCACCTGAGAGGCGCTGACATGAGAATTAAGAGTTCAAAACCATCTTTAACTATGTAATGACGTTGAGACCATATTGCATCAAATATATCCACGGTGTTGTGTAGCCTTTGCTACCATCCACGCAAAACCATTTTTTCCAAAAGGAGGTTCTGCACCCCCTCAAACACTAGCTACTCATTTCCTCCCGCAGTGTTGTGTGACACCATTCCTGGGGGAGTAGAACAAATGTCTACTTAGCCCAGACGAGGAACCCCCTGCCAGTCCAAAGTCCAAGTGGCTGAGTCGGTTCCTTGGGGTTATTTACAGGAGCGTGACAGTTGAAAGGCAGCTACACCATCGAAAACCACCAGCTCACCGCAGCTGGAACTCCAGAGCTCTTTGCGGGACAGGCAAGCAACTTGACAGGTCCAAGAATCTCCTCCCCGCCACTGCCCCACAGTCCCTACAGCTTATATAGTCTTGGGGCGGTCCTCTATCCTTGTGAATCTGATAAGTTATTGACTTCTGAGCCTTACGTAGCTTCCCTCCAGTCAGAATTTCAGTTCTGGGGAGACAACTCCACAGCCCCCAGCCCCCTAGGACGCTCCCTTCTACTTTTTCTGAGCACCTCCTCTGAGTACTTCACAAGGTGGAATCACAGTGTTCGTCCTTTTTGGCCCCCCTACCCTGAGGCTGACGGAGACCGAGGAGCATCTCCATGTAGATGAACACCCGCTAATTACCCGTCATTGGTAGGCGCCCCATTTGCAGCCACTTTTTGCCTGTGGCGGGCTGAGCTGCTGCAAATGTACACGTCTCTGGGCAGTTTCTACTTTTGCCTCTCCTTCGTGTATCACCCAAGTGGGATCATGGGGTCAGTGGCAAAAACTCTGCTGCCCCTTTGGTGAGGGCCACTGCCAGGCTCCATGGTGCTGGCTTCCCTGCTGGTCACAGCACCTCGCCTTTCCCCACTTGAGCGGGTCGTGTGTGTGTGTGTGTGTGTGTGTGTATTTCTCCTTCCCTCCCTCTACTCTCTTTAGCCGGCACCTGCCTGCTTGTCTCAGGGAGGTGAGTGACTTTGTCAGGACTTCCTGACTTTTGTTTCCAAAGGTCAGAAGGAACCCTGGAATTTGCAGAGGAGGGAGAGTCTGCCTGCTGACCCCTAGAGGAGAGGAGAGCACAGTGGACATCCACTTAGTAAAGGTCTTTGGAATCCTGTGTACCCTGCAAGGAGTCTGGCAGCAGAGTCGCCATGGGCTCGTGCCCCAGGACCTGAGGGTCTTGGTGAGTCAGTGGCTCTGCTTCCAAGGCACACACTCTCAAGGAGCCGCTGATCTGTCTTCGGGGTACAGATAAGTGGGTTCATGCCTCTCTGAGTTTCCTCAAGAGAAAACTCAAGGTACCTCAAGACACCCCACAGCACACAGCCCTGGGTGTGTCACAGCTCTCCAGGCATGGTGGGGTCTGGTCTCCTCAGGGCCATAGTGCCAGGCCGGGCCACACCTTGTACCGGCCTGCTTGGCAGAGGCTTCAGGACTGGGCCCGAACACCTGGGGATGAAGCCTTTGTGCTCCTCCTCGCAGATGCAGCGGTGGGCAGAGCGCAGATGCAGCGGTGGGCAGAGCGCAGATGCAGCGGTGGGCAGAGCGCAGATGCAGCGGTGGGCAGAGCGAGGAGCCCTGCTGGTGCTGGCATTCTGGTTTGTTCCACCGCGGCCCCCACCCCCACCCCGGCCCCGGCCCCGCCAGCCTCCCCTGACCTTTCTGTGTTTACCCTGTCACATTCCAGAATCTAGCCAGCCGCGGACCTCGGTCTGACTCTCAGCCCTCTCCTGACAACCCTCTTACAGCTGATTGCAGTGTGCCATCCTGGCTGTTATAACACCTTAGGGCAGTCCCCTTGTCTGGCCATGCCCTGGACTTTCATGTCCCTGGGCTGGACCAGGACCTGGGTCTGGGATCTGATCCCAGTCAGAGTGCCATTCCAGCATCTCTCTCCTTCCCCGGGGCCTGGCTTCTGAGTCTTTGCTGATTGGCCAGGTGGAGTCAGGTATCCTTCCTCCTGACTCCCACGGCTTTCCCTTTGACTGGCGTCATCCGAACTCTGACTTCCTGCCAGCTCCAGCTGCTGTTACAACAGGCCATGGATGGGGCACTGATGGGGTGATTGGGAGATTTTACAGTTTAGGCAGCAAGGTTCCCCCCCCCCCCTTTCACATTTGGGAGGCAAAGGTAAAGGGCAGATCTGCTCCCAGTACTTGGTGAGACTCATCATTCTGGTTTACAGACTCAGTCCCTCCAGGCTTTATGACGTTAGCCTAAATGGACCACCCCCACCCCCCTAGAGAAACCACTGTTCCCTGTGGGTCCTCACTTCTCCTCCTTTGTGCCTGTGAGGAGACAGCCAGCTCTAATCTCCTCCTTGTAAGGACACATTCCTGTCGTGGCGGCTCTACCCTCTTCTAATCCAAATCAGCCCTCGGAGCCTCCACCTAGAGAACCTTTGCTTGAGATTTGGGGTCTCACTGTGAAGTTGGGGGTTAGGGCAAAAACATTTAGTCCAAAGCAGAAACCAACCACGAACTCCTGGAGAGACAGGTATGCTGGGGTCTGACATAGGGAACTGCAGTGGAGAGAGAAGGATGGTGGTGTGTCACCCAGGAGTCCCCATGGGAATAAGACACGTTAAGGTTTGTATCCTTGTAATTGGAGATCACACTTTGTTTTCCTGACTGCCCAGACCCGAATAATCACATAGAAACTATAATAATTACAACACTCTTTGGCCAATGGCTTAGGCGTATTCCTGGCTAGCTCTTCCATCTTCAATTAACCCATTTCTATTAATCTGTGTATCAACAAGAGGCTGTGTCTTTCTGCTTTGGCAGCTACATGGCATCTCCTTGGCTCCGCCTACTCTCTAATATCTCTGTTCAGATTTCCCACTTGGCTTTATTCTGTCCTGCCACAGGCCAAAGCAGCGTCTTTATTAACCAACGATAATAAAACATATTCACAGCATACAGTGGGGAATCCCACATGATCTCCTACTGGCTCATGTTTTGAACTGCTTGCCCCATAGTTGGTTACTCTGTTTTGGGAGGCCATGGAATCTTTAGGAGGCAGGGTCTATCTGGTGGAAACAGGTCACTAGGGGAAGGCCTATGGTTCCGGCCCCCTACCTCACTTCTTGGGTCCACCATGATGTGAGAAGTATCCAGCATACATTCCCACCGACATGATGTCCTGGCTAGGCACACAGGGCAACAGTGGACTGAAACTGAGTCAGATAAACCATCTCCTTGCCTTGGTTCTGTCAGATATTTTAGTTAAAGTAACATAAAAGCAGCCAATACGACACATGTATGCCCCGTGCCACCCGATTGTCTAGTCCATGATGGACTGCATGCATGATGGTGGTTGTACCATATAGTCTGAGTGTGTATATCTGCGCCACCCAGCTCTGGGCAAGTAGATGCTGTAATATTTGCACAATGACAAAATCTCCTAAATAATGCATTTGTCAGAATGGATTCTCATTATCAGTCAATATGGTTTAACCTTGGTGCTGGATTGGCTGACATGATTGTGGGGATGGTAACTCCAAACACCAAGGGGCAGGGCATGGCAGGCTGGAACTACCCTGTCACAACCTTAAGCAGACTCCCTATGTAAGTGATGGGATGTGGTCATTCACGTCACCAAGGGCCCTCTCCGTTTCTTCTAGGAAACTCATTGAAGGTGAAGGCATCTACAGAGCACTGCTAAGAAACACCTAGATTCTGTTTGATTAAACTATCTGGCTCAGTAACCCGCCTGTGTTGCCTTGGAACCAACCATCACCGCTTGGCTCAGACTTCAACTCCGGCCTCGCTAGTAGCAAGCCATTCGGCATATTTGAATCTCATCCCTCTCAGGAGGCTGCTGAGAAAGACAATGGGAGGCATGAGTGTCAGGTCCTAGCTGCATCTCCTCCTGCTTGCCTGTCACTGCGGACACTGTTCAGGAATGTCACTAGCAGCTGGAGGGCAGTCCAAACCTCCACAGTGATCAAGGGATTGATGGTCGCTTGACATGTTTGCACAGAAGGCTCTGACCACTGCCAGGCAAGCTGTCACTAAACACTGTGGATTGAAGTTTTGCCAGCTCCAGGCCCCGAGACCGTCACCACGGCATGCCCACACCCTTCCCAGGGAGTAGCCAGGCTTCTCTCAAGGGTCCCATCTACTCCAGACTAGGCAGGGCCCTGCCTGGTACTCTGTTTCCAATGCTCTAGCCACAGGGAACCTCTGTCAGGCACAGTCCCACCCAGGCCTCATGACCTCAGCTTGAATAGGCCATCATCTCCTTGAGGGACAGCGTCTATCCTCAGAGCCACAACAGCCATCACCCCTTTGTCTCAGGTCGCCTGTGTGGGCACTCATGTCCTGATCTACCGAGGAATTCCTTGAAAGTAAAAACCCTGTGGACCAACCAAGGGCTTAAGGTAGGGCTCTAAGATGCTGGGAGGTACGAAAGGCTTTCTCGGTTGGATCTCTCCATTTGCAGTGGGGTAGGCCCCCCAGGCTCTGTGTCCCGGTCCTGTCTCTGGATCTTGTAAAGATTTAGAGCACAGCACTAATGCACAGGCTCATTGCACAGGGTATGTGAATCCTGGCAACGATGGACTGACGTTGGCTAAGGTGTGCAAGCTGTTATGTCAAGTCCATCACTCAAGTCATCCTGCTCAAACGATGTCCAGGATGGCGTGTGTCTCTCCCCTAAGCAGGATCAGTGGCCTAGGGAAACGCTATTCCCAGCTTGGGGAACTCACCGTGGGAGGCATTTGTAGGGAGAGCCTGGGAATAGCAGTCATCACTTGTACTATAGTGGCCATGCTTAGCTGCAAGGGAAGCTGAAAATGCAGTCCAGCTGGGAGCCACAAATAAAGAAAGGTATGGTAGGGCTGGAGAGATGGCTCAGCGGTTAAGAGCATTGTCTGCTCTTCCAAAGGTCCTGAGTTCAATTCCCAGCAACCACATGGTGGCTAACAACCATCTGTAATGAGGTCTGGTGCCCTCTTCTGGCCTGCAGGCATATATGCAGACAGAATATTGTATACATAATAAATAAATATTTTTAAAAAAGACAGGATCTTCTGAGTAAATTGGGAACGTGGGGATGATGAGAGAGGTGGAAGGGGAGGGGAGAGGCAGGGAGGAGAGCAGAGAAAAATGTAGAGCCCAATAAAATTAATTATAAGGATATTTTAGCTGCATGAAAACAAAATATGTGTTAAAATGAAGAGAGTCAACACACCCATTTTTAAATTGTCAGCTCTAAAGTTCTGCTTAACTCACAATCAGCAACAGAGAGTGGAAAATAAACTTATTTTGCAGTCCTCTGGAGAGAAATTTTCCTCATGTGTGGAAATGGATCCTTTTTTCAGGACTTAGCCTGCCACCAACAGGGAGCAATGAATTAAATGTAAGGCAAGAGCATCACTGAACTGGGTATGTGAAATTAATTCTATTTTCTGAAGCAAGATAATATAAAGATCAAACAAGCGTAAAAAAGGTTTCAACAATAATGAGAAATTAGGGGCTGGTGTTGTCTGCTCTTACAGAGAACCTGAGCTCACTTCCCAGCACCCACAGAGGGTGACTCACAACCACCTGTAACTTCTGCTTGAGGAGCTCTGATACCTTCTCCTGCCATCCACAGGCATTTGCACACACACACACACACACACACACACACACACACACACACACACACAAAATTGGAGGATGAATGGGAAAAAGAATATTACACCCAGATACACACATATATACACACATTCTTATATACATATAAGATCTTTGGCATATNTATATGCAGACAGAATATTGTATACATAATAAATAAATATTTTAAAAATAAAAAAAAAAAAAAAAAAGAAAGGTATGGTAGGTAGGCAGGTGCCAGAAATGTATTTATTCAGTGCAGGGATAAGTTTGCAAGGAGGTAAAGGGCATTTCTGAAAGTCTGAGATGAGCAGGAAGCAAGGTCTGACCTCTCAATGTCCATGACAATGTCAGACGAGAGCAGCAACCCTGCTTTTGTTTTTTAAATTAATATTTATTAATGTGTGTGTGTGTGTATGTGTGTGTGTGTATGTGTGTGCAGGTGTATTTGTGCTCATGTAGAGGCTAGGAGTTGACTTCTGGTATATCTCTCAATCTCTCTACCTTTCCTCTTCTTCTTCCCTCTTCTTCTTCTTCTTTGAGACAGGATCTCAATACATAACTCTGGCTGGCCTTGCCATCAAGAGATCCATCTGCCTCTGCCTCTGGGTGGTGGATTTAAAGGTGTAGTCACCAATCTGATTACAGTAGATGGCTACTTCAGGCCCCCTTTCTGCTATTGCTAGGATTTTATCTGGGTTCATCCTTATGGATTCCTGGGAGTTTCCCTGGCACCAGGTTTCTCCCTAACCCCCAAATGAGCTTCCTTATCAAGACATCCCTTTACTTACTCTCCTCTCCCATTCCACCCCAACCCACCTCCTGTGCCAAGCCTGGCTTACCTGCTCCCTCAAGTTCCCATCCTCCCCATACCACTCCCCTGTTTACCCAGGAGATCTCTTCTATTTCCCCTTCCCAGGAAAACCCATACTTCCCTCTTTGGGCCCTCCTTGTTATCCAGCCTCTCTGGGGCTGTGGATTATAGGCTGGTTATCCTATACTTTACTTCTAATATCCACTTACGAACATGTTTGTCTTTCTGGGTTACCTCACTCAGAATGATTTTTTTTCAAGTTCCACTCATTTGCCTGCAAATTTCATAAGGTTATGGTTTTTACAGCTGAGTAACACTCCATTGTGTAAATGTACCACATTTTCATTATTCATTCTTTGGATGAGGGTGACCTAGGTTGTTTCCAGGTTCTGGCTATTATGAATAATGCTGCTATGAACATACTTGAGCAAATGGCCTTGTGGTAGGATTGAGCATCCTTTGGATATATGCCCAAGAGTGATATAGCTAGGTCTTGAGGTAGATTGATTCCCAATTTTCTGAGAAACTGCCATATTGATTTTTCAAAGTGGGTGTACAAGTTTGCGCTCCCTCCAGCAATGGAGGAGGCGTGTTCCCCTTACTCCACATCCTCTCCAACGTAAGTTGTCATCAGTGGTTTTGATCTTAGCCATTCTGATATCTGTGAAAGATGCTGTCTCAGAGCTGTTTTGGTTTGCATTTTGTTTGGGTCTTTTTCTACAGAGCAGGTCACTGCCCAGCGAAACACCTTTGAGCCCCTCTCATGCCCTTCAACTCCATCTTTTCTTCCTCCACTTTCTACCCCAAGGCCCTTGTCCCTTAGATCTGGTCAGGGTCCCAACAAATTCTTTCTTCTTTCCCCTCTCTGTTGGAGTTGTCAGCCACCTGGCAGGGGCCTTAATCAGAACACCACGGGCAATTGATCCCAACAAGCTTAAGACATCCCGTTCCAGGAGAAGGCCCTGCTGACAGCAGAAGCAGCTGCTGTGGCTGCTGGCAAGCCTCCTGTAGAGGCATCTGCCAGGCCCCCCACCTTGTCATGTGAGGCGAGCTCTGGTAGAGAGGCTTGCTGGGTGACCTGGGGACATGACTGTCCCTCCACAAAGAACTGGGGCCTGGGGGCTTCCCTGGGAGGTATCCGGAGGGTTGGAGAGTTCTAGGGAAGCAGAGGTGGGCAGCCTGAGGTGCTCAGCTGGTTGATTTATGAGGGCAGATTAAGAAGACGGATGGCCTGTCCCTTAGCCAAGAAATGAGTCCTGTTGTAGTCCTTTGCAGGGCACGGAGGCGGAGGAGGCAGATGCTCGAGGAGTGCTCAGTGGAGTAATGAGGAAGAATGGTTTGAAACAGAGCTGAATACCAGGACGATGTCTTGGCTGTGGCACCTGTGAGGGATGGCCGTGACTCCGGCAGCAGGAGCAGCGCCTGCCGCCTTGGATCATGGATGCTGATGGCTCAGGCTTGGGAGGCCCATGGACAGAACTGGTCTCCCCCAACAGCATTATCTACAGCCTCTGCCGGCACTATAGACATCCTCTTTTCTGAGGCCTGAAATGGGCCCGGCCCAGCTGGCAGCCCCGTCAGCTGTCTGTGGGAGGAGACCGTGAGGGCTCCCAAGAGTGAGAGTCCTGGGAGGAGAAAAATTGCCAGTATGGCTTGGGTCTCAGCTATCCTTGGTGATTGTCTTTAATCTGGATCCTGTGGGTTGGGCCAGCAGGCAAGGGCACCCATGATAGAGACCACCTGGGGCTTGGGCGAATGTTAATTGGGGAATGCAGGCACCATGAAGGTCCATTCCAGAGCTCAGTTTTCTGCTGAGAAGTCCTCCAAGGGACCCCTAAACAAGCTGCCATAGGGACCTCCTTCCCACTTGGCGAATGCCCAAGGGGAAGGTACCAGAAGGCTAGGAGGGCTTCTTCGCTGTGTTCGTGGAAAGGATTTTGTGAGCGGCCTGAGATACATTCGGGAACAGAGGAGCTAGATCATTTTTGGAGGAGTAGGGTGCATCTTGGAACCCCCTGCAGCCACCATGAATAGGTAGTTGAACTTTCTCAAACTAACAGCCAGACAGCAGCTCTTGCACCTTCCTTGGGCTCAGATGCCAACCCCGTCCCCCGTCACTATCCATCTCTGACTAATTGGTCCGTGTATGCCAAGGCCGGTCCCTGCCCAGGAAATGATTGTGACTGGGTTCTGACTCAGTGCCCAGCCTGTGGGCGTGGGCTGTGCTGGTTGAGGTACCTTCCCTGGAGATTTGGGACCCTGGGAAGTGTGGGCTGAAGGGTATGGCCCCACCACGCATGCCTAGCTCTGCAGCCCATGTTGACTGAGTGTTTACTTGGGCGTGGGCTGCCTTGGAAGACAGAAGTGTGTCCTCACAGCAGGGAAAGGGGGCTTGTACAAGGCAAACTATGTGGTTGTTATGTGGGCTTGAGCCCTGGCCGATCCAATCCCAGGGCTCATCCTCTCGTTCATCTCCTGCTGCTGCTCCTCAAACCTCTCACCAGGAGAGAGGCAGATCTGACTTGATCACCTGCCTCGCGATTAATCATGAGCCCTTATGTGAATGGCTTCACTGCTCCCAGCCTCGTCAGGGGAGAGAAAGACCCCCTCTAGAAATACCTGCCTACATAGATAGGGGTCCAGATAGCCAATATCCTTAGGTGATAGTCACGCGTGCCTCTTCCCGTCTGAGGACCAGCGTGTTTCTCCTAGTCCTTCTGAGGTCACCGTGCGGCAAACCAGGGATGCCACACCCATCGTGGAAAGTCCATCCCCTGCACAATGGCAGTGTCCCCCAAGCAGGTCCAGAAGGCCCTCCCCGTTCCCACACTTAGGTGCCCCACTCTGTATTTGGTTCCTCTCCAGATGGCAGAGAACAGCAGCTGGGAGCACCAGCAGCACACCTGCCGGCTTTTGATTCCCTGTGGAAGGCGGAGCCTGACAGACTGGAGGAGTGTCTGCAGCCCAAGTACAAGCCCCCGGTCCCACAAGCCCCCGGTCCCACAAGCCCCCGGTCCCACAAGCCCCCGGTCCCACAAGCCCCCGTCCCACAAGCCCCCGTCCCACAAGCCCCGTCGTAAGAGGCTTAGCCCTGTTTCTCAGGGTGACCTTCTGGCTCCCTAGAGCTCGAACGGGACCACGGTGAAATGTTCAGCCGCGAGGGCGCTGGGCACGTGGGGAAGTAGTAATAATAATGACACCAGGAGAAGGCAGAAGCAGCCCAGCACGCCCAAACAAGATTTCTCATTAGTTTGAAGGATGAACTAGGAGTCTAGCCCATAATGAAGAAAATAGATTGAGTCCTGATTAGTTGTCTAGAGACCTGACGCCATGCCGCAGTTCCAGCTCTGACCTTCACAGAGGTCCCCAAACTCATCCAGCTTTCAACTCAAAGAGGCTCTGCCCAGGGTGGGTGGCTTTAAAGTCCCGATCCTGTCTACCAGAGATCTGTATTTGATCCTCCAGCCTCACAGACAACATGGGTAGGGGCGTGTTCTTGTGGTCGCAGTGGCACTGTCTTTTGGGAACCTCTGTGTCATGACTGCTGAATGGCCATTAGCGTCCAGCCTGCACGGCAGTCTCAGAGATGCTCAACGTGAGCTGTTCAGGCTCTTTCTGAAGCCCAGTGTCTTCTGTCCCACCTGGGCAGTTGGTGACAGAGGCCAACTTCCTTGAGACCAGTTGTCAAGCCAAGCTGTCGATTGATCCAGGCCACTTGCTCCCCAATGGGACACTATAGGATGGAAGCAGGGACTGCAGCCAAGGACAGCCCAGTTCAAGGACTCTCCCCACATCCCCCTGAAGTGCGTGTGTGTGTGTGTGTGTGTGTGTGTGAATATATTGAGATCAGAAGTGGATGTTGAGTATCTTCTGCTATTGCGCTCTACCTAACTTTTTTGTGATAGGGTCTCTCACTGAACCTGGAGCTCGCCATTTTGGCTAGGCTGGCTATCCAGTGAGGCCTTAGGATCGTCCCTTCTCCACTTCCCACTCAGAGTTCAGATGTGTGCTACAATGTCTGGCTTTTGTGGAGGTGCTGAGGATAGAAACTCCGGTCCTCATGCTGGCACAGCAAAACACTTTACCCACTGAACTGTCTCCTCACCTCTTCCCTGCATCTTTAATTGGGATTTCAAGGTCTTCCCATGGGTCCCACAGAGATGGAGTTGGTTAAATGAGACCTGTGTGAGTAAGTAACCCAGCTCCAAGGTGGGCAGAACCATTTCTCAGTTCAGGTTTCCCTTCTTGGTGGAGAACGATTTTGATGTGCCTAATCACGCGCACACACACACACACACACACACACACACACACACACTCAGATCCTTCACAAAAAGCTTCTGCAGTGACACCAGTGTCATAAAAGTGATCATGGCCATTTATCCTCTGTCTTCAGAACATAAAAGCCGAGTCCCAGGGCTGAGACTGTGATACGCTAATGCCACTTAGGCTCTCTGGAGCTGATAAGCAGCACCCAGCCTCCCAGAAGCCTCTGGGGACAGACGGCCCGTGGCTATCATTAGGGAAGGTTCCACTCTTTAAATTAATGCCTGGGTTTAATAGCCCCGGGAGGCATCTCCCTCTACCGGGCTCTGCTCAATGATTTTGGCCTGCTGCCTCCTCTGGCCTGCTGCCTCCTCGGGCCTCTTCCCTTGACAGTCATTGTCTCCAGTGCCACCAGCAGAATGATGTCTCCCTGGGCTCTGGGACCAGGTCAGCCCTGGCCTGCGGTTGTCTGTGCTCAGGCCCGAGCCAAAGGAATCTGGATGTTAAGCTCCGAGAACTTCAGAGCTTCACCCCCTCCATGGCAGGGGGCTTGAGGACTGAGTGGGGAAGTGGGCACCCCCAGTCCATCCCCCATCCAGGATCTAGGGTGGACACAAATGGCCTGCTCTACCTGTCCTTCACCTTCGGCAGATTTTGGTGCCATCAGAAGGTGCCTAGCATCTTAACCCTCTGTCTTCCAGTCCCAGTCCAGTCAGGGTGTCCTCTGTTGTTCCCCGCTCCTCTCCTTAAGGAGCCTAAATGTTCTACTTCTCTGAGCTCTGAGCTTTGCTAAAAGAAACAATTCCTGTGAGTTTTATTTTTATTTATTTATTTACAAGGTCTCGTGTAACCCATGCTGGCCTTGAACTCTATACAGTCTCTGGTTCTCCTGCCTCCACGTCCAGGATGCTGGAATACGGTGTGTACTACTATGCCTGTTTTATTTAGAACTCTGTACAGTCTCTGGTCTCCTGCTTCCACGTCCAGAGTGCTGGGATATGGTGTGTACTACTATGCCTGGTTTATTCAGTGTTGGGCCTTAGAACTTCAGGTACATCAGACAAGAACTCTACCAACTTGGCCACTTCCAAGCCCTGATACTAGTTTTTATAAGATCCATCTGCAGTGTTTCCTCATTCAGGAAGCTCTCCCTGAGCTACGAACTTCTCCCGCACTATACTACATGAATTCATTGCCTGTTTGGCTATTTGGGAGTTGTCACTTTTGTCCTGTCTCTCCAGAATTCTACCTCCCCTCCAAATTCCAGCCTATAAACTTCACTGACTGTCTTTCCTGTGACCCGAATTGCAGGCTACAACTGGAACACTCCAAATAATGAAACAGTCCCTAAACAAGCTGGCTGCCATGCTAGTGCCTGGGGGACCCCAAAAGAAGATTGACAGCTGTGTTGGGGAGCGTCTTAGCCATTGGGCTCCTCAGTTCTTGGAATCTGCTTCTGCAAGACCAGTTGCCCTGCCCTAAGGGGTCCCCATCCCCACTGTGAGTTCTCTAGTAAAGAGCAAGAAGGTCTGAGAGCAGGGTTATCGAGCCAGCAGCCTGCCCCACATCCTGCTGGGTACTGCAGCCGTCAGTGGATCATATCTGTGGAAGGGCCATGGAGCTCAGAGTCCCTATTCAGTCCCAAGAGAATGACATCATCTTGGTCTCATCGTGTTGTCTCAGCAGTAAGGTTGGGGTCGGACCTCAAGGTGCCAGGGTGCCAACCAGCTGGGAAGCTCTCGAGTGACTGGACAAGTGTGGGCTCCACATTCCAGGAGTCCACGAGGACATGACAGGGGTGCAGACGGCCCTGTCAATTTGAGGATGAGGGTCACCGAGTGCTCCTCTTTCCTGACCGTTCCCCTGCTCATCACGGTGACAGCAGGCTGTGCAGTGTCACCATGGGAGGAAACCTTCCTACCGCCTAACTTACGTAGCCTCAGCCACAGTGTGCTCGGTGAGGCATTATGTTCTTGTCCCCTGCTGCAGGAGCCTCATAAGGACAGTAAACTTGTGCTGGCTATAGAGTGAGGTGTCTCTTCAACACCCATGGCCTCCAGGGCCCAGCAGAAAGCTCAGTTGACAGTAAAGGAGCCCATAGGCAGGTGGCTTCATAGATCTGGGACTGCTGGCTCAGCTTGCACGGAGCCTGCTGGGCGGCTGCCCTGTTCCCGGGTTTTTCGGTGCCTTCCATTTCTCAGTCATGCTCCTGTGCAGACCTACTCTCTCAGATGCCTGAGAAACCGGGAGCAAGGCTCTTTGTCTTGAGGTTTTGAAACTTTGTAACTCAGGCCTCATTCATTCCCATCCTCCCCTCCCCTCTCTGCCTTCAGTTACCGAGGTTACAGTTATGCATGGCCATGCTTGTCTAGGACACAGGCTTGAAAATCACATCAGGGATTTGGGCCACAGCTTTGAGAGCTTTCTAGAAATGAAGGCCATGTAGAATTCAAGTCAGTGGTGTTGGAAGCAGCTCTCCTGGGAAGAGGGTGCACTGTGCCACTCCCTCAAGGGCCTGGCGAGGACTGCGTGACATACTCAGCTCTTGCTTGGCACGGGTGAGGGTCTCCAGCACACCAGAATGGGAGCGGGGGGAGTGAGAGCTCTAAACTGAGTTGGAGGGGGTCTTATGCTGGGGTGGGGATCAGAAGGAGTGAGAATAAATAAGACAGGTTTGTGGAGAGGGTTCAGGGGACTCAGGGCGGTGGTCACGGTTGTGGCAGCTCATGGGCCTTTCTCTATGGCTTTTGTTTCTGACATCGACCCTTTTCTGTTCTGATCTCATTCTCTAAGCTGTGGGCTTGCTTCCCTGCTGTGACTCTCATAGCTGACCCACACAGCATCTTCTGGCGTGTGAGCCTAGGCTGCCTTACTCCCACCTCTGCATCTCCTAGGTCCAGCGCCCTCCACCTGACATCTCAGACTTTCCAAATGCTTTCCATCGGGGGTGGACAGGAGTGTAGACAAAAGTTTCTGTCTCATGTGGTCCTGCAGCCATTCAGTCCCAAATAAACACACAGGGGCTTATATTAATTATAAACTGTTTGGCCTATTGTTCAAGCTTATTGCTAACTAGCTCCTATAACTTAAATTAATAATTACAAGTTAATAATTCTATTATTTATGTTTAGCCATGTGGCTTGGTACCTTTTCTTAGTAAGGCATTCTTATCTTGGTTCCTCTGCATCTGGCTTGTAGCTGTGTCTCTGCCTTTCCTCTTCCCAGAATTCTCCTACTCTGCTTGCCCCGCCTATATTTCCTGTCTGGCTACTGGTCAATCGATGTTTTATTAAAGCAATACTAGTGACAAATCTTTACCGTGTACAAGAGCGTTACCCCACAGCACAAGGGTGGTCTCTGGAATGGAGAGTGGGTGCTGTGTCTCTGGTTGTAGAACAGATCTTGTTGGAAGGCTCCTCTGTGTGTCTCTACCCAGGTGAAGGTGTGTAGATTATTTGTAGATGACTTTGTAGGGCTTGGAGAGGAGACTGGAGGCCTGACTAGGGAGCTCAGCAGATCATCCGGAAGAAGATGATCCAGATCTATGCTGAAGGCTCTGAAGAGTGGGTGTGGCAGTCAGGATCTGCCGTCAAAGCCTGAATAGGGTTGGCTATGAGGCCTGTCCTGAAGTTTATAGGAAATGGGGAGGTGGTTGGGGCTGGCAGGACACTCAGCAGGCTGAGGAGCTGACCAGTAGGTGGTATCCAGGGAGCCCTGTAACCTTTGATCGAGCAATTGCATTTCCAGGAACTTATTGAACAGATACGCAAAGATACTTACAGAAGTATGGAGGCAACCTAAACTTCCGCCAAGATGGGATTGAAACGGATAACAAGGCATAGCTATTATTGTGATAAAACCCTCTGCTCAAAGCAACTTAGGGAAATTTCTGTTTCCAGGTCACAGGTCACCACAGAGGAAAGTCAGGGCAGGAATTTAATCAAGAACTAAAGCAGAAACCACAGAGGAAAGCTGATTCCTGGCTCATGCTCTGCTGGCTTTCTTATACAGTTCACCTGCCTAAGGAGTGGTGCTGCCCATAGTGGACTGGGCCATCCCACATCAATCATCTATAGCTACAAATAATCTCCATCCTGCTGGTCCCCCTGGACCAGGTTTTCTCCTCCCACCTGTTCCAGAGGCCGCTTATAAAATAACCACTCTGAGGCTTAGTATTACTTACATACTTTTTGGCCTATTAGCTCAGGCTTCTTATTGATTAACTCTTACATCTTAAATGAATCCATATCTATTATTTTATATTTTACCACAAGGCTTGTGGTTTGTTACCTCACATCTTGCTTCTTGGGCGGCTACACGGTATCTCTGGCTCTGCCTTCTTTCTCCCAACATTCAGTTTAGTTTTCCCTGCTTAGTTGTATTCTGCCTGCCTTAGGCCAAAACAGCTTCTTTATTAATCAGTGGCAAAAAAAAAAACACCATAATCACAGCATATAGAGGGAAATCCCACATCAATCATCAGTCAAGATAATCTCACAAAGACATGACCACAGGCCAATCTGATCAAAGCAATTCTTCAATTGAGATTCCTTCTTCCCAGGTAGCTCTAGGTTGTATCTTGTTGTCAATAAAAACTAACCAGCATAGCTAGTTTAACCACCAGCTTACTGGGGAGAAAAAGCAGCCCTGATTTGTAGAGCTAAGCTAGTTGTCATGGTGTAAACTGTTCCAGCATTGTAGCTATAGCCATACACACCATGAGGATCTTAAGTACACATAAACTTAGTCAAGAATGCCATTGGGTCTCTTTTTTTTTCTTAGAAATGTGTGCAATTGGAACATGACCTCTTGATGCATAGCATGCCCTTAGAAGTCTTGTGTATCATACTTTATATCTATATTTACTTTCCTCTTGGTACTTAGCCAGGCTTAGGATAGCTGGCATTTGCCCAGCTCTTACCAGACCATTACAAGGGGAACATGTACTTCTCAGAGCATTTGTGACCATGGCAACAGGGTTGAGCAGGTCATCCCCAAGGTGAACTATGAAGAAGAGTTGTCCTCCCAGGATGAGTGTGGGACCCTCTCATTGTCCTCCTATCTCCGTAAAAGATCTAGGTTTTATTGTCTTTGAGGAAAGCAATTTTCTTACAGAAATCAATGTTCAGAGAGCTTGAGAGCTCCCTTAAGGTCACACAGCTAGCATAAGGAGTCAGGCTTGGAAGTCCCTTCAAAGTATGATACGCAGAAAGGACTTGCTTAGTGCTATAGCAAGAACCTGTATTGATGGAAGGGAGACAATGGCAAAGGTTCCAGGTAGCCTGAAGAACTCCCCAGGATTCTCTCCGTGGACTGGACCAGTCCAGCCAAGCATTTCAGGTTCATTCAAAAGCTCAACCCACCCCATGTCCCCACCACACGGGGACAAGAAGCCAGCCCCCAACTGTTGGTGGGTATGATGTCTCCTCCATCCAGGTCTGTGGTAACACATCTGCTATTCTGAGGGCCTATGGAGCTGGGGACACATCTGTTCCCTGAAGTACTTCCTGCCAATCTTCTCTCTACTCCAGTCAATTAAGTTTAGCGTTCCCATGGCTTCCAGCTGCTGCCCCTGGCTTCACCTTCCCCTGTCCCTTATGGCCACCCAGCAGGGGTTGATTCCCTGATTCATTTCTCAAGCTCTCTGTTTCCATTGCTGCTTGCAAGCCCAAATTTAAACTCCTGAACACGGTGTCCTCCGGGGTCTTGCAGATGGTGGCACCTGCCTGCTTTTTAGACCGTCTCCTGCTATTTACCAGCTGGCCGGTCCCCAAGGGCATCCTGTTTGGCCATGCACAACCCATCCCCTGTGCTAGGTGTGTCTCCCTTCCTTCCTGCCTGGAGAGCTTGTCCCTGAAGGCCAGCCTTCCTGGGTGTGCCATCTTCTACCTTGGGAAGACGTGTCTCCTGACTGCCCATACATAGGCCCTGGGAACAATCTGTATGGCAGCAGGGCGGGCCCCTTTCTAGTCTGCTGTCAGGACCACAGCCAGGTCTCCTTTGCCTTGGTGTCATCAGGGGCCATTGGGCTCCAGTGGTGAACTCCCACAGCCTGAGACGGCCACCATCAGCTTCCTCCCTGACAGTTGTCTGGAATGGAGCATGGAGGATGACGTTCTGGGTGTAGACTCTGAGGAGGGGTCCCCAAGCCCACTGTGATGCCAAGACCCTCTATCCTGAAGCTGGGCTGCTGCCGTGTCTCAGGTCTTCCTTCATCTTGCCTCTGTATCCCACACAGTCCTGACTCCTGGAAGGTGAAAGGAAATGCGAACTTCAGAATCAGATTCCCGCACGCCATTCAGATGTAAGAGCGAGAGAAACACCCCTCTCTGGTCCCAGTATGTGACCCCTCACCCCCATGACCTCAGTGGGGTGATGACAGTCCAGCCTGTGTCAAGGTTAATCATGAGTGGCTTCTGCTGTGTCCCTTTGGTGATCATTCCATGCTACAAGGACGAGGGGAAGGAGGGGACTGGGGCTGCTGGAGGGTGGTGGAGACTGAGGTAGAGCCCTCTCGTTTTCTTCCAGAGGCCTATAAGTGCCCTGAGCTCAGCAGGCCTCCAGGGGTGGCCTCTGGGGAAGGTGCAGATGGGTCGTTAACTAGAGTGAAATCGACCCCTGGTCAAGGTGGAGCCAGTTCTGCTCTCAGTAAGGTGGTCGTGGGTGCGCCAGGGTGCCGTGGCAGAGTGGGCTCTTGGTGGCCTTGAGATCAGGCTGTGCTGTCCTCTTATTCCACAGGGTGTAAAACAGTGATTTTTCTGTCTGTACCTTGTCCCACAGATTCCATTTTACAGGCAGCTTTCGACTTTGTTTTAAAGATGGAGGATGACGTTGCACCTGGTGGACATGTGAATGGCACCCTCCATCCAGAGCCAGCCGTGTGGCACGGAGTGATGCATGGCTTCTTCTCGGGAGCAGAAAGAGTCACTGTAGAAATTCATCAAGGTGAATTGGAAGTGTAGGGGCTCATATTTAAATAATGTCAGGGAAACCAGGAACTTCTTGAACATGCCAGGGAAAGAGTATGTCTCCATTTCCTGTACCTCTAGAGAAGAGGATACCCAATACTGTGGTGACAATGGTCCCCAGGCCATCTGACCACCTAGTGTTTATATTAAAGGACCAATAGGCAAGGAACTCCTGATGTCCCAGGTCTTCTGTTTGGCTCTATCCCTGGTCTTGATGTGATCTATTCAACTGCTGCCTGTTCGTCCATCTGTCTGTCCATCCATCCATTCATCATCCATCCATCTATCCATCCATCCATCCATCCATCCATCCATCCATCCATCTTTCCATCTGTCTGACTGGACCTGGTCCTACCCTTCCCTTCCCTTCACTCGTCCAACTGGCTATGTAGCCTGACTATGGCTGACAGCCTCAGCAGCCCTCATTGGTGAGTTAACTTGCCCTGCTTTCCATAGAGACTCCATTTGTACCTTTATCAATTTCCCTGTTTCTCGGGCCTCTGAAATCTCTTGAATTCTGATGTGGCTACTTAAATCTCTACAGCACACACACACACACACACACACACACACACACACACACACACAGATTTACATACAGATGTGTGTGTGTATGCTGTGTAATGTGTGATTTGAGAGTTAATATTAAGTAATTAAGGTTGTAATGGAGGGATCTGTGGTTGCCTCAGCTGAGGCCACCAAGGAACACAGGATTCTGGTAAATTGTTGCCAACAAGGCCATTGTACTTTGTGAGTGTGTTGTGATTTAGTACATTCTGACACTGTGGAAAGACACAATGTGTCCCACTGGGTTTGTGACACAATGTGCTCAGGACAGCGGTCATGGAGGGAAGATG
The DNA here is from genome assembly GCF_014885135.2 of Alexandromys fortis. Classification (NCBI taxonomy): domain Eukaryota; kingdom Metazoa; phylum Chordata; class Mammalia; order Rodentia; family Cricetidae; genus Alexandromys; species Alexandromys fortis. Next base: position 63,995 of record NW_026068041.1, on the reverse strand, counting down.
TCCCGGTCTTGTGGGGGATCTGGCAAAAGCGATGAGCGGAGAAAACCTAAACAAAGCAGTGGGCAGCTGCTGGCAGCTTGGGATCTTCCATCACGGTTCACACGTGAGGGGTCCTATTCACTTCAGAAAAGAAGGAAATTGGGACAGAGACAAGCTGACCTTGAGGACAGGTACAGAGTGAGACAATCCAGTCATCAGAACTATGTGCAGGGCGGGAGCAATGATTCAGCCGTTAAGAGCAGTGGCTGCTTCTCCAGAGGACCCGGGTTTGATCCAGCATGAGGTGGTTCCTAACTGTTGGTAGCTCCAGCCTTGCTGCTGTGAGCTACTAAAGGATCCCAAATTTTTGTGTTGGGGAGTGAGAGGTTAGAAGAGAGAGAGAGAGAGAGAGAGAGAGAGAGAGAGAGAGAGAGAGAGAGAGAGAGAGTTGAGTGGGTGTGTCCAGGACTGGGGAGCTACAGCTTCTCAGCATGGTAAAAGGGAATGGATCTCTGGGTCATGGTGGCAATGGTTCCATGAAAATCTGAATTTGAACCTGTAAGGGAGGGCAGCCCCCTCAGAGTCCGTACTTAACAAAGCCAGACCCCATATTCTCAACGCATAGGACATTTATTACCCCAAAGGAACAAGCAGGAGGAGGCAGACAGCAAGCAGCAAGCAGGTGCTGTTTTTTTTTTTGTTTGTTTGTTTGTTTGTTTGTTTTCCCCTGATTGGACAGGTTAGGCAAAAAATGAATTTTGATTGTTGTACCTTAGTATTTTGTCTCTGGATTGAGTCAGTGGCTAAATTAAGGGAACGGAACATGGAGGCTATCTTTAGGAATGGAATCTAATGGTTTCTAGCAAGGGGAGAAAGGTAAAAGGCAAAACCTGTTGGGGCCATGTTTGCCAAGCTCTGGCCTGATAGAGCCCCTCAGTACCTCAGAACCAACCTAAGAAAACCGGGCGTGGCAAGAAATGGTGGTGCACATCTTTAATCCCAGCACTAGGGAGGCTGGAGTGAGTATATTGTGAGTTTGAGGCCAGCCTGGTCTACAGAGCGAGCTTCAGGACAGCCAGAACTACACAGAGAGACTCTGTCTCAAAAAACAAAACAAACAGAAAGAGAGAAAGAAAGGAAAAAAGAGAGAGAGAGAAAGGGGATTGGGCTGGTGCCTGCTTGCAACCCCATGCTAGGAGGGTGAGCCTCACAGGCGGGATCCTGGGGCTTGCTGGACAGCTAGTTTAGCCTAATGTGTGAGTTCCTGATCAATGGGGAGCCGATCCCAGTGAAGAAGGGGGTGACATCCCAAGGAATGGAACCCGAAGCTGTCCTCTGGCATCTGCATGCCCATGCGAACACAGGTGCACAAACACACACCGGCTAAGAAGAAGAAGGGATTAAAGAACATCTCATTCTGGAAAAATAAATGTTTAGGTGTGAGGGTTCCTTTTATACAGACGGCAGGGGAAGTAAAAGGGCTGAGGGGAACCGGGTGGGGACGGCCGCCCACCCCCTTGTTGCTGTTTTCACCGCCTCCGGGTCAGTGCCCTTCACACAGGAGAAAAACTGACATTGCTTGTAACATTTTGAAAGGTCAAAACCACTTGGAAGTTTGGGCTGCTGCCTAAATGCATGATAATAGCAAATTTAAAAATTAATTACCTGGCCCTCTCCTGCTGACACCAAGAGCAGGTAGCCCCGAGGAACGGACAGAGACTGCCACTCACAGATGCCAAGGTGTTTGGGGGGCGCTTTTCACTGTCGTCTTCTATTCTTGGGAGCCAGCTAGGCTCTGCTTTATGCCATTGTCCAGGACAACAATACGTTTGAAATGAAGAATGTTCCAGGCGGACACAAAAGGAATGCCTTCTGGACTCCAAGTCCGGGCAGGGATAAAAGCGCCATTTAACTGAAGGCAGCAGAAGAGTCACCCCAGCTGGAGCCCGGGGAGACCTGAGTCACCTTTGAACTTCCTGAGCTGTATGGAAACCCCTGGGAACAGAACCAGCTTAGTGACTAGAACATGGGTCAGTAGAGACAAATGCGTATTGAGCTCTTGTTAGAGCCAAATGTGCCCCACGCGTCAGGGCCGTGCCAGCATCTCTAGCTACTCTGTAGTCCCCAGATCGCTTACTCACGGCCTCAAGCTACAACAGGCAGAGCTTCTCTGGATTCGGAGTCCACTCTGCTAACTGGTCGAGTCCTTCCTGGTTCATGCTTAGGCATGCTGCCCAGGTAGCCGAGGCTTGGATGCCCCTCCAAGTTCATGTCTAGGAGGCCTTGGGCTAAGTGTGAGGCTTCACTGCTGTTTCACCCTGAGATGGGAGCCGTGTCTGTGCTACAGTACGGCTGTGGCCTGCTGCAGCGCTAAACTTCCATGCATGCTACACGGAATACAGGAAAACCGGGCATTCCTCCCGAGTCTCCCTCAGAAGCCCAGTCATACCAGAGGAGGGGACGTGGGGCTTGCGGAGGAAAGGGCCCATTCACATTATAAAATATTTATTGTTTACATATTTATGAGTGTGTGTGCACCAGTGTGCATTCATGTTCAGCCCAGGTGCCCAGAGAGGCCAGGAAAGGGCATCAGATCCCCTGAAACTGGATTTGCAGGCAGTCGTGAGTCTTTTGATGAACCAAACCTGGGTCCGTCAGTGCTCTTAACCACGGAGCCATCTCTCCAGTCCCGTTCACCCACATTCTTAAAATGGCTTAGCCGCAGCCAACCTCTGGGGGTGGGGAGTACTGTTTTGCTTGGTGCCTGGGAGGAGGGGATCGTGTTTATGTGACGACAGTATTCATGCTTACACAGGGTTTTTCCTGCTTGCTTCACTGGCTTGTCAGGGCGAAGGGAAAGGATTGTGTATGACACACGTTGAAAAACCCCAGGCCTTCTGCAGACGTAAATTATGGATGTAAAAGACAAATGCAAAATATTAATGTAGGGCTGGGATATGGCTGTCAGTAAAGAGCTTGCCGTGGGAGCTTGAAGACCTGAGATTGAAGCCTGGGACTTCTATAAAAATAGGGTGTGGTGGTGTGCGCCTGCAGCCCCAGGGCTGGGAGGTGCAGGCAGGCAGATTCTAGGGGCCAGCCAGTCAGTCTAGCAGAAACTGGGAACTACAGGTTCAATGAGAAACCTTTAAAAAAAAAAAAGGTGGAGAGAGCTTGAGGTAAATACCACTATCACTCTTGACTTCTATATACATCATACAAATACTTACACACACACATAAAATATATTGTATTTGCTACTGCTACTGGTAATAATGAGTTTTATCACATTGCTCCAAGGTACGGGGTGGGCTGTGGTAAACTCTCCTAGGCAGGCCAAGGTCAGAGAGCAGCCCGCTGCCCTTAGGCATCCTCTCTGCATTTGACTTCTGCAGCTTCGACTGTTGGCAGAGTTTTTTTTTTCTCTCCCTGACGTTCCTATCATTTTCTGTTCCCACAGCCGCAGAAGCATCAGAATTTTAATAGACTTGGGCCCAAAAGCCCAACAGCAAAGCCTTGCAATGCGCATGCGCATGGGAGGTGCAGCGCCTCCGAACGTGGGGTCTGTGAGCCGCGTTTATGGGCTGTGGAGAGGTTTCTGGTGAGATTCTGGATCTTGGGGCACCTCTTTAACTGCCTCTGTTTTCCTGTCCCTGGACCTGCCCCAAAGTTAGGTTGGGCACCAGCACTTATAACTACCTCATCAAGAAAGGGGTTTTATCTCTCTAGAAGTTTCCTAGTGTCAGTCTCTGAGGTTGGCACAGCCCTTCCGCCTTGGCCAGTGCAACCACTTCCCCTCTTTCCTTCCTGCAGATCTCTTGTAAGCTCTCATGGCTCTCCGTCTCTGGTAGGGTGTAGAGAATGATGTAGTTTTAGATCAGGCCTGTGACCTCAGGTGACCCCAAGATCAGCTTCTGACTCTTACTGGCTGCCAGCTCTTGGGCCACGCCTTAACCGCTTTGAGTCTGGTTCCGTCTTAAAGCCCAGGGAAGGTAGTGCCTGATTGATAGAGTTAGAAACAAGCCTCCTTGTGGGGCTTTATTTCTGTCCGTCTGTCCCTCCATCCCATCAGTCTGTCATCTTCACCACCACTTGCCCCCCACAGCAACCCTGGCTTAGTCTGTTCCCCAGGGTTTTCCCAAGTTGCTGTGACAGCGCCCCTCCCCCACATTGTGTCCAGTAAGTCATCTCTCTTCCATGGAGGAGTGGGTGGAGGTGGAGGCTGAGATGGATAAAGTGTGGATGGGGGGAGGCAAGGGGGTAGGGAGGGAGTGGGGAGGGAGCGGCAGGGCTTTGGTGACAAAACAGCCCAGAGCAGCATGCAGGGCGAGAAAGTACAGCACCAGCTGGCTCTGTAGGACCAGGATTCTCTGAACCTTCTAGGGCAGTGGTTCTCAGCCTTCCTGACGCTGCAGCCCTTTAATACAGTTCCTCGTGTGTGGTGACCCCCCCCACCATAAAATTATTTTCATTGCTACTTCATAAGCGTAATTCTGCTACTGTTATGAATCATAATGTAAATACCCGTGTTTTCTGACGGTCTTAGAAGACCCCTGTGAAAGCATCATTCGATGCCCCCCACCCCCAAGGGGCCATAACCCACAGGTTGAGAACCACTGTTAGACAGCAGGACCTGCTTGGCCACGGGAGAAGTAAGGCCCGCACCACGAGGGAGTGCTGGGCCACTCTTTCCAGCTCGACTTTGTGGTGAGGTCGGGCAAACCCTCCTCCACTCCGGATCTCCGTTTCTCACGGCTTGAAGCTTCTACTGTAGGAGTAGGAGTCTCCGCTGTTTGTGGGGAGTGGTCCTCAAGTCACCCCGAGGCCCAGGACTAGGTGACCGCTGTCGTGGCCTGTTGGCTGAGCTGGAGGCCAGCCGTGCGTGGGCACAGGACTTGCTCTCCTGCCCTGCACTGTGAGCAGAAAGCAGCTGATCCGCAGGGATGAAGACTATTTCTGGTTGCCAGCAAGCAGCCACTGTGAAATGTAATATGAAATCAGCTGCCGTTGTGGCACTTGTAACCTGTCATGGGGTGATGCTGCCATCCAGAGAAGCTTCTAGAAGCCGATGAGGAATCAAGAAGGAGGATTAAAAAGAGAGCTCCTGCAGTTGCCTCCGGGGAGTGGGGAGCATCCGGGCCCGTGGCTCTCTTTCTCTGATAGGTGTTCTTGGCTTCTGCACGGATCCAGGAATTCAGGCTTGAAGAGACCAACTCTCTAGAAAGGGAAGCACGGGGGACTGGAGGTGTAGCTCAGTGGATAGAGTTCTTTTTGCCTGGCATGCACAAAGCCCTGGGTTCAATCCTTACCGTTGCATGAAGCGGGTGTGGCAGTGCCTGTAATTCTAGTATTTGGGAGGTAGAGAAGGTAGGACCAGAAATTCAGGGCCATCCTTGGCTACATATTGAGTTTGAGACCAGCCTGGACTTTAAAAAAAATTTATTTGCGATAAGAAGAGGGCACTAGATCCCTTGGAACTGGAATTACAGACAGTTGTGAGCTGCCATGTGCATACTGGAACTTGAACCTGGGTTTTCTGGCTGATCAGGCTTCTCCAGGCTTAGGGTCAGTTGGCTTCTTTGTACAGCCTTATCTCCCTCTAGTTTATCCTCAGCTCATTGCTACCCCTCTGCTCTGCCCACCAGAGAAGCAGGCACATCGGAAAATCATGCCAATCTTTCTAGCCTGGGTTTAAAGAATGAACCCTACCAGGGCTGATAAAACTGGAGTTCCAGAGCCTGCAAAATTGAGGCGGCCGGAATCCAGTGAGGAGCAGTCTCACAGGAGTGTCCTTTTGAAGCGGACTGCAATCTTGCCTGGCCACAGCCAGGGGTCGAGGAGTGATAACCCGCTCTCCCCACAAGCAGAGTGACACCTGCTCTGGTGTGTCTGTCCCTGCTGAATGCTGCTCCTTGGGACAGAGGCTCTCAAGCACAGTGTGATTGATTTCTGGAGGACAGACACAAAGGCCTGCTCACGGTGGAATCTGGAGACACTGTACCTGTCAATCAATTCTAGCCATGGCATTTGGCTTGCATCCTTTTCAAAGGAGGAGCCCGGCAGTTGGCTTGGTACCCCTCTGTGGCCTCTGAAAGCTCAGGCACTGAGCAGTGTTTTACCTTGTTAACTCAGTGAAGCACAGACCCAGCTGAAGGAGCATGGTCTAAACAACAAGGTAAGGTCAACAACAAATCCCAGGACCGTGCAAGGCGTGAGGGAGATTCCAGGATGGAGCGAGGGTTTCCCAGGTGTCTGCGGCATCCAGCCATGTACACTTGATATCATTTGAGTCTCATGATTAGGAGGGGAAGCTCATGTAAGGACCTCCCAATGTTCAAAAAGAAAGGAAGGTTAAGAAAGGGTGAGTTCAGACTGAGGGTTAGAGTCAGGGATGGGTGGAGCCAGATTCAAATCTGCATTGGCCGATTCCGTCTCCGGGGCTCCAGCTCTGCCTACACAGAATGAAAAGGGATGGAAGAAGTTCTGCTAGAGTTCAGGACTGGAGAGAGCCAGGTGACGGCTTTTATGGGTGGACAAGAGAGACCGCAGGTGGGAACTGGGAACCACTATGGGTGGTTTCATTTCTATTGCAGTGACAGAATGCCCTGACCAAAAGTAGTTTACAGGAGAAAGGGTTATTTGGTCCATCACCGTGGGACGGTCAAGGCAGGAACTCAGACAGCTAGTCACGTTCCTTCCTCGGTGAGCTGGATGAGGCAGACTGGTGAGCTGCGTTTCTCCATAGTCTCCGTTGCAGTTCTCGCCCCGAGTTCCTGCCCCGACTTCCCCCAGTGACAGACTCATCTGGGAGCAGTAAGGTGAAACAAACCCTTTCATCTCTAAGTTGGTTTTGGCCATGGTGTTTATCACAGCAACAGAAGGCACATTAGGACAGGTGCCACTCACTTCCTGGTGAGTATTGCCTCCATTAAAGCAATCAAGTTCTCTCCACCCCAGCTGTGCCCACCGGCAGCCCTGATCGAGAAAACCGGTGCTAGGTACTCTTCCCAGGCTGTATCAAGATGGCAATCAAAACTCTCCATCACTCCCCTTTTCCACAGGACTGCTTGCTGAGGTCTGGCCTATCTGTGGTCCCTCTCAACACGGAGGGACTGACATTTGACTTGACGCTTTTGAAAGTGGCCCCACAGTTGCACGGCTTTCATATCATGTGTTGCTGTAGTTTTCTGTCTTTTTAGTTATTGTTTCCTCCTGTGTGTAACTGACGACCCTCATCATGGGCGGACTGCATCGGGAAAACAGTGTATCTGATGTACGGTGTTTTCCATGGCTCCAGGCATCTACTGAGAATCTTGGGAACACAGCCTCTGTGATGAGGGGACTACTGAGTCCCCTCCAAAAGGCACCTGTGTTCCTAATCCCAAGTACCCTGATGTGGGACCTCGTTTGGAAACAGAGTGTTTGGAGAGGTGATGGAATGTGGTCGTCTGTGCGAGTCCAGCTGACTCTTGTTCTCACAAGGAGGAGAAACGTGGGGACAGAAGTTGCCACGAATAAACAGGGAATCAGGAGACGCACAGGAAGGTATTCAAAGGTAGCTGGAGCTTGGGGGAGACCATCCGTACACCTAGGACTGACTGACATCAGGGTAGAGAACAGAGACTGGGCAGGCAGGAACTGCTTTGTCCCCAGTCTCAGAGGACACCAGCCCTGCCTGCACCGTGGCTGACCTCAGACTTCACGCTTTCAGAACACTGAGGCTGAGGCGATGCCTCTGGTATGAGATCATTCAGCTCATGGTGTTTTTTTTTTTTTTTTTTTTGTTACTGAAGAACTAGTTCAAGTACTGCGGTGGCCTCAGTAAGATACAGTGTGATGGTACCAGAATGTCCACGCTCATTTTTCTTGTCATTTCTGGTTGTTGTCCTTCCTCCCACAGGATGAGTGAGGGTGTGATGACCAGTCACACCAAAGACTTTTAAAAAGATTTGATTTTTGTGTGTGTGTGTATGTGTGTATTAGTATTTCACCTGCCTATATATACACATATGTACACCACATGCACGCAGTGCCAATAGAGTCTGGAAGAGGTGTAAAAGACAGTTGTGAGCTATCAGGAGGCTGCTGGAAATTGAATGCAGCAATTTCAGAATGGATCTCTGGAAGAGCAGCCAGTGCTCTTAACCACTGGGCCATCTCTCCGGCCCCCAGGTTAGAGAGTCTTTACAGCCAGTTCCTTTGCAGAAAAGTGGGAGAGGAGGCTTGCATATCTAGTTCTCTGACATGTCCCTGTAGAATAGGAGTTCTGGGTTCTACAGTTTGCTTTGTAGGGGAGAAGTAGATGGGAGACAGGACAGTTGAAGGTTGGGGAGAGACTTTCCCTCAGAGGCCTTCAATGTCCTCACCTCCAAATTCTCCACAGTGGGTTAAACAGCCTTGGGACCCTTTCTTCCCAACCTGCCTGCCATTGCTGTCCTTATGGGGGACCGTGACCTCTGAGGTATCTTCCTAGATAGAGCAATGACAATTCAAGAAGCCGGTGCACCCAGCAGGAAAACGTGTTCAGTCCACAGACGCTTCTGAAATGGAGAAGCTGTCCCAAGGGTCACACTACGGGAATCTGGATGGATACTGCCTCTGTAAGACGCCTGTCCCTCCTGGACGTGCTGATGAGGGAGACTTTGGCTTCATCCTTCCTGACAGTCACACCGAGACTGTGTTCCTCCGTAGTAGCCTCCAAGATGGGGAGGGCCCTGTGTTTCTGTCACAGTGTGGGTCCTGCGTACCCCTGGAGATCCCAGTTGCTCACTCCTTGTCGGTAAGCCCTGCTACCTGTCTACTCGGAGCTAGACGGCCCCTTCCCTGAGGATTCCGGATGGCAGCAGAGGCTGAATGCAGTGGTGTCATTTACTTGCTGTAACTAGAAACCGACAGAGCGGACAGAGCGGTGCCGCCTGCCTTGCCTGGATGTGCGCCCCCGTGAGAACGGCGAAAGCGGGGCCTCTCATCCCGCGCGGCCCTGGTTTATTTTCTTCGCTCCGTGAGTCCTCTCCCTCCTTTGCGGCTGTGCTTTTCAAGCCGCGTCTTTGTTCTCCTACACACGTGCTTCCAGTTCGGTCTCTGTGAGTTGCTTGGGATGTGAGGGGAAGGGATACAGGAGCGGCAGAATAAAAGGCCGCTTTGGAGTGGGTGGCCTTCCTTGGGACTCCTGTAGCTTGGGGGTGTGGAGGGAAAGCAAACATCCCTTCAGCCATGTAGAGCTGGGGAGCCAGCCTCTGGGGGGTCAAGCCTAAGGGCCACTGCTTTGTTTTCAGAGATAAGGAAGGACACACTGTCGCTTTGTGGAACTGGCTCCAAACCATTTTCCCTTTGCTCTGTTGGCTATTTCTGGGTTGTTCCGTGTGGTTTTCAAGAGTTCATCATCACACGCTCAGGAGCAGAGACCCATCAGAGCAAGCCGGCATTCTCTGCAGCTAGGGCGAGCCCTGCGCACAGGCCCCAATTAAAATCAAACTGTGTGTGTGTGGCTACATGACATTCCTGAGGCTTAATTAGGTGGAACAGAGAGAGGCTGGGCCAGCCCCTTCATTTCCGAGCCTGCTCTTTCTTAAAGCACCCCCACGTATGCCCAGGCCTCTCTAATTTGGGTCTTGATAAGAAAGGGCCAAGGGAGGCGGTGGGGGTGCTGGGGTAAATGGGTGGGACAGAAAGCTCCTTAGAACCGGAGGTGGGGGGACTGTGACGGAAGATCTTGAGGGTGTAGCAGGACGGTGTGGGAGGCCCTGCCTGCCAGCCCTGTTCAACGTGAAGCTTGGATAGGCCGCACTGAAAGGCTGGTCAAGGTCAAGAGCTGGTCACGTGAGACCGTGAAAGCATCCTTCAGCTCTTCTTAACTTTGCCAGAGGGACACGGGGACACTCACCCCTTCCTGGCATGACCGCTGAGGATAGTTGAAAGGACTCAGGGATCTGCTGGTCATTCTCAATTGTCAGCGTGATCGTGATCGCTAAGCCAGCACGCCAGAGCCCAACCTCAGCCATGCCTCCCCCAGTCTCCAGTTTCAATTAATCAGTTACACTTGGTGTAAAAAGTCTCTCTTTACATTTCAGACGTCTTTCCAGCAGGGGAGTCTGGCTGCTGAGCGTTCAGATCACAAAGGTTCCAACCTAGTCAATAGTCATCCACTGATAAAATTCACAATGGATGACATTCCCATAGTTAGGAGGTGATGGGAACTGTTGGAGGTGGGGTCTCCTGGAGGAAATAGGTCACTGGGGGGGGCTCTACATCTCAACCCAGGGACCTCCATCCACCATGATATTCTGCTTCACTGCACATAAAGCTGGAAACAACAGGGTGTGAAGTGACTGTGGATGGAAAATTCTGGAACATCTTCCTGCACTTACGTTGTTCCTCTCAAGAACTTGTGACAGTGTGAAAACACGTGAAGACACGATCAGCCGTGGAATTCTAGACCGCGGCCTTGCACATTTCCCTCCCTCCTGGCGACTTCTTCCTGCCTCTCCTCTCTACTCCTGATGCTTCTGTCTTGGCCTTGGCTGCTGGGGGAGGTCCAGAGTGTCGCCTGTTATTCTGATCAGTGTCCTGGAAAGGTCTAGAGGTATTCAGGGAGTTAGAAGTGGGAGGGAGGGGATGCCAAGTGTGTACAAAAGAGAGGACAAAGGACAATGGGGGCAGGGAACAATCCGACTATGTTGAGAGAAGAGGGGAGCCCACAGCCAGCTCTGGAGCTTCCATGCTGTGGCCAAAATCAGGGAGTGAGAGAGGTGGAGGAAGGGGACAAAGCCCTGATCTAATGCAGGTCAAGATACCTAATAGTAGCCATACCTTAAGTTAAATATCCTGTCAATAGCTTTGCAGGAGCAAGACTAGGTCTGAGCTCTCGGCTCTTTAGTCAAGGTGAAGTGGATCCACTTCTGTGGGCTCCCACACTCACAGAAGTAATGCCCCAATGCACATGTGGACCTGTATACACACACACGCACACACACACATACACACACACACACACACACACACACACACACACACACACTGTACTCTTCAAGAGTTTCCTAGCTGCTGTCTTTGCCCTTCCACTGTTCTTTGTTTTGTTTTGTTTTGTTTTTCGAGACAGGGTTTCTCTGTAGCTTTGGAGCCTGTCCTGGAACTAGCTCTTGTAGACCAGGCTGGCCTCGAACTCACAGAGATCCGCCTGCCTCTGCCTCCCGAGTGCTGGGATTAAAGGCGTGCGCCACCACCGCCGGGCCTCCTTCCACTGTTCTTAATGACATCTAAAGGGTTCTTTTGAACCCTGTATCAGTTACTTTCCTCACTGATGTGCCAAAATAAATGGTGGAGGTTTGCTTTGGCCTGTGATTTCAGCTCATCATGGGAGGAGGCCTGGAGCATCTTGGTCTGAGATGGTGGTAATGTGGAGTGCTTCCTGTCACATTGTGGTTGGCCAAGAAGCAAAGGGCTAGACCCGAATGGAGGTGGGACTAGACTTCAAAAGGCCTGCCCTTCCTGGCCTGTATCCACCAGCTCAGCTTCGTGTTCCAAATGTTCTGTAACCTTCAGACATAACATCACCATCTGGAAACAAGTGTTCCAGCACAGGGGCCCATGGGGACATTGCAGAGTCAACCCAAGTCAGAGCTGCTTCTCTGCTCAAGTTCCCATGAACCTCTTCCTCTTCAAAATGTGGCAGTAGTGTTCTCGTGGCCTCCAGGACTCCTGCTGGCCACTGCTTCATCGTCTTTTCCACATACACCAATGGTAGCCAGGACTTGGTGCTGGCTGAACCTGACACCAGGAAGGCATGTTCCAGAGGCTCTGCTGGGGGTCCCCATGCTTCCTTTAAGTCAAATCTTTGCCCAAATGTCATCAAACTGAAACCTTTGCTAGTTGTCCAGGGGAAGGAAAGTCTCTGTGCCCCAGGTTTGCTGATCTTTACAGTGCATGTGCTCCTGTCTAGAGTGCAGCAGCTTTCACCTCCATCGTGGACCGCTTCTGCTCTTCCTACGATAACACAAGCTGCCCAGAGCAGGACTGGCACATCTATCTATTTATTAAGCACGCATAGTGTCTGTGTGTGTCTGTGTGGATGTGAGTGTGTACAGAGGCCAGAGGTCCATGTCAAGTGTCCTTCTCTATTGCTCTCCACCTTAATTTCCCTCTCAATGAACCCGGAGCTCACTGACTGGCCAGTGAGCTTCCGATCCTGCCACTGGGATCCAAGCATGAGACATCACACTTGACTTTCTACAAGGCTGCTGGGGATTTGAACTTATGTCCTCATGCTTGAATGACAAGCATTTTATCCACTGAGCCATCTCCCCAGCCCCTTGGTGGTGGTGTTTAAATGTATTTGCTGATGTGTGTTGTCCATCAACACCGACAGACAGGCCATATCTGTACATGTTCAGGACCTGCCCCATTTGTTCTTTTCTTTTGAGACAGAATCCCATTATGTAGCCCTGTCTGGTTTTGAACTTAGAGAGATCTGCCTTCGTCTACTTCCTGAATGCTAGGACTGAAGGTGGGAGCCACCATGCCTGGTACCACTTGTTCATTTTAAGGAGTTGAGATGCAATCCTTTGATTCCAAGCTCCCCGAGACAGCATCCCCCGAGGCAGTTGTGACAGGTACACTTTCCCCTTTTCCAGGCCTGCTGTCATTCCACCTGGAACTGCGTGGTGTTTCCCTTTGGGAAGGACAGTCCTTCCGCTGCCAGGTGTTAGGGATTGTGCTCTGGTCTTGCACATGCGCATTCCTCTCCCGCACGCGCACTGCGCATTCCGCTTCTCTTCCTCGGAAGCTTCCCATTGTCCCAGCTCCAGTGTGGTCTAGAAAAGGCACTGCCTGCCTTACTAACTCCAGCTTCCCTGCACGGGACCCGGTCCTGAGAGTCAGAGCACTTCTTTACGAAGACCACACCTTTGAAAACAGCTTTCCCGCAAGTCTTCACCTCTGCGCTCATGCCTACTGATGGCGTTCCAAGTCTACTATGGCGATGACGGACCCAGTGACAGTCACCAGAAGATGCTTGTCATACCCACAGACCAGCTGAGCCTTCCCTCTGCTAATCATGGCTTTCACCACTTTGGGATGTGCAAAAAGTTTTTCAGTTAGTAAAGCGACTATTAGATACATGACCGTTAAGAGTATAATTTGTTAGATTTCTGGCCATGTAATTAATTTGAGAACTTCAAGTGGATCCAATACATAATATATATATATATATAATATGTAATATATAACACATAATATATAATCACATAAATATATCCAGTGCGTGGGTATAACCTAATGTCTTTGATTCCCCAGGGGATGTGTTTCACTTCTGATAATCCTGTCATCCTAGTAGGCTGAGGTTGAGGGTCAGGGCTATCTCCTCCTCCAGGCTGTAGAGTTCAGGCTATAAAAGCTGTAGGAGAGCCTACATCCAGTCCCCAGAACCGTGGAAAAGAAGCATGAGAATACTGGGGGTGGAAGAGTTCAACTGAGGATGGGACAGATGTAACTAGGGGCTGGGGGTGGGGAGTAACCAAAATGAAGGAGGTGTGGAAAAGCCATATGGGGACTTACTCTCTTGGAACTAAATTTTAAAAAATATGATTTATTAGAACATTTTTAAAGTCTGAAGGAAGACACACTTCAGTGTGTGTCTGGAAAAAACTGCTCTAAGAAGCCATGTATTATCAGCTTTCATTGTTCCAGAAGGTGCTACCCAGGCTGTTGGAAGAGAAAGGGCATCAATTATGTTACCCAGCTGTGACCCCTATGAACTATAATACCAGGCAAGTGTGTTCATTGGTGATAGAGGCACTTTGATGACAGGGATAACCTACTACTCTCTGATTGGATTTGAGACCTGTTCCATACGAATGGACCCATGCTTGTTAACATTAACTGGCCAAAAACCCAAGGATGGGGGAAATCATAGGCCCCAGGGGGAAACTGAACACTATTGTTTATCTAAATTGGCACACTGTCAAATTGCCTGCCCAATGTTTGTGTTTATACCCACAAATGCTACCCTCAGCCTTACCTAGAGAAGCCTCTCTGTAGTGAGCAATTGTGAATGCAATGTGAACTATTACATCTCGGCTGTATGAGATGCCGAGAACAGGTGACCAATGAGTGCTCATCTCTGAATAAGATAGTCTCACCATCTCCTGGAAAGCCCAGGGAGCTTCGCAAAGGTGGAGTGGGAAGAATGTAGGAGCCAGAGCTTAGAAGAAGGTTATTAAATGCCATCTCCTGGGCTAGACAGCCATTCCAACCAGGAACTCAACAGCTGGGGTTGCCTGCACTGGGTCTGAACAGAGGGGCTGGTCAACAGTCATGCATGCAAGGAGACCCTACAGCTCCCTGCTGAACTATTGTCTATTATATAGGTTCTGAGGGTGGGCGATGTCTTAGTTACTTTTCTACTGATAAAACACCAAGGCAACCTATAGAAGGGAAAGTTTACTTGGGCTCTGGGTTGTTGAGGGTTCGAGTCCATCCCTGTGGAGCTTCAGGCATGGCAACAGAAGGGAGAAGGGGGAAGCTGAGAGATCAGTTTTTTCCACAAGCAGGAAGGAGGGAGAGAGAGAGGGAGGGAGAGAGAGAGGGAGGGAGAGAGGGGGGGAGAGGGAGGGACAGAGACAGAGAAAGAGAGGGGGAGAGAGAGGGAGAGAGGGAGGGAGGG
>NW_026068041.1:0-49319 GCF_014885135.2 Alexandromys fortis | reverse complement strand
GGGGGGGGGGGGAGAGAGAGAGAGAGAGAGAGAGAGAGAGAGAGAGAGAGAGAGAGAGAGAGGAGAGACCTGGAAGAAGTGTGGCTAGGCTATCAAATTTCAAATCCCGCTGCCAATAACAATAGACCAGACCTCCTAACTCCTTCAAAGGTCATCACCAAGTGGGGACCAAGTGTTCAAATAATGAGCCTCTGGGAGACATTTCTCATTCAAACCACTACAGGGAGTCATTATCTTCAGTTGTGTACCCACTGATGACCCCAAGAGACTCCAATGATGTGCTCCCAACCAATGGTCATATAGACGGTCCTGGTTAAACTAAATGGGTCACAAGACAAAACTGAAAGTCATGAATCTGGGTAGTGATGGTGCGGGAGGGTTAATGGGAATAGGAGAGAGAGAGAGGAGGAGAGAGTATATGGAGAACAGGCAGGATGTATTATATATTTGTATAAAACTGTCAAATAACATCGGAGCTTGGTGTGACAGTGTGCATTTCGGGGAGGCAGGAGGATGCCTGGGGTTCACTGGCCAGAAATTCTATCTTAAAAAACAAGATGGAGGGTGTTCTGTGGAACATCTGGGGATGATCTTTGGCCTCCTGTGCCCCCACGTGTGCATATATACACCCCACCCCAACACACCCATGCATGCACAAACAGATAAATCTATAGGAAATGGTATAGGGAACACATGCTGAACTGCAGCAGCATCGAACACATAGATTGTGTTTTTTTATAATGGAATTTTACTGTTTGAATAGCTGCAAATGCCGGCAGCCGTATTTCTGCAGTAATTACCATATCTTTGGGAACTTTCTGCACCATCAGTGAGAAAACAGAATTCGAAATTACCAAACAAAATCATGTTGAAAAACCAGCCTCTTCGGAGCCAATTTACTTTTCCTGGGCCTGCCTGCTGATAAGAGGTGGCACATATGTTTGCCATAACATCAATGTGCTTGGCCTCGTCAAATTCTGTGGTATTTGCAAGAAATAAAAACCTCTCAATTCCACACCTCTAAATCCATTTTATCACATCTCAGAATCCACTTTATTGAAAATACAGTACGACCTTGACAAGCGTACCCAGAATACTAAACACATTACGAAGTCTCCGAGACGTTCCCCATGATCCCTGGGTTTCTCAACTGAAGTCCCACAGAGGGACTCCTGGCCTTGGGCATAGCACAGTCACGGTGAGTTCATTTGGTGGGAAGGCACTCAGCAAGGACTCTGCAAACATTCAGAGCCATTTTGTCAGTGAGAAGGGGTCTTAGGAACCCACTTGTCCCCGAGTTTCTGTGACATCTTCACTATGACCCCTTCACAGGTTACTTGGTCCTTTTCTGAGTGTGTAAAGGTCAAATCAACTTTGGTGTCACCAACAGTGCTGCCACCGTGAAAGTGCTCAAACTCCTGACCTTCCTATTGGTACATCCTCCATACAGGCTCTTATCATGTGTTGTGCCCCCCCCCCCAGGTAAAATGTCAGGAAGTTGTCTTCCCCACACCCTCTGCTTCTTGCTTTCCTGCTTCCATGTGGACTACAGTTCTTCCAGGTAACATTCCCAAACTCCCTCATGCTGCCTGTGCCCTGTGCCCCATGCCAAGCCCCACCTCACCACTCTGTGCCCGGCAAGTCCACAGGTGCCATGCATCATACGGCAACTACCAACTCTCCCATTTGCGTGGCCACAGAGCTGAAACTCTGACAGGGACTCATCCGTCTTGTTCGCTATTGTGTCCTGACGTCTGGCAAACTGCCTACGCCTAACGGTGCTTTATAAATATTTAAAGAATGAACACATGAGTAATTTGACAGTAAGCAAACTGTAAAATATGTTTATAAACGCTTTGTAATACCGTCCTCAGTTCAGACTAAAACAGTATGAGAATAACATCTCAAGTATTTTTAATATGAGATAATTGCAAAGTCAATCAGAATAGACCCTCTCTTGATTTAAGCCAAGTTTTTTCCTACTGGTTTAATAGAGTTGGCTAAATAGAAAATCACATAAGTGCTTATTAATTATATGAATTAGCAAATGGTTGTATTAAATAAGAGCTATGTAGAACCTAGTTATAATCGGAAGTGTCAACATGCATGTAGTAAGCATGTGATAAGCGAGGAAGCTTCCCATAGAGGCAGTTTTTGTTGTAGTTAAACTCCAGTTACTTGTGGGGTCCCATGGTCAACATCCTGATGCAGCAGCAGCTTTGGGGATACGAATGGGGAAGAGGGGAATGATGTGTCTTGGAAAGATTTTTAATTGTCTACTATTTTTAAAAATATTTATTTCATTTTTATATTATGTGTATGAGTGTTTGCCTGCATGCATGTATGTGCACTGTGTGTTTGCAGTGCCTGCAGAGTCCAGGAGGGGGTGCCAGATCCTCTGAAGCTGAAGTTGTGGATGATCAAGTGGGTGCTGGGAACAAAACCTGGGTCCTCTGCAAGCGCAGCAAGTCCTTTTAACCACTGAGCCATCTCTCCAGTCCTACTCTCCCCCTCTTAACAGTACATAACTGAGAAGTGTTTGAGCTACCACAAATAGGAACAGTGTCCTTACTAAAGTCTAATGGTGGTGCTCCCAGATGAAGAAAGCCAGGTTTTCTGATGACTTCTTGGCAACCTATTTTAATGTACAAAGAACTCGATGTGCTCAACATGTTCTTAGAGCATTTGTTTTAATAGCCCTGGAGTTTCATATTTCAGCTCCGAGGTTACTTCCATAAGTAAAATTTCCCCAAATTTCTCAGAATCTGTAATGTCCTATTACATTTGGGAAGAGGCCTTGATGAATCTGGCAAACTCCTTCCAATCTTTAGAACTCAAACTGAGGACAGGTGTTATATCTGGTTTTCCTGAGTATTCCCAGGGTCTGGTAAACAGGTTCTTAACGGCAACTAAGTGCCAGGCAAATGCTCACTCTTCCCTTTCCTTTGTGTGTGCACATAGGTGTGTGCGTGCATGTGTGTGTGCATGCATGTGTGTGTGCATGTGTGTTTGAGATTGGGTTTCATTATGGAGCAATGACTAGCCTGGAACTCACTTATGTAGACCAGGTCGGCCTCCATAACTTGAGATTCTTCTGTCTCAGTCTTCTAAGCACCGGGACTACTGGCCAGAAGCCACTCCTCCTTAAGGGAAGCTGTAGAGTCTAGCAACTTCCTGCTTCCACCGGATGACTGTCAGAGTGGGTAGTCTAGCGTGGCTGGTCCTTCCAATAAAGTGACACCCAGTAGCTATACAGTCAGGGTGGGAAATGACCATCCCCAGTGAGGAAGCTAAGTCTGAGATTAACCTGGGTGTTTCTGGAGACTTCAATTTGATTTACCCAACCAGCGTGATGGTGTCTTCTGACCCAGCAATTATACTCAGTGGTATAAGAGAATCTGAGATGGCTCGTTTTGTCAATTTGATTTAACCTAGAATCAGCTGGGAAGGGATTCTCAATGAGGGACTAATCAGGTTGGCTCAGAAGCAAGCCTTTGGGGGAGCCACCCTCATTATCTTAATTAATGTGGGAAGACCCAGCCTCAAAATTTCCTGGGTTTGGATCCCGGACTGGATAAGTGTAGAGAGAAGGTGAGCACATGCCTGCATTCTCTCTCTGCTCTTGTCTGGGATGTGACCAGCCACTTCAAATTCCTGCCTTGACTTCTCTACACTGATGGACTGGTATGAGCCAAAGAAACCTTTATCTCTTCGTGTTAAAGCATTTCATCACAGTAGCAGAAAGGAAGCCATGACAGTGGCACCATTCACAGCAGCAAGAAAGTATAAGCAACACAAACCAGATGATTAACGGCCAGGCAGCATGTGGTATCTACATATGATATTTTATCACACAAATAAATGAGGTGTTGACCTGGGTTCTGACGTGGATAAATGCCCAAATAGTGCTATATGATGGAAATCACAGACTCTCATGTTTTATGATTCCTCCCTAAGCTGGGGATGCAGTGCAGCTGGCTGAGTAGATGCCTGTATGATTCTGTTGATATAAAATATCATTTATATGAAATATCATGGAGGTAGACAATACATTTTGGTTGCCAAGAATTTGGAAGAGTAGGTGTTGTGTGATGTTATTCCTGGGAGACCTGAGGAGACATCTACTTACCTCAGACAAGTACCTAACAACAGACCAAACTAAGAATGCCACTGAAGTCTATCTCGGTGAAGCATGAGTTTTATTGGATTACTTATAGAGGCAGACATGACTAAAGGCAGCTGCATGACCAAGGCCCACTGCAGCATGAGTGGCAACTCACAAAACTTGGACCTGGAATACACTGCACAGTCTGCCGGTAGCTTGTGTAGTCAGGGTGTCCTTTCCAGCCATCCCTGCTGGTCTGTGTCTGTTTCAGGCCACTCAGCATGTGACGGGTGAATCTGGTCAGTTTCAGGGACTTCCTGAGCTTAGTGAACTTCCTTGAGGATGGAAGGTTTTACTGCTCCCTAAAACATTCTGGGTGATAAGAAGGTTCCCTACAAGGTGAAGATTTACCTAAGAGGAAACTGCTATGCAATAGAAGGGTGTTGGGGTTTGAACACCTGGTCCATGGTGGGGCCATTTGGGAAGGTTGGAACCTTCAGGAGGTGGGGCCTTGCTGAAGGAAGTGGGCCACTGGGGGTAAGGTGGGGGGTGCACCTTGAGGCTTTCTAGCTGGACTCCATTTCCTGTTTGCACTGACACAATGTGAACAGCCGTCCCGCCACCCCGGAACTGAACCCCTTGAACTGTAAGCCCTCCCTTTCCTTAAATGGCTTCTCTTCCAAACAGTGTGGAAAGTGAAGGGCACGGGCAAGCAGAGCATCTGCTGCTGGCCCCGCGTGGGGTTCGGCTGTGAGGAAAATGTTCTAGAAGTAGGTGATACCCGTTTAGCCTTGTTAAGTTGTAGCCCTTAAACGGCAAAATCTGTGTTTTTTTATTCAGATGTAAAACACGTATCTCAATGCTTTAAACTTCGTGGGATGCACATACTGGCTCATTAGCATATGTCCCAGTTAACTTGTTATTCTTACTGTAACAGCAAAAATGCTGTACTTGTTAGTGAGGAGATCTGCTTACTGCTCTTCTTAGTGCAGAAAAGCTTGACGATACCTGCAAGAGGGCCAGTGAGCTGGTTCAGTGGGGAGAGGGGCTTGCAGCCAAGCCTGACAATGCAAGTTCAATTCCTGGAACCCACATAGTGGGAGGAGATAACTCAGTCTTGTAAGTTGTCCTCTGACATTCGCATGTGCTATGCACACCCCCCCATGCAAATAAATAAAAATGTAAAAAAAAAATCTTCAAGAAGCATTTCATTAACAATGAAGAAAACTCTGAAGCAGAGTTTCCATGAACCGTCGCCACGGTCCCTTTAAAAGCCTCTTTTCCTGTGTCTGTGAGTGAGCGCACACCACAATGGGCATGGAATGGTTGAAGGACAGTTCCAAGTTTCCCTCCCGCCCCCTTTGAGGCACCCCACTGCTGTTACCCCTGCATTCCATGGTGAGATGGGAGGTAGAGAGGGCAGAGTCACCCAGAATCCTTCAGGCCAGCTAACCTGGGCACAGCAGACCCTGCCTTAAACAAGGTGGCAGAGCACTGGCCTGGCATGGGTGAGCCTCCAGGTTCAATGACAAAGTAAACTGTACTGACCCAGCATGCATCTGGGTGGGAAGCACTGGTCTGTAACAGTCAAGAGACAAAAGGTCACTCTTGTCTACAAAGTAAAGGTGGCGATTTTTCTTTTTGCTTGAAAAGTTAATGAATTAGAAAAAGATACAATGAGTTGAAAATATTGAATTTATTTATGAACTACAAGAGAAAGGAATGCACCTGAATTCTCTGAAAAAAAAAAATCAACATAAAAACATTTGCTCCACATCCTGCCTCCCTCCTCTTCACCCTGACCCTGTGGCAGCAGAGAGACTTCCGGTTCCTGATCTGTGGGACCTCAGCTTGAAAGAGTATGCGCAGGCAGAGGTCTGTGAGCAGCCCTGGGGGTGGGGCACCCAGAGTTTCTCCGGGCTCCCTTGCTTACTCAAAAGCCCTCCGACAGCTATTTGCACTTTAAAGGCTCCCACAACTCTCTCTAAGGCTCACCCCTCTGGGGATAAGGTACTGAAATGCAAAAAAAAAAAAAAAAATGGGAGAAATACTCCCCAGTTTCAAAGCAACTACTATCTAAACCTGAAATCATCAAAAGTGACTTCTTTCTCTTGAAAAAGAAAAAAAAAAAAGTACAGCACCCAAATGACTTTGTCGGTTTGAAAGATGCGCTCATAAACTTGAAAATGAAAAATTAAGTCATTGCCTTTCTGTCCCCACAGCACTGGGGACCTCTGAAGTGTTGAACCTCCAGGTGTATGGGCAGCGGAACCACTGTGTTCCAGAAAAATGGCTATGCTCCTAGATAGGATCGGAGCTCCCCATGGAAGACTGGGGGTCCTGCAGAGTCTCGCTGGCTGCTTGGCTGCTGCCACTCAGGTTGCCTAGGTGACTGTTGATGACACCAAGTTCCTGGATCACTAGGCTCAGGTCCTCATGGAGTCTGAGCACAGCACCCCTCACCTCACCTAGAAGCCCATGGAGAGAGCTCGCCTCGGGGGATTCCCTGGGCAAGCCTTCCCTTGTCTGAAAACTAGCCTGGGACAGGCTAACTGAGGGGAAGCAGGTTCTAGCTGGGGAGGAAAATGCTACCTGATTACTGCTAGGAGTGTGAGCTGGCTTCTCCGTAGCTGGGTCGGAGTTATCTTGGCCACTGGGGTATTCTTCGTCCTCTGAAGATGCTGTACCCCTGGGAGCAAAGGGGTGGCGAACCCTGGCTGCCTCATCTTTGTATGTGAGGGGGGCAGACGATGACTGTGGCCGGGGCTGGATCAAGAAGGAAGGGCTGGTGAAAACCAGGGGAAAGTGATGGGCTGACTTCTCTGGCAGGGCCGAGTCAGGAGACGACACAGACAGAGCAGAAAAAGAAGATGTGACCTCAGAGGCAGTGGAAACTAAAATAGAAGGAAGAGAGAGATTTATATAACATACAAGCAAGAGTAATGGCTACCATAATTGTGTCATGTAAACACCTATCTGGAAGGTCTCAATATAAACCAGTCTGAATTTTAAAAGTTTAAAAATTCACAAACCTGAAAAAAACCAAAGCCGGAAACAGACAAATCTACAGATGTATTATATACCAATAATGCCGTGGAAATGAACCTAAAATAGAATGATCAATATTCACCATGACATCTAAACCCTACCCAGCATATTTTTACGCTACTGTAGGCCTCATCCCTGAGAGGAAGGTATTAAATCTTCTGCCTGCCGGGGTTTTATGTAGGCGTTTCAAGTAGGAAGGCCGAGAAAGTCCTAACTTAGTCTTTCACCTTTTCCCCCATACGGATATTATTATAACAGAATAAACTCCAGTGACTCCAGGATAATGAATCTTTTCCTCTCTGTGGTCAAACATAATTAAGACTAAGCCCGGCCCAGCTCAGATCCAGAGCACTGTAGCACGCGGACCCACTTTTCTTACCAAGGGTCTGTAAGCAGCATAAAAACGTACTTGAAATCCATTTCATAAAATTAAAGACTTGAGAACAATTTCATTTCCTTTCATGTAAAAGCATACTAAATGTCTCCTATCTATTCCATTCTAGTTCCCCAAACTATTATGAGTGTCTTCCTTAAGAGAACAGATGCCTTTCCTGGGTGGAAACGGAAGAGGAGGGCACTGGGGGTTGGAGGGGGGAATGGGGGAGAGGGTCTGGGAGGGGAAGATGGGGGGGGGTGGAGGCTGCAGCTAGGATGTAAAATAAATAGATGAGTAAAAATAAAATAAGACAAAAGATAGCAGATGGTGGGGCTGGAGAGATGGCTCAGAGGTTAAGAGCTCTTGCTGCTCTTGCAGAGGTGCTGGGTTCGGTTCCCAGCACCTACATGGCAGCTCACAGCCATTAGTAACTTTGGTTCTAAGGTATCTGACACTCTCTTCTGACCTCTGTGGACACCAGGCACGCATGGGGTGCACATACACATACATATATCGAGGCAACACACCTACACAAATAAAATAAATAAATCTTAAAAAAATAAAATGAAACAGCTGGTGTTTTGTAAAAACAGCTCTTGGGTCACTGCACACTGCCCCTCCCATTAGGACTGACTGCATCATCGCATTTAAAATGATGAGGGATCTACAGTACTTTCCTTTACAGGGTCTCATGAAGCCCAGGATGGCCCCAAACTCACTATGGAGCAGAGGATGACCTTGAACTCGTGATCCTCTTGCCTGTTTCCCAAGTGCTAGGGTCACAAATGTGTCACGACACTAGGTTCATGTGCTGGACCAAACCAAGAGCTTCATGAGTGCTCGGCGAGCCCTCTGCCCACTGAGCTAGACCCCCAGCCCTAAAGCATCTTATCTGACTGTTCCCCAAACTTCTTTGGACACAGGGCTTTTTTTTTTTCTCTTGGAATACCTATGTGGATTTATTTTTTTGATATACGGCATAAACTGGTAAAATCTATCCTTGGGTGTGTGTGATGCACTCTGAACTTGTTACTTTAAAGATTTACTCGGCCAGGCACACAGCAGGGAAGCTGAAGCCTGCCACTCAGCACTCGGGGACTTTGCTTTGTTGGTAGATTCTACTACATATTCATGTCCCTTCTGAACTAAACTGGAACTCATAAAAATGGTCAGGGCAGGTGGCCACTCTATTTTTTGCTCTAAGCTCTTCAGGACCTATCTACAGTTCTCAGGGAAGGGTCCAGTCACAAAACTTGTTTTTGGATGCCAAGAGTATTCTCAGCTGACGTGGCAACAGGGATGGAAGGAAAGGGGGACTCAGCTGCGCGTGGCCAAGGCCAGCCAAGCTCCCTGGGAGAATCTGGGTCAGGCTAATCCAGTCACTCTTTCATGGCGCTGGGAGGGTGGTGCCATGCTAGTGGGCACGTGGATGATGAAAGCCACGTGTTCACATGCTCCATGTTGCATCCCAACTGTCATCTGCTGCATCCTTCACCTCCTGGGCTGGCTCTCTGTTCTTCAGCCTCCATGTCCCCCTTTCTTGTTTTGCTGTCATTTGTGAGTAGTGCAATCACCAGTAGGCCAAGGACAAGGAGGCCCAAGAGGAGCTGGAATACGCATGTCTGAAACTGCTCTTTCTATCCT
Organism: Alexandromys fortis; assembly: GCF_014885135.2. Lineage (NCBI taxonomy): Eukaryota > Metazoa > Chordata > Mammalia > Rodentia > Cricetidae > Alexandromys > Alexandromys fortis. The sequence goes on along the minus strand of NW_026068041.1, from coordinate 40,146 downwards.
CAGGCTTAGAGATAGTTTCCATGAAGAATTCTAGGCAGAAAGACTTTTCCTTTGGACTTTGGAAAATATCTGAGAGTGTGTGCACAAACACACACGTAAGAGCATCATGCTGCAGGCGGAAGTCAGAGGACAATGTGGGACATTGGTTCTCACCTTTCCATCTTGTTTGAGGCAGATTCTCTTGTTCACAGCTGCACACATCAGGCTGGCTGTCCTGAGAGATTCTGGGATTCTCCTGTGTCTGTCCCCTATCTCTACCTAGGAGCATGAAGACTGCAATGCTCCCTGCCATGCATGACCTATGTGAGCTCTGTGGATCCAAACATAGGTTTCCAGGAGAGCATGACACTCTCTGGACCACTGACTCTTGAAGGCCATCTTCCACCACCTTCCTATTTCCAGTATTTTAAGTGCTAAGTCACAGCCATTCTACTTTTTTAAAAAAGATTTATTTACTTTCATTTTGGGTGTGCAGGTGGTTTACCTGTATGCAGGCCTATGTAACAGGTACATACCTGTTATCTGTGGAGCCCAGAAGAGAGCACTGATCCCTTGGAACTGGAGTTATGGATGGTTGTGACCACCATGTGGGTGCTGGGAATTAAGCCCAGGCCCCTGGGAAGAGCAGCCATTGCCCTTAACTGATGAGTCCCTCTCCAGACCTGCTGTTCTAACTCTTACTCATGGCACAGAGCCTGCTGCACCTCTGAGGTATTAGCAGTTTTCCTCTTCATCCCCAGTACTCTGGAATCCTCGATGCTGTTCGCTGAAGCGGGGCAATCTTCATTGACTGAGGTTTGAATCAGGGAACTCATTTCCTTCGGATTCAAATGTTTTCTCAAGGCTTCGATCAGGGAGCATATGGCTCATGGTGTCTCTGCTCTCTCTCTGAACTCCTAGTTTGCACGTAAGAGTGTCTGGGCTATCTTCCGACTCCTCGCTTTCTAATGTGTGCAATGTGTGTGTGCATGCACTCATGTGTGTAGGTGCACCTGCACGTGTGCCACAACAGTCATGTGGAGGTCAGAGGACACTCTTGGTCGTGGGTCCTCTCCTTCCACTGCGACACAGGGCCTCTTGCTGGCCACCGTGTTCAGCCTAGCTGGCCTGTGAGCTTGCCAGGGTGTCCCTTCTGCATCTCCCTCTCAATAGGACACACCAGGACCACAGATGTGGGCTACCACATCCCCGTTCTGGGGCCCGAGCTCCAGTCCTCAGGCTTGAGCAGCACTTTACTGAGCCTCTCTCCAGTCCTAATTTTCAAGTATGATTAGTGTGTGTGAGCGCAGCACAGCACACGTGTGGAGGTCAGAGGGCACTTGGCAGAATCGGTTCTCTCCTACTTTCACGTGGGTTCAGGGAATTGGCCTCTGGCTGTCAGGTTTGCTCGGTAAGCGTCTACCCGCTGAGCCACCTTACCAGCCCCCTTCCTACTTTCTCCTCCCCTTCTCTGACATTGTCTCTTTGCCCTACTTCTTGGAGGTTTCATCAGTCTTAGCTTGCAATCCTTCTGGTGAATTTCTTGTTTCTGCTGGCTGATTTTAATTTTGAAGAGGTTTTTTTGTTATTCTAAGAAATTCTCCAAACAGCCTGTTCTTGTTTTATAGACACGTCATATTTTCTTGTCTTTTGGAGAGTTTTTAAAGTGTTTTCTTCTCCTTTCACGGTGTAATGCCCTCCATTGTGTTCCCACACTGTTCCTTATGAGAGGCCCTTCCAGAAGGCTCCGGCTCCGTGTCTGTTTGTGGTTCAGAACAGAGGGTGAGAGCTGGCAGAAGCTTCGAACATGAGCACGAGGCGCCAACTCTGGGGCCCAGCGAAGAGTCGTCCGGGCAGGCTGTTTGAAGCTGCAGACGTCAGTGAAGCAGTTTCCTCCTTCTGAGGCAGGTTAGCATCTCAGCACCGTCTCCTGTTTGCTGCCTGGAGAGGAAAGGGTTGGCTACCAGCCTTCCTGCAGCCACCAGGGGAAGGGTGCCGGTAGGCTCTGTTCACTCACTCACTCCTGACAGCTGCTCTGGTTACAGTCCACACAAGCTGACCACTTTTTGGAGCTCTCATTTCAGAGACCCACCAAGTGCTCCTCCTGATTTCCAGGACCTCCCCCCACCCCCGGGAGTTATAGGGGTGGGTTATTCAAGGTAAACGGATCACTTCAAGGTGAAGTCCAAGGATAGAACTCATTTTTAATTTATTCTTTTTTTTAAATCTTATTTAATTTTATGTATGAGTGTTCTGCATGTACACCTGTGTGCTGGATGAGGGCATCAGATCAGTTGTAGATGGTCGTGAGCCACCATGTGGGTGCTGGGATTGAACTCAGGACCTCTGGAAGAGCAGCCAGTGCTCTTAACCACTGAGCCATCTCTCCAGCCCTTATTTTATTCTTTTATATGAAGATGGTAGTGGTGGTTTTTTTGTTTGTATTTTTCTTAGAAAGAATCTCTATGTATCCCTGGCTGTCCTGGAAATCATTATGCACATCAGACTGGCCTCAAACTCCCAGACGCCTACCTGCCGCTGTGCCCTGGGTGCTGGGACTATAGGACCCATTTTTAAATAGCTGCTTCCTGGTTCTCTTTAGCACGTGCCTTGGTTTACATGTGGTCTGCCCCCACATGTTCATGCTTCCCAATGTGGCCATGACGGGTGGTGGATGCTTTAAGGGCTTGGATCTGGTAGGAGGTCACCAGGTCATCGGGGATACTGCCCTTGGACAGGATTGTTGAATTTCTTACAGAACTCAGGTTAGTTCCTGTGAAAGTGACTTATTATAAAAACGCAAGCCTGACTCTCACATCCTTCTCTGACTTCTTATCATGTGACCTTTCTCTCGTGTGATGCGGTCACTCACCAGAGCTGAGCAGATGCTCTTAGACATTCAAAACTTTGAGCAAAGTAAACCTCCTTTTATTGACAAAGTATCTAGCCTCCAGTGTTGTGTTACAATAACAGAACACTGACTAATACATCCCTCAATGTGGAATAGATTTGATAACCTCATTTTAAACATGATGCAAAGGAATTCAGTGGCTAGAAATCTCTCCCAGATCAGAAAGTTACAAATTCAAGAACCTCCGACGTCCCAGACTGTGAGCTCAGCAGGCACACTGCCGTCCACACTGCTCCGCTGTGCTGGAACGATTGCAGAAGTGCACTCTATTACAGAATCACGTTAACTTGTGGGTATAAAGTTCAGAAAAAAACATCAGGATGGTGAGGTGACGTGGCAGCCATAGGAGCAGCTGACGGAGACACTGATCTTTACCCAGAGGATAATACAGAAAGAACCTATATTCCATTATTTGAAGATTCCACTTTTCTTACTGTGCATGAGTTAGAACTGTGGTCAGTATGTGGAAGTTATAGGAGAACGCAGTAAAGAGCCCAGGAAATGAAAAAGGCTAGCATGGTTTGGAGTGGAAAGGTCCCCCAGGCTCACGTTCTGAATGCTTACACCCCAGGTTGCAGTGCTATTTTAGAAGGTAGGGCATCTTTTGGAGGTGGGGGCCTCACTAGGATAGGGTCCTGGGGAGGGAGGTGCTATCCCTGCCTGCTTCCTGTTTTACTATTTGTTGGTTGGCATAGATTGAGCCTCCTCCACAAGTCTGCACTCTGCCAAGCCGCCCTGCCATGCTTCCCCCTCCACGGCTGAATCCTCGGAAACCGTGAGCCAGAATGAAGGTCTTCTCCCATGAGATGGTTCTGGCAGGTTTCGAGGTTGTGGCAATACAACAGTACCAATTGTTAACTTACTAATATTAATGGTGTTCCACATGAGCTGTGCATTCCCGAGGAAATGGCAGGCTTCCTGCCATTCAGGGAGCTTGCTGCTGATTCCCTGTCAGAGTCCATGCAACCGATGGTAGAAAAATATGTTCTTGATGAAATTTGGAGATTCTGGAGCCCACAGTGTATTTACTGGAGAACTAAGGAATTGTTTCAGAAACAGTATTTGGCAGGAAGAGTGGAAGGGCCAGAAGTGGCAGATGACTCCAAGGAAACAGTGTCTCTGGACACATGGACAGCTTTGCAAATAGGAACTCACAGTGGCTGTGACAGAATGGACAAGATCTGTGCCAGCCCAGGTCAGACCAGACCCCAGTGTGGGGAGGGGAGCTGGCATGAAGTCCCACCCCTAAGGGTAATTCTTAACTGCTGGGAGAGGGAGGGTCAGTTTTCTCTAAGAGTAGAGACTGATAAGTCAACCATGCCCCACTGGAGGGTCACACAACACACCCAAGAATATTTGGGCAGCATAAACTACCCTTGATAGGGGCGGGGGTAGGGAAGAACACAAAATTAGGTGGGAAGGAAAGGGGGACTTAGGGTGAATATGGGCACAAAGGGACTAGGAGACTTGGAGCCTGCAGCGTTTAGAAAGAAGGTGCTCAGAGGAAACCCCCAAGGAGCCGAGAGGAAAACGAACTCAGGAATCAACCATTAGTGTGGAGCCATCCCCACGCAAGGACATGGGTAGGCGCACACATACATGAGGCCACTGAAGCCCCTCCCCCGTACTTAGCTTTGTGTTCTTGGCAGTGAAGTTGGGGACTTGCTAGAGTGTGGGTCTTGGGCCTTCCCGGGACCTGGTGAACCAGAGGCAAGGCTGGGTCCAGAAAAGCTGAGCTTCCAGGTTATAGGTGTTTCTAAAGTAGGAACCAGAAAATCCTCCCCTGGCCACCTTCCTTTGGCTCTGTGCCACCACTTGAGTGACAGTGTGGTGTGGGCTCCAGCTCTGATCTGCAGGCTCAGCGCTGAGAAAAGCCACTCGGCGCTAATTGCTGCGCGCCAATTTCCTTTTGTTTCCAAACACTGTGCAGCTGCGCTGCACCCTTCAATCTGCTCCTGGGGCATCCTGCACTGCCCTTCTCTTCCCCTGTGCTGGCTCCCCGCAGAAGCGATGTGGACATCCTGTTGGCACCAATCCCCTTGGTGCAGGGACTACCGCAGTAAGATGGAAGAAGTGGCTGTGTTTTAAATGCTCGTCGTGTGGTACAGGCCAGTTGTCAGCTGCTCAAGGACAGCACTGACAAACTCATTCCAAATGCTGATGCGTTATCTTTATCATTTCTACTGCAAACGCAGAAGGCCTGCTAATTAAGATACAATAGCCTTCGATTTACATGGCATTTAAAACTATGTGGCAAAGATGAAAAAGGTACATTTCCAGGGATATTGCGATCTTCCTCTGGTGTCCATGTGTTTTATCTGGAGCAGCAGACCCCCGGACAGCTAAACACAGATTTCTCACTTTCTCTCCCTAATTCATCTCTTTCAATGCTCCCAGATGACATACAGTGACTTCCAAATGAGCAACACTCATAAACTAAAGTACTGTCACCCCTCCAATGTATCGTTTTATATAAATGGTTGTAAAGGGCTTATTTAGAATGTTAAAAGTAGAAACAGGTAAAATGTCCACTGATGGCTGTGTCAGCAGCCTGTGTCTGCACCACGGAATACCATTTGGTCACAAAGAGGGACAGACTGACGCATGTCACAACTCTAAGAATACGCTGAGAGGACGAAGCTGACAAGGGGTCTCATCCGGGATGAAATGTCCAGGAAAGGCAGAACTCAGGCAGAGAGGCTTGGTGGCAGCCAGCAGCGATGGAGAGGTTGGGTCTAGGGCTTGCCGAAGCAACGAAAGTACTGTGGAACTCTGGGAGGACGTAAAATGCACTGAAGTGCATGCTCGTGCATGTGGCTCATGCATCAGTGGACGCGCACACGCTTCTTCTCAGCAGCTCTGTCTTACGTCTGAGACCGGATCTCTCACTGAGCCTGAAGGGCACCAGCCAGCCTAGACTGGCTGGTCAGGGAGCCCAGACATCCCTGTCTCTGCTGCTCCAGGGCTGGGGTTACAAATGAATGTGGCCACACCTAGCTGTTTACATAGGCATGAGGGACTTGAACTCAGGTCCTTATGCCTGTGTAGCAAGCTCTTACCCACAGAATCATCTTCCTAGATCCACATTTCCTAGGTTTTTAAAGGGAAAATTTCAAATTTTTTGTTGGCTCTGAGGGTTTTTCCAGTGGTTTTCAACCTTCCTAGTGTTGTAACTATTTAACATAGTTCCTCTTGTGGCAAACCCCCTCAACCATAAAATTATTTTGTTGCTCATTCATAACTGTAATTTTGCTTCAGTTATGAATTGTAATGTAAATATATGATATGCAGGATATCTGATATTCTACCCTGGGAGGGGTGGAGACCCAGAGGTTGGGAACCACTGGCTTTTACAGTTCACTGTCTGCTGTGCTCGTCTGGTTATTTCGCCAGCCGAGATGAACCAGCAAAGAACTGCACAGAACAGTTGTGGACCAAGGACAGAAACAGGCAGGGGCCAGAGCATGCACCGCTGCTGTTTCCCAGCAGTCTGTTCAGCTCTAAAAAGACTACACAGCAGGCAGCTGGGACCTGAGAGCAGGAGTGAACACTGCCTGTGGGGTCCTGGCACCTACAGTTCTCCGTCTGTCCCGTGTGATGAGGAAACAGATGATGACGGGAAACAGTCTGAGCTACAGATAGTAACAAAATCAAGTGGAGGAGAGGCAATGGGCTGCCCCAGGGTCATTCTTTAGTATCAAAGGTCACAAGGAGCTGGCATTCAGAAGGGTGTTGAAGCATGGAGGTGGCCCCTCCACCCCATTCGAGGTCACCGAGACACACAGTGCAAGTGCTTCTGAACTCGCTCAGCTAATTCCTCCAGGGAGTTCATGATGTCGGACGAGGACTCTTTGTGTAAACCCTTCTTGAAAGCAGAAGATGAGAGCATTCTCCATCATCCCCCGTGTCGGGCGGTGGAGATCAGATGCCCACTTCAGTCTCGCACCTGCAACAAGTGGGTGCTCAGGATGGCCCCGCTCTCAAGCCCTGGTTCCCAAAGTGCTTTACTTCTCACTCACGCCCAGCTGGCCCGTCACTCCTAGGCATCCGCAGGACCTGCTGAGACTGCGAGACCAGCGGCCCTTCTCTGCTCCCTCCAGTATCAGCTGTCTGCTTTCTCGCTGATTCCTGCCACCTCGCCATTCCCACGCCCGCCACTGTGAGTTCTGTCTCACCTGCTGAGCTGCACTCCTCTGCTGTAAGGACCGGTGTTAAGTGCTGTGGTCACCGGCGCTGTGTGGCCTGGGTTACTGTTGTTCTCCTCGGCTGCCACTGGGGTACAAAAGATTCTGAAATCTGCCTGTAAGGCAACCAGGCAGGCTGTATGCCAGGTACGCTCTTCCTGCCACGGGCAGTGGCCAGAGGCTGTCTCCTGCTGGCCTCTTCTTGACCTCATAAGAGTTACATCTCCTTTCTTCTCATCCTGCACCCAGCCTCAGTTCTTCATGTCTGGTCCCTGCAGACCCTCCAGGCTACTCAGGAGTCTTTAGTCACTTTTCTGGTGCTGAGACAGCTCAAGAGGAGAAGGGTTCGTCCTGGCCCACAGTTCAGTGGCACACCGTGGTGGGGCAGGAGTGTGAGGCAGCTGCTCAGGCTGCATTCCTAGTCAGGAAGTAGAACGAGAAGCATGCTTTCCCCTTTGTAGTCATTCAGGAGCCACACCCACAAAATGGCGCTACTCACAATTAGGGTGGGTCTTTGCACCTCAGTTAACCCAATCTGGAGACTCTCTCACAGATATGCCCAGAGCTTTGTCTCCTGGTGATGCTAGATCCTGTCCAGTTGTGAGTCACTAATCACCACCACAGGTGCCGTCCCCCAGCAAGAAGCAACCGAGGCTGTGACTTGGGATGAGAGGTGCAGAGGCTTGCTGCTTCAAGACGGCAAGCAGCCCTGTGAAACAGCCTTTCTCCTCCAAAAAGGTTCTTCCCTTTATTTCTGGGTTCCAGACTCAGGTCCACTTTCCCAGGGTCATTCCCCACGAGGACCTCTGGTTACCTCCCTGCACTTCTGTGACCTCTAGCCGCCCTGGATCTCTGAGTGGGTGTGGGGAATTGAGCCGAGGTCCTCTGTAATGGCAGTACAGACTCTGAACTGCTGAGCCATCTCTCCAGCCCTGAAGTTCAAACTTCTTAATCTGCTCCTCAGGCTCCACATCCTCCATCTGGCTCCACGCTCCAGCATCCCCCTTCTATGTTTCTCATGGACCTGCTCCATTTCTGCCACTTCTAAGCTGGCTTTAGTTCACTAACAAAACACTAACAACTACGACGTGCATGGTACTGTGCCTGGTGCGGGGAGACAATCATAAACAGGGCAGGCAGGGTCGCTACTAATAGTCGGGGAGGAATGCGCTCAGCTATTAAGTCCACGTGTAGCTACTGTTTAGCGAAAACAACAGACGGCCTCGGCCTCGTGGAAGGCAGAGGAAAGATGAGTGGGAGCTTCTACACCCCAAGGTCACGTGTTTGAGACACTCTTGGAAGGGTGGAAGGGGGGATGCGGCAGGGAGGGGCAGGAGAGTGCCAGTGAGATCCCGGGAACTGTACCAGAGTGAAACAAGACTTGTCTGATAAAAAGAACCTGGGCTGCTGAAAGGAAGAAGCCAGGCTGCTTGAGGCTTGGAAGGCTGTTTGTTCTTTACAAGAAAATGGTGATCAATCCACAGCTGAGTGGCTGCTTTCTGAGGGATGAGTTGGAGCTCTCCAGAACCTCTGTGTTCAGTGACAGTATTCCGCAGTGGGAAGGCCTTTTCTGCTAGGAAGGTGTTGTCCTGGCTAGTTTTATGTCAACTTGATACATGGTAGAGTTATCGGAAAGGAGGGACCCTCAAGAAAATGCCTCCATAAATTCTGGCTGTAAGACATTTTCTTAATTAGTGATTCACAGGGGAGAAGCCAGCCCATTGTGGGCAGTGTCATCCCTGGGTTGGTGGTCCTAGGTTCTGTAAGAAAGCAGGCGGAGGAAGCCAGTAAGTAGCACTTCTCCAAGGCTTCTGCATCAGCTCCTGCTCTGAGTTCCTGCTCTGACTTCCCACAGTGATGGAGTGTTACCTGAAAGTATAAACTGAAATAAACTCTTTCTTCCTCAGCTTGTTTTTGGTCATGGCGTTTCATCACCGCAACAGTAACCCCCACAGATGTGTACCTGTTGCTGAGAAGGCATGAGAAGGACGCTGACAGAGAGACCCCGAGGTTAGCGATGGGCTAACACTCATGCATCTAAGTAGTGCAGCAGTGACTGTATGTGCTGAGTCCCAAGTTCCACTCGGAGGGCTTTGCTTCTGTGACCCCCACGCGGCAGAGCCATCCTCATCTGCCTCACAAACCAGGCACCGACAAGCAGAGGCCAGGTGCCTCTCCCATTGCCACGCTGTGAGTGGCAGAGGAGCTGGGATCCTGAACCCTGCCTTTCTGACTCTAGAGCCTGTGCCGTCACAGGAACGCTGTTCAGCCAATTACGGGGCCCTAAGAAGGCTTCATGATGAGGTCTCCAGTCTCTCTCCAGCACGGGGAACTTCGCCATCACGCTCTGTCAGATTCACAGTGTTGCTTCTATTGGGTTGATGCTGAGATGGCTCAGTGGGTCAGGCAGTTGCTGCCAAGCCTGATGAGCTGAGAACCATTCCTGGGACCCACACAGAGCAAGAAGAGAACAGACTCCTGCCATTGGTCCTCTGACCTCCAGACTTGAGCTGTGGCACACACACACCCACACACACACAACAAATAAGTAAATAGATAAATGTATGCAATAACTTGGAAGTAGTAACCCACACAAACATGATTTAGTGCTTAGTAACAAAAGTTTTAACAATTTGCAATAAGTGTAAAATCTATCAATGTCACATAAATTTATTCTCTATCTCTCCATCTATCATCTACCTACCTACCCATCTCTCCCTTCTATTAACAAAATTGGAAAGAGAAATTAAGGTCCAAATGAATTTTTAAAGAAATCAAATATAGATTACAGCTAAGAATGGGGTAAGAAACGGAGTAGGCAGATTAAGTACTGTGGTGTCGACTGGAGGGAAAGATTAACCTCGTCATTCTGCCAGTCATCCTGACTGACAGCCCAGGGACTCCCACCCAGGGCCAGACTCCAACAGCTGGAAACGTTCCCCACTATAAAATCAAGGCTCTTGTTCTCTCGAATATATGCACTATGGTGTCTTGCTTTATGATGCATCTTGAATAGTTCTGCTTTCAAGATTTAGGCTGTTTTACATACTTTACATTTCTCGTGGAGATTAACATAAGGCTCAACTTGTCAATTTTCTACGGCCCCCTTCTGGGGCCGCACTGAGTCAACGGAACGACGGGGGAAAGCATCTTGAGCCGCATTTCTATACTGCAGCGGTAGAGCCTCTCCACTGTCAGGCCCTCGGTTGTTCTCAGAAACCGTTCATAGGTCTCAGGGCAGGCTGTTTTAGTTTTTCTGAGATATGGTCTCGTGTATTCCAGGGTAGCCTCCATCCTGAACATCTGATCTGTCTACACCTCCCAAGGGCTGGGCTTGCAGCTATGTGCCCCCACGCCTGGTTTATGCAGGACTCAGGATGGCACCCAGGGCTTCAGCGTCCTATATGCTAGTTGAGCACGCTACCAGCAGAGCCACATCCCAGCCCTCAGTGCAAGATTTTTTTCCCCCAAAGACAGGGTTTCTCTGTGTAGTCTTGGTTGTCCTGGAACTTACTCTGTAGACCAGACCTCAAACTCACAGAGATCTGTCTGCCTCTCCTGAGTGCTCAGACTAAATCCATGCACCACCACTGCCCAGGTTTTTTTAAATTAATTTTTTAAAGATTTTATGCCTGTGTATGTATGTGCAGTATGTGTGCACCGTATGTGTGTGTGTGAATTTCCTACATAAAGAATCATGTTATCACTGAACAAAGGCAATACTATGTTTTCCTTTCCAGTATCCACGTCTTTGATCTCTTCCTATGGTCTATTTTGCCCAGCCGGGCCTTCTAACCCACTGCTGAAGAAAACTGATTCAGAAGACACGCGCCCTGCTCCTTGCTGACGCAGTCTGGACGGCCCTCGCTCTTTCATCATTAATTATGTCTGCGGTGCAATTTTAAAAGACACTCGTTATCAGCTTGAGGGAAGCTCCTTTTTATTCCTAATTTGCTTACATTTTTTATAATCATAATTGAATGTAGAATTGTATCAATTTTCTACATGAATCAAGATAATTATATCATTTTAAATCTTATTCTATTAATGTGGTGGATCGTAGAGATTCATTTTCAAACGTCAAGCCAACGCTACAGCTCTGGGAAGAATCCCACTGGGTTGTGGGACATTGTCACTTCTTGATCTTGCTGGATGTGATTTGCTAACATCTTATTAAGACTTTCTGCATCTGATGTTAATCCATGTTGCTCTCTAATTTACTTTTCTTGCACTGTATGTCAGACACAGGTAGCAGATTAGCCATCTTCATGAGATGATGGGGTAATGCCCTGGGAGTATTCGGAAAGAACGAGAAAGCCTGATGCTTTGCCTTCCTTACAATGTGCCAGCAAAACTCCATGGGATCGAGGCATTGTTTGTAAGATGGTCCTGGTAATATACTCAGGTATATATGTTTGTAAATGTATGCACTCCCATATTATATATACACACTCCCTTAACATAGGTATATATGCACATATTATAACATACACCTTTAACATGGGAACACACACGCACACAGATCTATCTATGACCTATGACAAGCACAAAGGTTATCTCAGGTCAGTTTCAGTCATTTACTAGCTTACCCATTTCAATCGAGGGCCAAACCCACTGATCAAATAATAGTCTCTTATACTGCTTTGATGTTGGTATTTACAGTGTCCGTAGCTATACCATCTTTCTTTTCCCTGGTGAGGCAGGGACTTGAACCTGGGGCTCATGCAGGCAGAGCAGCGCCCTCCCACTGTCTTTCTTATAATCAGCCACTGTTGGGAATATTTCCTTATTTAACTTGTGGTTTCATCTTTGTCTTATAGATTATCTAGAAGGGTACCAGTAAGGGCTCCAAATTTAGGGTTCTTCTGAGTATTTTACTAGCATTTTCTAACCTGATCCTCATGTGGCTGGCGAACAAACACTTAGTTTAAAAATGTATTGCTAGTTTTTATATTTGCAGATTAGATTATTCCTGTTAATTTATCTCCAGATTCCCTTACTTATCCTTCCTTCGTCTCCAGGGAAGTTGCCATTCCCGCTAGTTTTCCTCTCTGCGGTGTCCATTTTGTTCCTTTGTGGTCTTGTCTTCGGAGACTGTCCTCTCCGTTCACTCATTGTGAATAATGAGGTCCTGGGGTATATTTTTTGTTGTTTGCTGAGCAGTATCCTTCTGTGTAGCCAAGGCTAGCCTCAAACTCACTATGTAGTGTAGACTAGCCTTGAACTCATCATCCTCTTGCCCTAGCTTCATGAGTGCTGCATACACAAGTGTTCACCATGTCAGGCCAACTTCTTGAATACATTTTTAATGGTTGCTTCATGAACTCACATGCTAACCACAGTATGTTTGCCATCTAGCTGTCAGCTTCTAGCAACTTCTTCCATGTCTTCACTATGGGTCACGGCTTCTTACTAATTTCAAAGTCTGGCAACTTATTTATTTCTTCTTAATTATGTGTCTGTGTGGGTTTATGCACGTGAGTGAAGGTATCTGTGAGGCCAAAGGAGAGCACAGGAGCTGGAGCTGCAGGCTACTATGAGGTACCCAGTGTGGTTGCTGGAAACTGGCCTTGGATCCTCTGCACTGAGCCATATCTCCAGCTCCATGTTGGGCATTTAATAAATATCGTAGTACACGTTAGTAGAGCCCCTTGACTCTGTGACAGTCCCCTGAAAATGTTGTAGTGTATGTTTGTGGAGCCCCTGAAGACTGGTGTCCACTCCTGTGGGCCTGACTCTTCCAACTGTCACCCATTCAGTGCACGGAAGTGGAAGGCTTTTTCTTTTGGTTTCCAGCATGGATCAGGGGGTCTCCCTACAAGTTTAGTTAGTGATCAGTCAAGGATTTGGGTAGAATTTATACACAATTTATATTGTGCACCCTTCTCAGTCTCCCTTGGACTTCCGCCATCCCCCCCCCCACTCACCCCATGTCTCTGTACAACTGTCCTTTGTTGCTCAACTGGGGATGTCAGACATCTGATCTAAGCTGCATGTGACCACGCACAGTTAACAACATCTATGAATCCCGCCCAACATAAACCATAAACTTAACATGAGAGGTTTTGAGGGTTTTGTTTGGCCTTGGTTTTGGGAGCTCAACCTTGGCTCTTACATATGCACTTTGCAGACAGCAGTGTCGCTTGAATGCCTGCTAGGCTGTGTAGATCAGAGTAGCCAGGGGTCTTCATTTCAGGACAGTATTTTTTTTTTTTTTGAGCTTTAGAATGCCCACTTGACCTTTTCACAACATAGAGGGTAGCAGTCTAATGAAAGTCTATCTTCTATTTGAAAGTCTTTGCCTTATATGCCTGGTGACTCTAGATTCTAGACATCTGTGACTCTGCTCCTGTGGGCTTTCTGTGTACTTGTTCATTCCGTCTTATACCTAGAAATTTTTGGTTAAATGCCTAAGTTTTTCTGTGAGAAATCATAGTAGCTTTTGCAAAAGGTCTGTTTTCTGGGTCTAGACTCTACACGGATGTTCTGCATATAAGGATGCTGCTATTTCTGTCATGTTCTTCCTGTAGTGTGGCTGAATGACAGAGCCTGTCCAGGTCCCCTGGCCCAGCCGAATGAGAGGAGCATCTTCATGGAATGCTCCCTCTTTTTGACATCTTACGGGTATCAGAGGCTCTGCTTAGTGCGCTGGTGTCTCAGAAGCTCCCTGCTTTAGCTTCTTTCTCTCTGAGAACATTCAGCTTTGCAGCATGCAGCTGCAGACAAAAAACTGTCTCCCTGTGGCTCCTCATCCTCTTACTGGAATCCCCAAACTCAACCTCCAAAGCCCAGCGAGACTGGGAACCCACTTCTGATCCAAGGAGGGATGACTGAGATCAACTGGGACTTGTCAAAATACTCTTCTCCCTGGGGTTCAGATCCACTGTGTTTCTCTCTTGGTGGTCTTCTGATAACTTAAACCAGCTTCTAGTAATTTTTCAGCTTTAATATTATTGGAGGTGTGTCAGAAAATGCTCCAAGAATGGAGTCGTATGAGGAGACTTCTGAATGCTTGTGAGAAAACACCAAGAAAACAAGATAAGAGTCTTATGACCTCAGTTTCTTCAAAACACAGAAAACAGCATGTCCTTGGAATGCTTTTTCGTGCTCCTCCCAGATGTAGAAGGTAGTTTACTTAGGATTACTTATTATTGCTTGTTGTTGCTTTCAAGTAAATGCCTCTATGGAAAAACATGTTTTTGCCACATGTGGCTTGTCCTTGTGATTGCACACTTTATTCATGTGATTCTCTTAGCCCTCAGAATATAATTTGCCTGTGCTCTAAATAAAGTAGCTACCGCAGAGGCTTTAGTCCACTTTACTCATCAGCTCTGTCCTCCAGGTCCCACTGCGTTTAGATTGGTAAAAAGAGGTGGTGTTAGATGGTTGTCAACTTCATTATAACCATAGCAATTTCCCAGAGCACAGAAGCTTAGAGGTCACCACAGCACAGCAGGAGGTGTCTTCCTTGGCAGGTAGTCTCAGCAAGAAAGTTAATTTGATGACAAAACGAAGATTCATTTAAAAAAGTACATTTATTTATCTATTATCCGTCCGTCCGTTCATCCGTGTGTGTGTGTGTGTGTGTGTGTGTGTGTGTGTGTGTGTGCGCACGCGCGCGCGCGGGCATGCATACTTGTGTCACAGTGTGCCAGAAAGTCAAAAGAAAGCACGTAGTAGTAGATGCTCTCTTTCCAGTGTGTAGGTCCTGGGGATTGAACTTAGGCCATCAGGTTTGGTAGAAAGTGTCTTTACCTGCTGAGCCACCTTGGCAACCCTAAGATTCAGTTTTACTACCTTCAGGCTATTCAATACCAAAATGTTTTAAACAGAGTTATCTTTGAAACCCCTTTTAAAAGAGGCTCTCTTACTAGTCACTGCCTGAGACCAAGGTCAGTTCATTTACACACACCCCCCAACTGCCCCATTGTTCTTATTTCTATGTATTTTTACATGCTGGCTTCCGTTACTTTTGTTTATATGCATTTTTGATTTGCATTTGAGGCAGTTTAAAAGATTTATGTTGAAATCTTTGAACTCATACAAGTTGGTGAGCATTATTACCCAGAAGCACCTACAAAGTCACCACTTAGTTTTTAAAAATTCATGTGCAAACAAACTATTCTTTTACTAATTAACTTTGAAAAGGAAAGCCTAATTGCATAATGCAAGATTTACTAGGTGACAGTCAACAGCCAGACTTGATTCTCTATCGCAGTCTAAATAATACCGCAGCTCATTTCATTCTGTTGTGTTTCACACAGGGACTCATTATACAGTCCTGCTCACCTTGCCCTCAATCCTCTTCCTCGGTTGCTGCGATAGACAGAGAAAGGACATGGTTCCTTAACTCTTTGGCGCACATACATTAGAGCCTTAGAGAATGCACACACAGCTGTGTATGTATATGTGTCTGCACACAAAACCACTTCTCTTGCACACAGTCTCTTCGTGAGTTACCTACATGTTTAACTGGAAGCTTCAGTGAATGTCAGTAACATCTAATTTGGTTTGCATAACAGTTATTCAGAATTGATGTTAATATATTCGATCAAGTACTTGCTTGAAGTGTCTGCTACTCATTTAATAAAAAGGACACATGACCTCCCAAGAAGCCCTTCAGTGGTGGCTACATCCTGATAGGATTGAGGAAGAGTGAGTGGAGAAGACAAGGAAAGGACAGAAGGCAGAGAGGTCACAGAAGGCCTCTGCAGAACATTTTCACTAGCATTATTGGCTTGTTTGGGGGCACACTCACCCCGCATGGCTAAGGGCTTGAGGCTGACATCTTCTTCCATCCAGCAGATTTTGGACTGCACAGGGGTCTGGACGTCCTCACTGGCTCTGGTCTCCTTCTCGGGGCTGGCAGTTTTGAACGAGGGTGAGACGTAGAGTGTCTCCACAGAGGACTGGTTGTGGAACATGAACTCTGACTTGGACATCCTCAGACCCAGGCTGACAAATTCGTCTTTACCAGACGGCCTAAATGCCTGTGAAGGTGCCAGTGTTTCAAAGCTTTCTACAGCTGTCTGCTTTTCCTGAGGAGTTTGTGGGGGACTTCCTGTGGTAGTATTTGTGATGGTTTCCTCCAGTCTCTTGACTAAACCCATATTTGTCTGCATTGATGGTCTTTTTTCTGAGGGAATAGACATGGCATCTGTAAAATAGCAAGTAGCCCCAAATTAAAACTGAAACGTTCCATTTAAAATCCACTTTAATAAACAGGATCTTTCTTATTTGGTCTTCTGCTTTCCTATGAGGCTGGTGTGTTCTATTTCAAGTACCCCTGAGCTATAACTGATGCCTTAGTCATTTGGGGGCTGCTTCTCTCTCTCTCAGTGGCACTGAAACACAAGGCACAGATTTCCAATAACTTCCCTTTAAATCTTTCTCCCTTCACCCACTCATCTGTCTCTGAGCTACTGTATTGTCAGTACTTTCAAGCCTTCATCCTTTACATGATAAACTAGACAAAATATACATCATTCTATCCTTATGGAGCCCTTCATCTCTCCTGGAATGAAGGTTGTCTCTTCCCAGGAGGCACATTCAGAAGCTCCTCAGGGGCAGCATCATTTTATTGAATCTTTTGTCTATGCAGAAGACAACACATTCTTTTACAGAGTTGTTTTGATGGTTACTACAATGTAAACTTTCTGTCCATCTTGTCACTAAATAGCCACAAATACATCGAAGCACCAGGAGAGCCTGGAACAGAAGGGGCTGATGCAGTGTAAGAAACCAAAACCTCAGGTGAACCTGGGTTGGGACCACTGCCTGAAACCACATATCTGGACTGAATTTCTAGATGGACTGGATTCCAACCCTCAGTATGAGGGACTGTTCTCAGAGAGTTTCATCCTAACCTGGAAATGGACAGAAAAAATGTTTCTTAAGAGATTGGGTTCTTGCAATTAGAATCACAACACAGTGAGAGGGGGTGTGCTTACTCCCCAGCACTTCCACCAGGGAGGAGGTCACTGCCAGGCAATTAAACACATCCCAAAGTACACTGTATGATCCTTCAGAGTGCACACATGCAGGCTCTCAGCACCTCCAGAGGTTGCGGAAAACTGGTATTTACCCAGGAGTAGAAAGTTCAAGAAACTTATATGAGTCGCTTTAGTGTCGTGGTGCAGCTAGTCTCGGTTTGTGTGTGGTCACTTAGCAAAGATGCCTGAGGAAATTCAGATCCAAGACCAACCAGTAGAGGAGGAAGAGGTTTTTTGCCTTTAAGGCAAAAAATTTCCAGTTAATGTCCTTGATCATCAATAGTTTCTATTTGAATGAAGAAATCTTCCTGAGGGCGCTCATTTCAAATTCATTAGACCCTCTGGGTAAGATCAGAGATGAGAGTTTGACAACTCCCTGAGAGTAAACTACTCAGGGAAGGAGTTGCACATTAATCTCTTTACCAACAAACAAGATCAAACCAGCACTAGACCTGGAATGGCCAAGACCGACTTGATCAGACTGGCACCAAAGCCTGCATGGAGACCTTGCAGACTGGTGCAGACATCTCTGCGACTGGCCAGTCTGGTGTTGCTTTCCACTCTGTGTATTTGGTTGCAGAGAAAGTGACTGTGGTCACCAAGAATGATGATGAGCAGCGTGCCTGAGTCCTCAGCAGGGGCGTCTTTCCAGTGAGGACTGACTCAGGGAACCAAAGGTTTTCATCTGAATGAAAGAAGGCCGAGCTGAGTATTCGGAGGAAATGAGAATAAAGGAAGTTGGGAAGAAACATTCTTAGCTTATTGGCTACTCCATCACTCTCTCTGGAGAAGGAGACATGATAAGGAACCCGTGATGATGAGGCTGAAGAAAAACGAGATAAAGAGGAGGAGAAAGAAAAAGAAGAACAGCAGTCTGATGTCAAGTCTGAAACAGAAGATACTGGTTCCCATGACAATGAGAAGGACAGTAACAAGAAGGAGGTTTTAAGGGAGCGCATGGGTCAGGAAGAATTAAACAGCAGAGCCACTTGGCCCAGAGATCCTGAAGACATTGCTAATGGAGACTGTGGAGGGTCCCAAGAGCCTAACCAACAAGTGGGAAGGGCACTGGCAGTAAAGCAGTTTTTTATGTTGAAGGACAATTGGAATTCTGAGCTCTTCTTTTTGTCCCAAGATTTGCTCCTTTTGATCTGTTTGGAAACAGAAAGAAAAAAAAGAAGAAGATTGAGTTGTACATACACTGAGTTTTCAGCATGGGTAACTGTGAGGAGTTAATCTCTGAGTATCTGATGTTCACTAGAGGGGCGGCGGAGTCCAAGGCTCTCCCTCTAAGTATTTCCCACGAAATGTCACAGCAAAGCAGGAACTTGAAAGTTATAAGAAAAAAAATTGGTCAAAAAATGCTTGAGCTACCCGCTGACCTGGAAGAAGACGCAGTGAACTACAGAAAGTTTTATGAATGCTTCTCAAAAAACATAAAGCTCGGAATTCATGAAGCCTCTCAAAATTAGAAGCAGCTTCCAGAGTGGCTGTGCTTCTGCACACCTGCTTCTGGGGATGAGGTGGTTCCTCTCAGGGAGTGTGGCCCAGAGTGAATGAGAACCAGGAGCACATCCATTTTATCCCAGCTGAGACCAACAACCAAGTAGCTAACTCGGAACATCTCTGACAGCGTGACTGAGCAGCAATCTGTACAACTGAGCCCATGGATGATACAGTGAAGGACTTCACAGCTGAAGGACCTGAGGGCGAGACTGTAATGTCCGTTACCAAAGAAGGACTGGGACTTCCAGAAGATGAAGAGGAGAAAAGGAAGACAGCAAGAGAAAAACAATGTTTGAAAACTTTTACAAAATTATAAAAGACATCTTAAAAGGAAAGGTTGAAAGGTCAAAGTGATTGGTGAAACCCTCATGGAATCGCCACAGAACATATGGGTGGACAGCAAACATGGAGAGAGCCATGTGAGCCCAGGCCCTCAGGGACAACTCAATGACAGGTTACATGGTGGCAGAGAAACCCGGAGATAAACCCTGACCACTCCAGTACTGAAACCTGCAGGCGAAAGGTAGAGACTGACAAGAACGGCAAGTGTGTGAAGGGTCAGGTCATCCTGTGTAAGAGCTGCACCTTGTCTTCTGGCTTCAGTCTGGAAGATCCCCAGACACATGCTAACAGGATCCACGAGGTGATCAAGCTTGGTCTAGGAACTGATGAAGAGGATCCACTTCAGATGATACCAGTGCTGCTCTAGCTGGAGTAATGCCCCCTCGAAGGAGATGGTAACACATGGCTCACAGAAGGAGCAGACTAAGCTTCACCCGAAGAACCACGTGCTCAATGCTTCCTTTATTCCTTCTGATAATACAGTTTCAAGGAGTTGGGCAAGATTTAAAGTATCTGTGTGGCATGAAAACTAAGGGGAAGATAAAATTGCTTTCTGATTCTTAGATGGTGGCACTGCAGGCTTGTTTCAGCAGGTTGGGAGAACATTTGTTGAACGACATAAGGTAAGCAATCTGAACTGTTTAAGCTGTTGAGCTGGATTTCTTAGTAGACCAAATCACCTGTCACTGAAGTGTCCTGAGATAGAGCTTCACGTCTAAATGGGGAAAAAAAACTGTTAAGATGCCTTAAGTGTCAACTTCTAGAATCTACTTTTGAAAATTTTTCATCCCTGTAGTGAATTCTGCATGTACTAACTAATCTTAGTTAAGGACTAATCTAAGAGGTAAGAACTCAAGCTGAAACAACTTAATAAGAAGTCCCCATGGGGCTTGTTTTCCAGTGTAAAGTGCCAAGAAGAAAACCCTAAGCTCCTCGAGGTCTTGTAACTCAGCAAGGCTTGTGAATGAAAGTACCCAGTCACATCTTGCTTTAAAAGGTAAATACAGATTGTGTGTGTGTGTGTGTGTGTGTGTATGTGTGTGTGGAGAGAGACAGAGACATTGAGAGAGAGAGAGAGAGAGAGAGAGAGAGAGAGAGAGAGAGAGAGAAGAGGGTGAGAAAGAGGGGAATTTATTTTGCTTTCCACCAGAAATCATGCTTTTTCTAGTTGTCACATCTTTTCATTTTTAATTTTTTACTTTTTGGGGTTTTAAGACAATGTGTGACTCTGTAGTTGAGGTTAGCCTGGAATTCAGGTCCTGTGCCTTGCTCTAGAGTCCTGGGATTCCAGCTTTCTACTGTGCTATCTTTGGAAACTCAACTCAGGTATCCTTCCTCTTCAAAGCCTGCCCTGACCCTTTTGTCTATCCCTTCTGTCTTATTATGGCCTCCATGACCAAAGACTGGAGCCTGACGAGCAGCCATAACACTTCATTAGGTCAAGCCTTGTCCCAGGGTGATACAGCCACCCTGAGTTGTCTCTGTGTCCCAATGGTGCCAGTCCTGAAGGATGTACTCAATCAATGTCTTTTCAATGGAAGGAAAAATCCAGATACAAGAACCAAAGAGAAAGTAATGCTTTTGTTTTTCTAAATTTAACATAGTTTAACAACTTAATAACAATAAGAGAAAACAGAAAATTGGTAGATGAAAATAACCTCTTCTGAAATATTACTAATTTGCATATGACCCAGTTATATTTAGTTGGTAAAAGGCTTTGTTAGAAACACTAATATATCCTAGTAGGAAACTGGAATCTTGGTATTTCAGAATTCATGTGTATGTTACTATATTTGCTTTAAAGCACTCCTTAAAGGGAATTTTAGTTAAATATTTCTCTTGATTAAATTGACTCTCCATTATATTTGAGAAAAATGTTTTGCTTTTTATGTAAAGAAATTTACTTTAAAATTCAGTGATAATGTAAAATAGGACAGCCCAGGATGGCCACGGCTTCCCCATGAAAATATCCTAACAACACTCAACCCAAATATCAGCATTGTCACGGGTGAAGACTTGAGATGCCATGTTAATACAAAAGCTTACAACTGAAGACAAGCCTAAGAGTTCAGTGAGGTGGCAGGGTCTAGTGAGAGGCATTCAGTGCCCTAGGGGCTCATGATGCAAGCTCTGCCATTATTGGAGGTGGAGGCAGGAAAACCAAGAGTTCAGGGCTTAGCTACAGGGAGAGTTCAAGGTCAGACTGAGCTATGTGAAACCCTACAGCAAAGAACCTAAATAAATAAGTAAATATCTTAGAATTTAACAAGACAAGTTTGACTAAAGTCCCTCTATTTCTATCAGTCCTTTCCTCCCGACAACCTGACAGTCTAGGAAGAATAAACTGCAAACTGGTTGCCTGGACTTTTATTAAAACTAGGTTTTTTTTTAAAAACTGTGTCAGGGATTAAATCAACATATCTCCAGTCCTGATGACAGAGGCTGAGGATACAGCTCAGATGGTAGAATGCTTGGGAAAAATGATTTCAAATGCATAGCACATTTTATCTTAAAAAGAAAAATCTTTACTTGAACAGAAAATGAAAGCGTTCTGAAGGTTCTGGAACAAAGCTGCCTTGGGCTTCTCTGCTGTCAGCCCAGTTCCACACACTCCCCATTCTGTACAACATGCCAAACTAACTCTTTGTAATCACTACTTTAGTTATTTATAGTTTGTATGTGGAAGTCCCCTCCTATGCCAGTGACCAACTCCGCACTCCATGGGTTCTGAAGGCTCTCCACAGCTTACTTGCTACTTACCAGGAAATGACCCACAGCCAGGCTGGGCTGCATTCTCAGGCAGACCCAGGGCTCCTGATACCTGCATCTTGTCCACCAGGCAACATCTTCCTGCTTCACTTGTATAATCCTACCAACCCCACAAGACCCATATCAATCAATTATAGCTTCCAGAAGCTATTTCCAATAGATAACACTCCACCCAAATCCATGCCTTTTCTGAAATGGTAAAACATACTTCCACATGAACTCATTATTTGACTTAATTAGATACAGTATAGCATTGATTATATATGAAGTCCCTGCACGCTGACCTTACAGCCTACAGGATGCTTCTGCATAGGGAAGGAATGCACGTGTCTGCTAAATTTAACGAGTCCCTAATGTGCCTCTCCCTGACATCAGCTTTCTCTGCTGGTCCTGGGCACTAAAGCATGCTGTATGTGAAACCTAAAATCAAGAATGCTCAATGCAGCAGCTGTTGGGGCTGGGCTTCAGCTCAGCAGTTGAGTGTTTGTCTAGTATAAGCAAAGTTCTGTGATACTGAGTACCATAAAAATAATAAGGAAGGAACAGAGGAAAGTTAGGAGTGAGCAATGAAGGAGAGAAGGGGCTGGCTAACTGATACCTACTATTTACTCTGGGCTGTGTAAAGGCTCTGGAGAGACAGTAAGAATGCCAACCATCTAGTAGTACCACTACAGTAAAAAGTCAGCAGAGGAGAAAGATGGAAAGTGTCCAAGTAAATGGAACTTCAGCAAAGAAAGAAGGCTGGAACCAGCATCCGTGTTGCATCATCAGGGCAGGCACAAGCCAATCAGCATGATTAGTTTGTAGTGTGTGGCAGAGAGAGGAGGCGCTCTAGAAGAAAGAAAGGAAAAATCCAGGGCTGCGGACCTCTTGACTGACAGGCAGGAGTTGGGAGGAAGGAAACAGAGTGTAGGACACTTTTGGAAGATTGTTACTTTGTCACCTTGATGGAACTTTGCACTCCTGTTCCCCAGACAACCACCTTGTCTTCTTCTCCAGCCTCTTTTCCTCTGAAAGGAAGGCAATATATCCTCAACACTTCACTTTTCTGATCTATAATAAAGTATCCTTTACTGCCAGACTTCAGCTAGAACTAGGATGGTCTGTGTGCAGTCCATTCACACATTTCTAACCCTGGTCTCTGCTGAGTTCTGCTGCTCCTTTGGGGAGATCTGACCTCCTATTCTTGACCTCTACTTTTCCTCTATTGACATGGCCTTCAACTTCCCCAGCACTTAGGGTATTTTGGAAGCCTTCACCACAGTCCCTGAATCTTCCCATCTGCCCCCTTGGTCCACTCCACACAGCCAGCCAGAATGACTGGTCCTCAAACTACCTAACACAGTTTATGGCTCTGCATGAATTTACCCCTCTTGCTGTATCTCCACCACTACCCTTGTGAAACTTTGACCCAGCAATGCTCTCCTGTCTTCACCCTCCACACTCCTCTAAGCCTCCACCCAGCTGTTCCTTCTTCCTGAAATTCTCTTCCCCTCCTTACATCTGGCCAAGGACTGCCACCTTCCGGGTTGGCACCCCTCAGATGGGGCTATGCTTTTGCTCATGGACAAGCCACAGCCTGCAGGATTCTTTCCCACTCTGACAAAGATGATTTTATTCTTCAAGACCCAATCTAATTTCTTGATGAAAAAATTTTAACCTTCCAAGTTAAAATGAATCTGTTTTCCTTACTCATTATTGCATAGTGAATTCCATACGAATACTGACTTTTCTTTAGCCAATCTCATTATTTCAAATGTATCCCTTCACTTGACAAACACGTATTAAGTATGAGAATGTGTCCAGCAGTATCTTAAGCTCTTGGATCACAGCACTAAACAAATGTGTTGTTTCTAACTCAGTCTAATTTCTTGTCACCTCTAGTATAGTGACATCCTGCAGAGCACAAATCCTACTGAAGCTGTTCAGCCCACAGGCAACGGGCAGAGTATCTGATAGTTATTGCTGTCCCAAAGATCTGGACACTAAAATAAAGTCATCTGTAGAGCCAGAAGAAGGAAGAGAGGATATCCTGATGCAGTCCTTTGAGACACAGGGCACTGAGATACCCAGAGGTCCAGGGGCTTATTCAGGGATCACACAGGATTCAAGGGCAGAGGAATAGATGCCAGACTCATGAGTTCGACGTTCTTCTGCCTTGGGGAACCGAAGAAGGGACTAAGGAAGCTGGCAGATCCAGATGTACCATAGGGTTGTTCTTTACTAACAAACCTATGCCCGGGATGTGTGCTTGTGTCTGCAATTGCCACGTGACGCAGTCTTACCTCAGGCTTACGTTGTTCATTTGTGGGATGCAGGGCACGTGAGCAGAATGAAACTGGTCCATGTGTCTGAGCCTGCTTATTATCTCCTTGAGGAGGTTTTTGGGAAGATGGCTGCTAAACACATGAGGAAAAGAAGCATCCATGGACGTTTTTCTAAAGCTCTCAGGAGGGTGAGGACTCCGATGGAGTGTAACACTGGTGCTGCCTTTCTGAGTTGGAAGATAAATACATCGTTGCATACACGGCAAACACCAATGTGATTGTTCCAGAAGGCTTCCCAACCTTTTCCAGGAAAGAATTTCTGTGAATTCCACTGAAAGAGCAGGGAGGAGTTCTGAGTGAATTAATTTGGCTGGCTAGCTTTATCTGATTTCTCATTTTCTTTCCATTTAAATCTGAATGTCAGAGCTTTCTCTCAAGCATCTATCCAGCCGACTCCTCAATAGGAGGCTCAGTATTAAATCATGAGACGGCACCAGCTCGCCTTAGTCACCTGCCAATATACCTGATTAATGCAAAATGGGACCCTGGAAGGCGGGCTGTCCTAGGCTTGATAGCTATCCTTCAGGAAGCAGCATATTCTCTGTGGAAGAAAGCAGGCTGAGATTTCCACACAAACCAACATGAACACACCCGAGGCCAGAGAACAGCAAACAACCTCCAGGCCAAAGAGACCAGCTCAGTGGGTCAGGAGTGGCCCGGCTAGTGCACAAGGGAACATTCTGACAGAGACTTCAGTTGGGTTCGAGGTAAAGAAACTTTGTCGACAGACAGGAACACCCCACATGACTCCTCTTTTTCATTTTCAGCAATTTTGTGGCCTTGTTCTAGGGACTATAATTGTTGCGTGTTATTATGTATTTGTTATTATAAATCTAATAATGGGCGTTCTAGTCCAACAGAGCCGACACTGTGCTCCATTCTCTTGTGGGTCTGACGCATAGGATCCAATTACGGCTACAAAGGAGAGAGCTGGCAGACATGGCTGAAGATGGATGCCAAGATACAGCTTTCTGTAGTTTAAAAAGGCATAACTGGAGGTTTTTTCCCTTTCAGTAATTAAGCTAATCAGAGGAAATAGGATGTGAAGATTATAATGAGGTCATTTTGCTAAGAGGCCACAGTTACAAATTACTAACACAGGAATGATTTAAATTGCTTACTAATATATTGGTTTAAAACAGGCAGGTCATTAAACTAAAATGGATATTGAATATAAAAGTTAAATCATAAGCATGACACAAAAAAATCGAGTTTTTTTCTTGTGGTGCACACACAAAATCCTAAATAATTATAAGTCTGAACAGCTACCAGTCCCTTAAGGTCTGTGCTAGGGTGGAATAGGCGCATGATCGCATCCACTGTGCTGCAAACACAGCCAAGTGTGGAGAAGAAACACATTCAGAACTGCAGCCCCAAGACCCACAAATATGTGGACTGCTCCCTTCAGAATGAGTTGGCATGGTTGTTCCATTCTAACAGGAGGACAGAAAGAGGGGCCTACAGAAAAGGGCTTTGAAAAGGCATCTTCAGTAGAGCAGCTAACAGCTTTCACGCCATGAAAATGGGTTGTAATGGATGGATTATGAAATCGGCACGGAGCGCTCATTACAAAGTTTTATGTCATAGCTAAGGTTCCACCAGTAGTACAAATAACACGTTCCTTCACTAGGCTGCAGCTTTAGAAAGGGAGAATGAATGCCTGCCCATCTCAGAAGCTGTGTCTCTAAGGCTCTGGAAATGAAGCCGACATCTGCCATGTAAAGGCCATCCTGTACGGTGAGCATGCACCAGGCTCTGGGAGATAAGCAGGGGCACAAAGGTGTAAGTGGTGGTGACCCGCAGGTGTACAAGGACAAACAATGACTCCAGAAGAGGAAAAAGTTAAACTCAACCCGGGAGGGGTTTAATTCAAGCCAGAATTCAAATATTTTAAACTGCAAAATATCTCAAACTGTGCCGGGCCCAAGGGTTTCACTAGCGGGTATGGAGAACTGTCAGGAGCCAGCCAGGACAGAGAACTACAGCAGTTCTGGCCACGGCTCTGCCTGAAATGATCAGAACCTGAGCAAGCCCTACCCTTGTAGACCTCAGGCATGGTACAAGCCCGTGCCCACTGGTCCTCAGCAGGTGGCATCTGAGACGTAGAGAACAAAGGTAGGACACAGAAGGATAGCTCCCCAACATTTTCTCAAGCATGCACACCAATAATTAACTTTTTTACTTCAACAGCAAATCTTGGGTAGGTCCACAACACAACAACCAGCCTTTAAATACCATTTACATTGTGAATGAAGAAGAAATGCTACTTCTTCTTCTTCTTTTTTTTTTTTCTTTTCGAGACAGGGTTTCTCTGTGGTTTTGGAGCCTGTCCTGGAGCTAGCTCTTGTAGACCAGGCTGGTCTCGAACTCACAGAGATCCGCCTGCCTCTGCCTACCGAGTGCTGGGATTAAAGGCGTGCGCCACCACCGCCCGGCTGAAATGCTACTTCTTATGAAGCATGGTTGTGTATTTATTCAAAATAAGCCAAGAAGATTCCCAATAAAACCAGCAACATTATCCCTAGATCATGTCCTCCTATGATCACCTTACTGACTTCCAGAGACAATGCAGACCGGTCCCTTCCCTTAGACAGGGACTGTCCTTGATCTTACAGCTCTCTGCTCTGTTTCCGTTTTGTTGCATGGTCTGCAGCACTTGTCTGTGACTTATTTGTGTTTTGCTTACTCCGTCTCATCCCAGCACCCTCTACATGTTTTCATTCACGGAATATCACTTTTCGGATAGACTCTGTAATGAGGAGGCAAAAGCCAGGAAAGACTTCAGTCACTGGAATTGTTAAGCATGGAAATAAAATGCCAGATACACTGGCTAAGAAGAAAAAAATTTTCTGAGAGATGAGTGAAAAGTGAGGGATTATAAAACCCAAGCTAAGCAGATTTCATTAAAAAAAAAAAACCAAATATAGTATCTAAAATTCGTTCAAAACTGGAAGAAATGTTAATGAATCCGTGGGTGGCAAGAAATAGAGAGCTGGAGGATGGCTGGAGTCAACAGGAGAGAAATCTAGCAGCGAGTCTGAGTCTGAGAGAGACATGGCAGGCCGAGTGTGACGCTGGCATCACAGACTGGTGCCTGACTCCTCCCGCCTCATGGGCCTGGCCACTGCAGGCCGGCCTCTCTGAGATCCCTACATGCACCTGGGCCCTCACCACTGTTCCCTCCCTTCCCTCCTCATCCTCAGGTCTGTCTTGATCTCTTCTTGTCCCTGAGTTCTGCCCTGTGGGTGTCAGAACATAGAGAAAGCACAGAAGAGATGATGTCTGTCCTTTCTCCCCTGGTCACTGTTACTGTCCCTCTGCTAGTGGTGGCTGCTTTGGCTTTTATGGCCCTTTGGGGGCTCCTCCCCAAGTCTCCCTCTAGTGGAGTGAATCGGAGAGTTTTTTAAGGGTCCCTTGCGAGTCTGCTAATTTCATAGGGGAGGAAATGATGTATTTGGCTTACACTTCTTTTTTTTTATGCCATCTTTATGTGGCTTATTTGTACTCTATTCCTTAAATTTTTTAATTAATTAATTTATTTATTTATTAAAGATTTCTGTCTCTTCCCCACCGCCGAAAATATACTTGGCTTACACTTCTGCATCACAGTCCATCCCTGAGGGAAGTCAAAGCAGGAATTCCAGCTGAAACCTGAAGCAGGAACCAGGGAGGAAGACTGCCCACTGGCTCACTGTAGAGTCATGCTCAGGGGACTTTCTTATAGGATGATGTCTATCTGCCCATGGTGGGCAGGGCCCGTCTACATCAAATAACAGTCAAGACAAGACCCCACAGACATGCCCACAGGTCAGTCTGATCCTGGCAACTCCTTAACTAATAGTTTCTTCTTAGGTGGCTCCAGGCTGTGTCAAGTTGGCAGTTAAAGCTCATGAAGCCGCCCTCTGCTATGGTTCCATTGCATAGGACTCCAGGCCTGAGACCTCTTCCTCCAACTCTCTGCAGTGTAACCGTTGAACCCCGACTTGTGCCTGAGCCTGGCTGGAGGAAGCACAGCACTGTAAATTCCTGGTGGTCAGCCGTCTGGAGTCTCGGGCGAGGTCAGCTCTTTGGCTGGTCTTTCATCTCTCATCCTCTCCCACACAATCCCGAACCCTCACTGCTGTCTTCAGGCACCTCTGTCAACCCGGCCTTGCCCACTTGCTTTTTAGCAGTTGATCTTCTGCCCCAAGCACCAGGGAAAGACAGACTTTAAACTGAGTACCCCTCATGCTAAGCAGCTGAGCCACATGCTGGCTATACTCAGCCCTCCAGCTCAGCCTGGAGGGTCAGGAACAATGCTCCCAGCTCACTCCTTGTCTGGTGTCTGTCACCGAGACTCATCCTAGCCAGCATGTCTTCCTGTCTTCAGTCTTGTCTTAGGTGCTCCCTGGCTCAGGGAGGTGCTCGGCCCTCTCCATATTTATTAAGCTATGCTCAACATATGAGAACTGTGTATGTCTATGGTATATGATGTAATGTTTTGGTTTAGAGACATAATGTGAAGTTAAAGGAAGCGAATTAACAAACCTACCACCTCACATTCTAATCATTTTGGAAACATTTAAGATTTCCTCCCTTAGAAATCCTCAAGAATAGCACTGTTATTTATCCCGCTCCTCGCTGTTACAGTGGCCCTTCAGAGCCTATTTCTGGCCGAGATGTTATAACTTTTGACCAACATCTCCACACCCCAGGAAGCATCATTCTATTCTGCTTCTGAGTTCTGTTTTGGAAGATTCCACATGTGTGTGGAATCATGTAAGGTTTATTCTACGGTGTCTGCCCTATCCTATGTAACTCAATGCCCTTCAGGTTCGGCCACACTATTTCAGGGGACAAGAGTCCTCTCTTCTGTGAAGCTGAGAGGATTCCATTGTGCGCAGGGGCTACACTTTCTGTATTCATTCCTCCGCTGATGGACACCATGGCTTTAAATACCTCCTCGGAGGGCCCCTTCTGCTGGTGTGCTTTATCTTCCTCCTGTGCCACTCACCCAAACAAGTGGTAACAATACGCACTTGCATTGAGTTCATTTCTTTCTTTGCTGTTTGATTCCTCATAACACGGTCCATTCCTCTCTGATGGAGCTGCCCTTGGGCGACTGGCACTGGCCTGTTCATTGCTGAAGCCAGTGGAAAATTTTCAGTTCTGTCTCAGGACATTTCTGTGGCATTTAAGATTGACGAGCCCCCCTCTTCTTTCTGCTCCTTTCATTTCATACACTCATTCATTCAAATGATATTTATTAGGTGGCATGTCACACACTATTCTAGGTACTAAAAATATGACAGTGCACAAAAAGATGAAGTCTGTACCCCCTTAGAGCTTATATTACATGGTGGGGGAGGGGAAATGAATAATTAAACAAGGATTTATATTTAGCAGGTCAGACAGTGATAAATCCTATGGAAGAAAATAAAACCATTCAGGGGCAGAGGCAGAGCCAGGGAATGAGCAGGCTGGTGGGGACCATCAGAGGGGCCTTGGTGCTGGGGTGACACATGAGTGGCAAAGCAAACGAGGTAAGGGAAGCGATCATGAGCTCTAGAGAAGTCTGGAACGTTCCAGTGAGAGAGAAGGCCCTACAGATGCTTGCCACATTCCAGGGATATCAGTGGTCTGAGATGGCTGTGGCAGAGTATCCAAGAAGGAAAGGGGATAGAAGAAAGGGCACAGGGGAAGCTAAGTCACAAGGAAAGAGGCTTCCACAGTAACCACAGGGACCTTGGTGGGACAGGAGCAGATGCCGGTGTTGGTGTGACTCTAATACATTTTTCACTTTGTAAGCAAGGGTGATATGAGATAACAAGAGTCACAGCTGACTCGCAGGCTTGGACTTGACAACTTAATTGTAGGTGGCACCTCCCTCTCTAACCTCTGGTGTCTTTCTCTGTCCTCCAAGACAAGACCCAAGGTAGTCATGATTCCCCACCCTCCATCCCACAGCTCACATGCTCTGACTCACCCTGGGGCACAGAGCAGTCCCATTCACCATGCCACTGAGGCTCACCACCACAGCTACCAGCCACCTTGCCCCTCACCTGCAGTTGGAGCCTGACTATAACATCTAGTGTGAGTCAGATTCCTAGCACTGGGGCCACCAACCCAAAGAACATCCCTCAAAGCCTCTTATAAGGCTAGGTCAGCCTATGACCATCTGCCCGTTTAAATGAGTCTGGGATTATAATGAGGCTTGGGGTAGATGCCACCATTCTAGGCATCTCTTGGAAGAATGTCCTCTGAGACTTCTGGCATCCTTCTGAGTTATCTGCTCTACAAATAGACCCAACATGACGACAATGACCTAAGGGGGAAGATGAGATCCAGCACCTTCTCAGGAAATCTTACCATGGCTTCCTCACTGGATTCCTCCTCTTCCACCACATTGTACCCCCTGTTATCTCTCTCTCTCTCTCTCTCTCTCTCTCTCTCTCTCTCTCTCTCTCTCTCTCTCTCTCTCTCTCTCTCTCTCCCCCCTCCCTTCCTCCCTCTGAAAGAGAGCTTCTTTCAAAGACTTGATACCTCGGTGTCTAGTTTATTATTAGATCCTCAAGCAAAATCAGATAGGCTGAAAGGGTCCTGCTTTAACATCCTAGCATACATATTAGGGTGTCTAAAGTTTGAATATGAACTCACCTTCTGAATCTTCAGGGTCCTGAAACAGTTGCATGCTATGGTTACCTGACAGATAGGTTCTCATTCTAACACCACAAATTAGGTGTTATAATTATTTTTCAACTGATAAATTTTCTTTTTAATTACCTTAAGCCTTTTGATCATGTGATTTACAGACGTATATTGAGTGTCTTTCTAACCTTTCTTCTGAGTAGCAGAGACACCACTAGCAAGCTTACATACACAGTTCTATAGCCTGCCTCTCTTCCTTCTTCCTAAAACCAGGCAAGATGGTTTCTGCTCCAGGGAGGTACTTCCCCGAGTCTCCAAATGCTCCAGCAGGGTCTCCCCTCCAGAAAGATGCCTTTGTTCTTGTTGGTATCCATGTTAGAGAATTCAGGGATCTGGTCCTGGAGATCGGGCCCTATCTTGTTGGCCTTCTTTTCCCACAGTGCTTAGCGAATCTCTCCTTGCCCTTCTCAACACTACCCATTTCTGAAGTCACTTCCAGGCACACAGTGACCTCCTTGCTCCGCTCTCTCAAACTCTCATTATTGTAAACAGTGTCTACACTTACCAACTCCTCCTTATCAACTCCTAAGTTCACAACTGCATCCTGCATCTCAGATCTTCCTTTTGGAGTAATCCCCTCCTTCCTGAAATTCGGGGTGACACTGTCCTGAGAGTCAGTAGGTAACACAGTTTTGTCCATTTCAAAGTCTTCTCTTCGCTCCTTAACCTACCCCTCACCGATGACTGCACGTTCTAAGAGAGCAGGGGTCTTCCTCTGTGCCCGGAAGACACCTGTGTCCCAGCCTCTATGGCTCTGCTGAGAAGTCTGCTCCTGGTCTAGCTGATTTCCACAGCTTCCACTTGCCTGTTGGGTCTTTGTCTTTTGTTTCCTGCACCCTGATGTGTGAGTTAGTGGTTTTCCCAGTTATTTATCGTCCTTGCTGCATATTGCACTTCCTATGTCTTTCACCAATTCTGGAAACATTACCAGCTGCCATCTTACAGTGTGGCCTCTCTCTGGGATTCTCTCCTTGGCTCTGCTGAGAAAAACACGTTTTTCATTGTGTCTACTTTCTCCCACTTCCTCAGCCTCCGCTACATGCTGGCTTCTTCCTGGTCCACAGGTAAATCTGCAGTTCTCACTTGGGTTCCATGCTAACATTGCCTTACCTTCGCCAGCCTACCGAGTTTTCCCTTTTCCTTTCTGGAAGTTTCCCTTGGCTACTTTCAAATCTCTCTAGACGGCTCTCACTTATTGACTCCATTCTTTGTGTACATGTGTGTGTGGTACATGCACGTGAACCTGTGTGAGCTCACCAATGCAGGTGCATATGGAGGTCAGAGTTGATGCCAGGTGTCCTTTGTATTTTTTATTTCTTTTAAATCACTTTCCACATTATTTTTTTTTGAAACAGGGTTTCTCAGTGACTCAGAAGCTGGCCATGTTGGATTGACTGGCTGGCCAGCAAATCCCCAGAATTGTCTTGTCTTACCCATTGCCTTTACTGTTGTCTGCCAGCACTGGGCTTACAGGCATGTGCCACACTCACCGTCCTGGCTTTTACATGAGTGCTGGGGCTTCATAGGCAGGTCTCACTGCCCACACACAAACACTTCCCCGCTGAGCCATCTCCCTAGCCCTTTGCCTCTATCTTTAAAAAACAAACAAAACAAAAACATCCTACACTGAGCTGCTTAGCATCCTGCAAGAGGTAATCCATGTCCAGAGAGTCCCTGGAGGTGAACCCTTGGTCTGCCTTTGCAGACTCTCACTTACGTAGTCCTACTCCATTTTCTGGTTGGTGGTCACTGACTATGATATCAGGTTGGGCTCAAGCTAGTCTGTAACTTCAATTCAAAAACCCTGAGTTATCTTGGGAACTAAGTATATGGATCTACGTCCCCTTGGGTGCTCCAGTGTAAGGCAATTTGAGGTCCAGTGTCTGCCTTTGTTCCCGGCCCAAAGTGTAGTTCTCTGCCTGTGATGCTGGCTTAGGGGAATCTGTCTTTTGATTTATATCCATTTGCAGTTAATGCTCCAACCATGGTTCAGCTCTCGGGTGAGTCATTCTTCTGGTTTGCCCTTAGAATTTTCCTTTAGCCCCTAAATGTGCATGAAGAATCTTTTCTCATCCAGGACCTTGCCTTGCTTTGTTCACCTGCTTGAACAGTGGGAAGACCTGCGGGGTCTGGTCCTCACTGTGAGGAGCCAGGAAGGCTGCTCTGAAGAGTAAGAGACAAGATGATGGGCAGATGAAGGCTCAGGAAGGGAGGGCATGAAAAGAGACATCACAACAGTTCAGGGAGTGGCCAGGCTCCCCAGAGACAGGAAGATGGCATCGAAGATG
The DNA here is from genome assembly GCF_014885135.2 of Alexandromys fortis. Classification (NCBI taxonomy): domain Eukaryota; kingdom Metazoa; phylum Chordata; class Mammalia; order Rodentia; family Cricetidae; genus Alexandromys; species Alexandromys fortis. The sequence continues at coordinate 7,161 of NW_026068041.1, read as the reverse complement.
TGATCAGCAGAGAACTGTCACAATTCTACGGCTGAGAATTTATGGATAACTAAGCTTTTCAAGGTTACAGGGGGAGGGGACTGGCAACAGGCATTAACTGTGACAGACTCCTCTCTGAGTTTCTCTTTTCTAAGTTAAATGACTCGATCACCGGCCTAGAAGCAAGGCACCATTCTGATCTGCACTCACTCAAGCTCTGCTGTGGCACCACCTTTGCCTACCAAGGTTTGTAATTGCTGCAGCCCTCTGCTTGTCGCTTTTCTACACTATGTGCCCATCCAGCAATGCTGCAGAACTCTCTGGGGTTATCTAGAGATGCTCTGGAGAGCCACAGCATGCCACTGTATTACTTACACACTCTAGAGAGGAACAAACAAACAAAGCCCACATTTGTGTGAGCCTAGTCAACATTCTAAAGACCAGCTATGTATGTGGCTTAGTTCTTGGCCACAGTGAGATGCTAAGTGTCTCCCGAAGGCCCAGATGTTAAAGGCATGTCCTCAAAGTAGAATTACTAAGAGGTGATGGAATCTCTAGGAGGTGGAGCCTAGTAGGTGACCCTCATTCCCTGGGGACATGCTCTTGAAGGGGTCTGTGAGACTCACCCTCCTCTTCCTCTCATTTGCTTCCTGATCAAGAGGGTAAGACATTTCACTCCTCCATGTGACCCCACCATAATGTGCTATCTCACCACAGGCCCTGAAGCCACAGAGCCAACTGACCATGGACTGAAACTGCAAAGTTGTGATCCTAAGTAGCCCTTTCTCTCTGTGAGATCTGCAGAGTCTGGTACAGTGATGGAAGGCTGATTGGACTCTGCTGTGATCTTACTCTGCTGTGAGGAAGACAGCAATACCAAAATGAATAAGCCAGGGACCACATTTGCTAAAACTGCCAGCTTGAAAAAAATGAAGCAACAGCTTGAACACCAACTGTAATCAGCAAGGACAGGGTCAACTACTAGAGGTTTTTCTCCCAGAATTTTATTAAAAGGCTAGGCATGTCTGGCGAGGGCCTGCATTCGGTGTAATGGAATGATCAGACTTCTTAAACACATAGCAGACAGTCCCATCCAGGGAGCAGACAGTCCCATCCAGGGAGCAGACAGTCCCATCCAGGGAGCAGTTAGAATAAAGAGAGCCTGACGACTGCCTTCCTTCTGGTCTGGTTGTTCCAGTGCCTCAATTCTAGTCAGTCCTCCCAGAGAAGAGCGGCCTCTTAGGGCTCCTGGCACAGCTAACACACTGTCCGCAGTTACCCCCTTCCCTGCTGCCTCCTCCTCCACAGTAAAGGGCACCATCATACCCTCCCTTCCCAAAGGCCACAAGGCAAGCTCATTTGTCATCCTTCTGACACCTGCTCATCAGAAAGTCCTGACAGTGCTCAGAACACAGCTCCAGCCCACCCCCTTCTCCACAGCTACTGGCTCTGTCCTACCCCAACTGCCAGGGTGGGCACAGGTGCTCCTCTCCCCCTCCCGCTCCTCTCTCCCACTACCTCACTCTCCCTCTGCACTCAGCAGCTGGTCCAACCCCACACACCTCACGGGATGAGGATTAAATCTTGTCACACCACCCGCTTCCTGTGCTACATTGCAGCCACGTGGCTTCTCAAGGGAAAATTAACCTTCTCCACCTGGGCACACGTGCTTCCTGTTTTCTCTACTCAGACAGTGCCTCTCCAGACCTCTCCACCCTCCCACCTCAGCTCCTGAGCTAGCTCGCTCTTCAAGGAAGCGCTCTAGTGCAAGCCATGGCTGACTTACAAAGCTCTGGTCTGTTTTCCCACCCCTCAGGCCACAGCTCTAAGTACTTCATTTGTCTATTGCCTGCTACCTCAGCCAGAACAGAAAGTCCTAGAGGACAGACAGGCCCACCACAGCACCGACACAAACATGGCAGGAGCCCAGTAACTACTGAGTTAAAATCCAATTTCTTAATCTTTCCTTCTGGAACTTTATATCTGTTTTGCAACTGGTATCTAGTTGATAGCTATTCTAGTTTATGTTTACAGAAAAGCAACGCTCTCTGGGCTTTGCCTTTAATTTAGTATATTAGCCTGAGGAGAGCTCTTACCATATTGCCCATCGATTAAATAGTATCTCAATTAGTAGGTCATGCGGCTTCGCTGAGTAGGATTTAATGAGCCTGAACACTCCTCTCTGAGTCCCAGTCTGTCTTAACTATCGGGTCATCTCAAGCTTCCATTTCTCTCCTCATCAGCTCTGTACACACCAGACACCCCAACAACATCTGGGTGCTGTGTGCTAGGAACTGGGGGTACAAAGGCAGGAGAAGAATGAGCACATGTTACAAGGTGGCCTCTACCCCACAGTGCTACATACTGCTGAATCCCTAAGGCAGTGGTTCTCAACCTGTGCATTACCACCCCTTTTGGGGAGGGGGTAAAATTTTTACAGTGGTCACGTATCAGATTCTTACATTACAATACATAATAGTAATAAAATTACAGTTATGAAGTAGCAATGAAAATAATTCATGGCTGGGTCACCACAACATGAGAACTGGATTAAAGGGTGCAGCATTAGGAAGGTTAAGAAGCACTGGATCCACAGAGCCCTCCCCAAGCACAACCATTTGTATGACATCACCATTGCCCAAACAGTAGCATGACGGTAGAAGTCTTCAACTAACAACAAACAGGCTGAGGATTGGCGCTCAGCGAAGGAACACCTGCCTAGCAAGTGCAAGGCTCTAGGTTCAACCCCAGCGCTGCCACAACAAATGAACAAAACAAACACAAGCCAGCTTAGTAACGGAGAAGGCTCCGAGGAAGTGGACTGACTTGGCTTCTGCCAAATGTTCCTAACACTAAGCTCTTAACCTATCCTGAGCTGTCCAGAGAAGTCAGGCAGCCTCAGTGGGTGGGGTAGGGTAAGCCTATCCAGGGCAAGCCCAGGGAAGCCTCAGAGACTTGAGGACCTGGTCAACCAGCACTTTTCAGTCCATTAGCTAGCTACTGTTCTCGGCGGGGAGCATTCAGCAGTGCACATAACTGGGAGATTCCCCGCCCACGCTGCTTCATTCTGAGGGCAAAGAGGATTTCTGCCTGTTTTCTAGGGGACACCTGGACGGTGAGCTGTGCCCCCCCTGCTCACCTGACAGCAGAACAGGGCGGGGCAGAAGGGAAGAAATGTCACTGGTGGAAGGGAAGGGAGATGAAGGGACGGTGGTATCTGAACCACTCAGAGTCTGCCATGTGAGATGTAGGAGCAGCTCCGGCAGCCTCTGGGGTTGACAAGTTAGCTGAGGGGGTGGCATAAGTGACAGAGCCTCACGATGGGGCAAGAGGGAAATGGACCTGCACAGCCTGCCAACCTACACCAGGTCAGTGGATACGGGCAGAGAGAGGCAATACTAGGGCAATGTCAGGAGTTTTGGCTCACCAGAGGTCACACTGAAGAAATGCTCAAACACCAAGGAGCAGGTACTCCCCCCTCTGCAAAGCCACAGTGTCAAGCCTCCTTGGGGAGGTAGAGGGAGGTAGGGAGCCCCTAAACTGATCTGAGTTCAACATGGCTATAGATAAACTCCCAGAGTCGGGAAACCAAGGAGATTTACGGTTATCTTGAAATACAGACAAACACAGCTATCCCTCTTGCATATTAACAGTCTCGTGTGAAAACACCATGCCTCCCGCTCAAGCGTGAACAAGACCTGAGGGCCCGCCTCTGAGGGGCGCCCTGCCTCTGCTAACTCGCTATGAGGACTGTCCTGTCCCTCTGGCTGCTAGAGTGATGTTGTCCCTCCCTCACCTGCAGTCCTTCCAGCCTCGTTGACTTGAGTGACTGCCCTGTATCTGGAAACTGGTATGCTGGGGGTCGTGGGAGAGAGGGACACTGAAACATCTCTGGGCACCTGCCACTCAGAGCCAGTTCCTGGGTTGCTATGGGACTGGAAGGAAGAGCTCAGTGGATGCTACCTGGGTCTGGCCAAGGCCCAGCGCATAACCTCGCTGTGCTCCAGACACTCTCTCCAGCTCACTGTGTTTGTGCACCCCCTCCTGTCACACAGAACCTTAGCTAGCATAACAATCAGGTGTCAGCCGGGGATGGGGGAATTCTCGGGAGCTTTAAAAGGCAACTCTGCAGGCAATGAACCCAGCCGTGAACTCCAAGCACTTCACTGTGCGGCGCAGGCCACCTTCCTTTTAAAGCTGTGACAGATGTTCTTTGAAGATGCTTTTAAAGCATATGCAGAAAGCACAGGATGAAAACCCCAAGGATGGTGGCATTCTACTTAGGGGCATTTCAATGCCACTTACTCACCAGGAAGCATTTAAGGAAGTACTCACTATATGCTAAGCAAAGGGCATAGGTACAGTGTCTTGCTAAGCAAGATGTGACCTAGCTCCCAGAATTACAGTCTAGTGTGAGGAAGCAGGGCCTGCTCCCTGGAGCCCGGGGAGGAACAGTAGCAAGCTGTGCCTTCTGCATGCCTGGGAAGGCTTCCTGGGAGGAGGTGCATCCTAGCTGAACCCAGACAAGTAGGAATCAGACAAATGAAGGGGAGTGGCAAGTAGTGACAAGGCCAGAGATTATACTGTCCGGGAAGCAGTGTCCAAGTTGGACCTCCATGTAGAACAAGGAGGAAGGCAGTGACAGGTGACTCTCCCAGGTGAGCAGAGGCCAGTGCAGGATGCATCCAGGAGCCTACCCCACTGCCTGTCTAACTCACTTAGCTGGACCTTTGCTTTGTAATGCAGGAAGCCTTCTTCCAGCACAAGCTCCAGGCTGTATCCTGTTCCAGACTGAAGACCCCGAAAGGCTCCACAGTGTGGGAAGTCCTCAGTGTGGCTTATCAGGACACTGAGCGTCCAAGCCATGTTGCCCAGGAATATCCAGATTTATGATTATTCTGGCCAACACCAAGGCCAAGATGATTATTCATTGTGTTCTGTCACTGTCTAGAGTGTCCCAGTTTGGACACTAAATATACGGCTCCTTTTTCTAGGGCCCTGCTCGACTCTCTGGCTTTGCCTGGCACCCCTCCTGCCATGCACTTAATCTTTAGGTCTCCCTAAGCTGCTTCCAGTTTCTCAGAGCTGCCAGCTCTCCCTGACCCCTGCCCTTCTGCTCTGGCCTCTCACCTACTATTCCCCTGCCTGAGGCAGTTTCCCCTCCAAATCTTCACCCTGACCTTGGTCAGGTTATTTAAATCTTCTGTATGGATTTTCCTCATTAATCTCAGAAAACTGTTGAGCAGATGAAAAGTGAAGACATTTCGGAGCCTACAGTAAGGCAACACCTTGGCTGGCCCGTCTTTCAGCCCTCATCCACCCTTCTAGTTCTAGCCTGGAGAGCACCTCCTCCAGAAAGCCTCCCCGATCTCCCAACACAAGGCTGGATGCCCTCCTGGCTACTACATGTGTCCCCTCCCATTCTGATGCCCGTTTGTCCACTATGATGACTGTCAGCTCCCATTAGCCCCAAAGCTCCTGAAAAGCAAAGACCTTGTTTGTTTTTATTTGATTCTTTGATTGAGACAGGACCCTAACATGTAACACTGGCTGGCCTAGAACTTGCTATGTAGATCAGACCACCCTCCTGTTTCTGCTCCTCAAGGCTAGCTCACAGGTACACAGTGCCATCCAGCAGGGCTCTTGCTAATCACAGGCTATTTAGCAGGTGTACAATACCTGACACACAGCAGGTATTTGTAACTTCTGTGGGGTGGGTAATGTCCTCACTCTTGATAATGAACAGTCACGTGTTTCACTCAAATAAAGTCAGCTTGGGACCTACACACCTGGGAAAACATGGTCAGTTTGATAAAAAGCCTGTCAACTTAGTTTATATTAAACTTGATTCTCCCAATTGGAACTGTCACCGGGGCTTGTATGACATTTTTTTTTAGTGTACACATTCAGCAAAGTGATCTAGGTTGGATCACTTCTTGGCCTAAAAGTTCCTAAGCACTTCAGAAGTTGGCATCATTCAGTGCTTCTTTAGCGGCTGAACACTACATACACGGTAATGAAAACTGCCATTCTAAAATAAATTTGTATTCTACATTCTCTGGTGATTTCACACATGAATACAGTGTATTTGGATCATATCCACCCCTGCAAGTCCTCTATTTGAAGCAGTTACTGCCCTTATCTTGTACTCATGTGGTTGGGCTTTTGTTCTGCCTGTTCACTCATTTCAATGAGAGCCTTTAATCAATTTATATTCATTTTGCAATATAAGTCAACCATTCTCATATTTTTGAAGTAGAAAGGAAAGAAAAGGTAAGTATTAAATGGGTTTAATTGGATTTCTTAATACCAACCACATTACACAGTTACTATGTCGATAACTTCCCATATTTCTACCTGCAATGGTTTGAATAAAAATGGCCCCTATGAGTCCATGGGGAGTGGCACTATTAGGAGGCATGGCCTTGCTGGAGTAGGTGTGGTCACTGGGGGAGGGCTGTGAAGTCTCAGATGCTCAGGCCTGGCCAATGTTGCTGTCACTTCCTGCTGCCTTCAGATCCAGATGTAGAACTCTCAGCTCCCTCTCCAGCACCATGTCTGCTGCCTGCTGCTGTGCTTCCTGCCATGGTGATAATGGACTAGCCCTCTGAGCTGTAAGCCAGCCCCAATTAAATGCTTTCCTTTATAAGAGTTGCCATGGTCATAGAGACAGAAACCCTAACTTCAGGTCATAATCCCAGGCATGCTTTACTAAGTTCTGATGATTGGCATAATGGCACTTTCAGGGACGAGATGAAGGAACATAATAACTGTCCTCAAATAAAAGGCAATGGGAAATGCATTGGGTCATGAGAAACACATGTAAATTTCTTACAGCTGTTTAGAAAAGCAGCATACATACTCAGAGTTGCCTAAGAGCAGAGTCCAAACCTGGTGCTGTACTAGTGGCAGGTTCACAATGATACCTGAGGCCATGTGCTTTTAGATGGGCTCAAAAGCAATCAGTGTGTCAGACATTGAGGTGTGCTACCAAGAACACTCATGGGAGAGAAAGGTGCCACTAATGGTAAAGAGGTGACTTGTGATTTGTGATAAACAGGAAGGTCTCTCTGCCTCTGTAACATTGAAGTGGGAAGAAAGTGTAAGACTATGCTGCGTGAGTAGGAGTAGGTACACACAGACACACAGACACACACAGACACACACACACACACACACACA
>NW_026068040.1:4056603-4057303 GCF_014885135.2 Alexandromys fortis | reverse complement strand
TCTCATGAATGGACGGCCTTGGTGTAGCTTGTGTCCACTCGGCTTTCCTAACTTAAATTATCCTGTCTAAACGTTTTCCCTCTGGGCATTTTACCTTTATTTATTCGATATATCCTTTTTTTTTTATTACTTCGTGGATGGCTCAATGGCTGTGTGATTGTGTAGCTGTGTAGCTGTGTGGCTGTGTGACTGTGTGGTTTTGTGGCTGTGTGGTTGTGTGGCTATGTGGCTGTGTGGCTGTGTGGTTTCATGGCTGTGTAACTGTGGCTGTGTGACTGTTGGCTGTGTGATTGTGTGGCTGTTCGGTTGTGTGGTTGTGTGACTGTGTGACCTTGTGGCTGAGAGGCTGTGTGGCTGTGTGACTGTGTGGCTATGTGGCTATGTGACTGTGTGGTTGTGCAGTTTTGTGTTTGTGTGGCTGTGTGACAGTGTGACTGTGTGGATGTTTGGCTGTGAGACTGTGTGGCTGTGTAGCTGTGTGGTTGTGTGACTGTGTGGCTGTGTGACTGTGTGGTTGTGTGGTTGTGTAGCTGTGTGGTTGTGTGACTGTGTGGCTATGTGGCTGTGTGGCTGTGTGGTTGGCTCCTGGCCTCCTTTTCTCCTCCTCCTTTTCATTTTCTCGCTCCTGCTCTCCTCCCTAGTTCTCTTCTCTTATCTCTTCTCTCTTCCCACCAGCCCCACCAATTTCTCTCTGCTTACC
>NW_026068040.1:4048973-4050226 GCF_014885135.2 Alexandromys fortis | reverse complement strand
CCTTGGACTCCTTAGCCTCCAGTTCTGACAAGAGCTTCAGGATCTCTACTTGGTAGAACTTAAGAGGCAAGTTCCAACACAAGAAGTCCACAAGGGTCTTCAGGGTCACCTGCTCCGGAGCCATCCGAAAATCCTCTGGCATTTTGTGGATCCAGTGGATCAGAAAGAGTAGAATGTCTCTGTAGGAAAGAGCGGGTTAGCAGGAAGTAGAGTCAGAACCCCGGCTGGCCTCCCTTCACCAGCACAGGAGCGGTCCCTCAGATGAGGAAAAGGCTCCTCAGTCCACATGCTTCTGGTTCTAGGAGTGAGGACTCTGTGGAGAGGGCCCCAGACACTTGCTGTGCCTGGGAGGACAGAAAGGGCTAACTGGACTGCGCTGTGGTGGGGATGGATTCCCCTCGGGCCCTTGAGCACCGTCCTTCCTTCTGTTCCTCAGAACCAAGGCTATCACTGGAGATCTCGGTTTCTCCACCTGCACATGAAGTCTCTGGTGCCATTTTTTATGGGGATCCCGAGAGGAAGGTGACCGCTAGCGGCTTAGTCCCCAAGCTGAGCCACCTCTGACCTCCCGCTCTGCAGCTGGGCCCTTACCTCCCTTGTCACACAATGCCCACTCACCTGTTTCAATTATAATTCTTTAGAGAGACAGCATGGGGAGGTCCATATCTGTGGCATTTTATGAGGGTGTCACTGCTAACGTCATATGTCTATCTAAGCCACTAGAAGCCAAGGAATGGTAACATATTCCTTTCATCCCAGGACTCTGCGATCTGTTAGTTAAGGCCACCCTGGGCTACACGAGATTATCTGGCTGAAAGAGAAACAGAGCTGACATTAAGGCAATCCCAGCACTTGGGATCCCATGCCTTTAATCCCAGCACTAGGGAGGTGGACTGGAGGAGACAGGAGTGATATGGCTGGGCAGAATTAGGAATATAAGGCAGGAGGAGACAGGAACTCAGTGCGGTCTGAAGCAGTCTGAAGCAGTCTGAAGCAGTCTGAGGTCAGTCTGAGGACAGGATCACCCTCTTGGCATGAGCAGTGGTAGAGGTAAGAACCCTCTGGTGGCTGGCCGCTCTGCTTCTCTGATCTTCAGCATCAACCCCTATGTCTGACTCTGAGTTCTGATTGTTAAGATCAACTGGAGTCTGTGCTCCAGCAGTCACTTGTCCATTTTCTGCCACACCGCGGATTGATTTTCCCTGTTGCCAGGATGGCCTGCGAGGGTCTTCCTCCCAGGACTGACCTGTTTG
>NW_026068040.1:4044784-4048333 GCF_014885135.2 Alexandromys fortis | reverse complement strand
TCCCACGCTGGAGCAGAACAATGTTAATGTAAGGTCAAATGTAAGTTATAAATCCCTCCACGAGATGGGAAGATAATGCTGGATTCTTGGATCAGAAGATGGACCAGCATGAGAAGCCTGGATGGAGGAGGCGATGAACGTAAAGATACAGGAGTCATCAGATCAGCCATAGGGCATGTCAGACAGGAGAAGACTCCTCGTAATGATGAAGCCACCATTCTCTTCTGCCACACCCTTCAGCAGTGGCCCAGGACAGAAAACCCTTTCCAGGGCCACCTCACACTTCTCTAGGTTGATCCATGCCAGAAACCTTGAGGGCAAGGCCTTTTCCCCTCACGGCTGGCAATAAGCCAGAGTTTATACTCTGATCTGCAGGAGACATTTTTCCTGGTCTTACTTCTTCTAGACCTCTGACCAGTGACACATCCATTTCTCCTGATTCATACCCAGGTCAGCTCCTCAGGACAGACTACCCCTCTCTCTGCAGGTCCTCTCATTTCCTCCTCTCCACCTCCCTTCCTGCTCTTCCTCCCCCGTCATCTCCTTTCTGCCATCTCCACTGGTTTTGTGGTTCCTGCAGTTCTTCCCAAAGATAGACAGAAAGCAGTTTGGAGGTGATGGAGGGATCACAGAGGAGTGAGGCCTGAGACCATGTGCGAGTCTGTCCTTCTGAGAGAGGCAGCCCTTTTAGATGCTGTGGAAGCCTGGCCCCCACAGGAACCATGAAACAAATGAGGTGGACCTTCGTTGGGCCGATGCTACTTATGACTTCGTAGGGATGTCCAACAACATACAGGGGCGGCCGTGAAGTGAAGCACTGGGAAGATGGTAGCTGAGATGCTACAGCTGGAGGGTGGATACTAGAACCTGTAGCCCTGATATACAGCTGCACAGGACACAGAATTCTAATCTGGATCCTTCCTGTTACACACCAAGACAGTATTTCAAATGGGCCATTACACTTTCCCCAAATAAAACCCCAAAGAATAACTAAAGTGCCTCTCTTAGTGACTCTGACAGACAGGACTTACAGGCCTGCCCTTTTCTTCTGCCACACCCTAACTTTGTAGGTAAGGATAGGATGCTACTCCCAAGGCAGCACCCTACTTGTGTGCCTTGACACATGCTAGGAATCACCAGAGCAGGCCCTCTCCTCCAAATTGCTGGCTCTTCCTAGCCCCCTCCCAATATGCACATCAGGGGAGGTTTGTTCCTCCTCTAGCTTGTCCAGGGCCCCTGTCACAGGTCAACACACCCATCTCTTTCGTGTTACTTTGTAGACTGTATTTCTTACTCTACACCAACTCCCATTTCCCCTTTCCTGTCTTGAACCTGTTTCTCAATAAGTCCCGTTTATCTACTTTCTCCCACCCACCCTCAGAGGACTTACAGAGGTCTTGCTGTCCTTTCCAAAAGACACTCACAGAATAAGTGTTGGAATGGTTATAATGACCAAGAAGATGAGCAGCCTAGATTGGGAGAGAGGCATTCCTGGTTGTAGAGGCAGCTGTTTAACATGCAGTGTGAGTGGTCCTATCAGCACAACCAAAGCTAGGGAGGTAGAGGGTCACTGGGTGGGTGTCCCATATGACCACTTCTTTGTACAGCAACGGTGCTGGAGCTGGAATAACCTGAAGGAGATGGAGGATGGATGCAGGAGCCTGTTGCCCTGGTTAGAGGGAGCAGGCATGCTGGAGATCTGTCCGGGCTCCCTTCTGGAGATGGAGGATGGATGCAGGAGCCTGTTGTCCTGGTTAGAGGGAGCAGGCATGCTGGAGATCTGTCTGGGCTCCCTTCTGTGGCAGTCACTCCTCACCAGGGCTGGAATTCTATTGGGCCATTTCAATTTCGACACTTCAAAGAGAAGGAAACATGAAAGCACCTCTGTTAGTGACGTTGACAGATAAATGTTCAGTGCCATGGTTCTCCTGATTCCTCTACTCTCAGCCAAACTCTGCTCCCTTCATTGCCACTCTGGGTCCCCATGCTGTGCTATCTTCTTTAACTCCAAATTCCAGGCAAGTACATGAACAGAGAGCTGTGGAATTGTGACATCTATTGTGCCCTCTGAGTGGATATAACTTGTCATTTTAAATGATATTAAAGTAGCATATTGAAAAGACAATGCAGGAATTCATCTGGGTGACCAAACCAACTGCGCTCCTTGTAGGACTCCATTGTCCTCTCTTGATGTGGGATTGCCTTCTGTATGCTGTGATTACCATTAATGAATAAAGAAACTGCTTTGGACCTATAGCAGGGCAGAACAGAGGTAGGCAGGGAAAACTAAACTGAATGCTGGGAGGAAGAAGGCAGAGTCAGGGAGAAGCCATGGAGCCACCTGAGACAGACGTGCTGAAACTTTGCTGGTAGGCCATGACCTCATGATGATGCACAGATTAATGGAGATGGGTTAAATTAAGATGTAAGAGTTAGAGAATAAGAAGCTAGAGCTAATGGGCCAAGCAGTGATTTAGTTAACACAGTTTCTGTGTAATTATTTCGGGAGTCTGGGCAGTTGGGAAATGAACAAGTGGCCTCTTACTACAAATTGGTGCACCAACATGGTCAAATAAAATCCACTTAAAACCTGAGAGAGCTTGAAAAGTAATTCTAGGCAAAAGAGAACAGAGTTTAGCACAGTTGGTAGCCACAAATTTTTTTTTCTAGATGGGCTTGTGGTGAGCACTTTAAGAGGTGCAGTAAAAACTGAGTGGCTTCTTTAAAAAAAAAAAAGCAGCAGCTTCCTGGCTTGCTAGCACAACCAGGTCCAACTCTTTCTCGGGAGGTCCAGCTATGGAGCATTTAAATGGGGTCTGTAAGTGGCATGTTACAAGGTACCTAATGGCCCAACATAGAACTGCTGCATATTGGAACTGGGGTGGTGTGTGCAGGTTGCAGAAGCATTGAACATACCTCCATCATGCTGGACTGGGCAGAGCAAGCAGGCCCTAGCCACGCCCACTTAGCTTTTTTTTTTTTAATTTTTTTTTAATGATTTATTTAACTTTATTTTATGTGCATTGGTGGGAAGGTGTCAGATCTCGTGGAACTGCATTTTCAGACAGTTGTGAGCTGCCATGTGGGTGCTGGGAATTGAACCCGGGTCCTCTGGAAGAGCAGGCAGTGCTCTTAACTGCTGAGCCATCTCTCCAGCCCCCCCCCCACTTAGCATTTTAAAAAAGTGTTTCTGGCCAGAAGAGGATTACAGATACACAATAGGACAGATTCAGACATAAAAGAACTCTAAATGAGTCACAGTGTTGGGTGAATGTATGTAGGCTTTGGAGAGAGGGGAAAAAAAAGAATACAGAGAGTTATAAAAAGAAATAAATGGTTTTAAAAGACAAAACAAAATCTTTAAAGAGACAGTACAGTCGTAGGTTAAAGGAGTAAAGATAATAAAATAAATATTAAAAAGTAATAAAGTAAAACAATAATAAATAAACCACGTAAAGATGGAAATACACAGTGTCTGGATTATGTATATTATTGTGTTTTCTTTGAATTTTTTGACTGCAGAGGGACATTTGATTCTGGGGATTGCTA
>NW_026068040.1:4036442-4038627 GCF_014885135.2 Alexandromys fortis | reverse complement strand
CCCCCCACTTAGCATTTTAAAAAAGTGTTTCTGGCCAGAAGAGGATTACAGATACACAATAGGACAGATTCAGACATAAAAGAACTCTAAATGAGTCACAGTGTTGGGTGAATGTATGTAGGCTTTGGAGAGAGGGGAAAAAAAAGAATACAGAGAGTTATAAAAAGAAATAAATGGTTTTAAAAGACAAAACAAAATCTTTAAAGAGACAGTACAGTCGTAGGTTAAAGGAGTAAAGATAATAAAATAAATATTAAAAAGTAATAAAGTAAAACAATAATAAATAAACCACGTAAAGATGGAAATACACAGTGTCTGGATTATGTATATTATTGTGTTTTCTTTGAATTTTTTGACTGCAGAGGGACATTTGATTCTGGGGATTGCTAAGATAATCCAACATATACACTTTAAAGGTATCTTGATTTCAAAATGTGGATCTAAGGATATGTTGCTTTGGAAAAGAGGTTCTTCTTTTGTTTCCACAGAAGATGAAAACCTATGGATTGCTTCCAGACTAATGTGGTTGATGGACCAAAACCCTCTGAAAGGTTGCCAAGAATACCCCCCAAAATACTTCACCCAACAAAAAGCAGGAAGCAGTTTGAAGAGAACTATGTCCATATTTTGAAATATTGTTTATAAATGTTTCCTTACATTTAAAGGGGGATATCCTATCAAGGTTTGCATTGGTATGGATCTTGGTTTATTGATACAATTTTTAAGTCAATTCTGTTATATGTATATTTCTGCTCTTGGTGAAAGTATTGTGTGTGCAGCTCATTTAAAAATGTAATAATCAACTATAATAGTCAAGTATGTAGTCATGTTAGTTTTCCTAGATATATATAGATATATTTCAGTTGATAGGGATGCTTCAAACCTTTCAGAGTCCTTTGGAATATGGCATTTAAAATATTTAAGAACTTAGGCCTTTTCATGACAATGAGACACATCTGCTCCTAGCAGCACCCATTATTTCAAGAGGAAGACAGGCATTGAAGAGGCTCCTTGTGGACTTTGCTAGCCATTGGGCATGAAACTGTTCTTGCCTGAACTGCTCAGTGGGTTACTATATGAACTGGACATGCAGGACCCACAGAAAAATGACTGATAAACTTGCCTAAAGGAAAAACAGTCCTTCAGGGTTCCTACTTCATAAAAGATTCTGCCAGAGGATACAGAAAAAGCAACTGAAGAACTGTCAATTGAGGCAAAATATTTTTTCAAATATCCCACTTCATGGAAAAGTCTGCCAGATGCTATGGGTCTGTAGGCTGAAGATAGATGCCCCAAAGTTACAGAGGAACTTTGGATGACTGTCCAGGCAGCAAGATGTCTCTGTCAACTCTAGAAACTCTAGAGTTTTAGAAGTTGCTTACAATGCACTTCCTGTTAACTTAGGCAATATTTATCCTTCTGGGGTCTTTAATAAAGTTAAAAATTAGATAGTTATAATTTTCTATAGTTATGATAAAAGATAAAGTAGATATAAATATTGTAACTGTAATCTTGCTTGATAATAGTTTTGTATATGTGATTTTACTATGTTAAAGTTAGAATCTTCCTTCTTTGGACAGAAAAGGGAAAATGGTGTGAGAAGTCCTTCTGTATATGTGCTGCTTTTATTGGTTAATGGATAAAGAGGCTACTTGGGCCTAAGACAGGGCAGAATAGAGAAAGGTGGGAATTCCAAGCAGAGATAGAAGAGAAAAGAAGGCAGGGTCAGGGAGATGTCATGTAGCTGCCAAAGGAGACAGACACCAGAACTTTATCCAGTAAGCCACAGCCTTGTGGCAATACACAGAAAAATAAAAATGTGTTGCATTATGAGCGGCGGGGCTGCGTCCCCGGCACCCGGCCGCCCGTATGGCTAGTTTATCCCCGAAATAATTACACGGAAACTGTATTCTTTTAAACACTGCCTGGCCCGGCTAGTTCCAGTTTCTTATTGGCTAGCTCTTACATATTAATCTAACCCATTTTTAATAATCTGTGTAGCCCACGAGCTCGCTTACCAGGAAAGATCTTAACCTGCGTCTGTCTGGAGTGGGAGAACCATGGCGACTCCTTGACTCAGCTTCTTTTTCCCAGCATTCTGTTCTGTTTACTCCACCCACCTAAGGGTTGGCCTATCAAGGGGCTTAGGCAGTTTCTTTATTAATAAGAAATCACTCCCACATCA
>NW_026068040.1:3950335-4034162 GCF_014885135.2 Alexandromys fortis | reverse complement strand
GTGTTTCTGTCATTTCTAGAGTTTTCTTATTTCTTGTTTACTTAGGTAGTATTATATCCTTCTGGAGTCTTTGATGGAGTTGAAGAATAAATAGATAGTTATAGTTTTCCTTAATTATGATAAAAGATAATATATATATATTGTAACTGTGATTCTTACTTGATAACTGTTTTGTTATATGTAATTTTGCTATGTTAAAGTTAAAGCCTTTCTTTTTTGTTTAAACAGAAAAAGGGGAAATGATGTGGGAGTGATTTCTTATTAATAAAGAAACTGCCTAAGCCCCTTGATAGGCCAACCCTTAGGTGGGTGGAGTAAACAGAACAGAATGCTGGGAAAAAGAAGCTGAGTCAAGGAGTCGCCATGGTTCTCCCACTCCAGACAGACGCAGGTTAAGATCTTTCCTGGTAAGCGAGCTCGTGGGCTACACAGATTATTAAAAATGGGTTAGATTAATATGTAAGAGCTAGCCAATAAGAAACTGGAACTAGCCGGGCCAGGCAGTGTTTAAAAGAATACAGTTTCCGTGTAATTATTTCGGGGATAAACTAGCCATACGGGCGGCCGGGTGCCGGGGACGCAGCCCCGCCGCTCATAATGCAACAAAAATGCGTTAATTTAAGATATAAGAGTTAATTAAGAAAAAGTCTAAGCTAATAGAGAAAGCAAAGTTGAAATCCATATAGTTTCTGTGTGATTATTCAGGTCTGAGTGACCAGAAAACAAACGAGCAGTCTCCTCCTAGAAGCAAACCTTAATCCAAGGATGCAAAGCCAGTAAACTGGAAATGATCTTCTCCAATCTCACCAACTATAGCAAGGGACCTCAAGTGTTTAGTAGCCCATGAAACCAAGGGAAAGGACACTGTCTAACTCTTTTCATAAAAGGAGTATTACCCTAAATTTTTAACTATATAAGACAGTTTTAAAAGATCCTACTTTCTGACAATATCCCTGAGTGGCAGAGTGGAAAATTATGAAGGAGAGTAATAGCACACACCAATTTCAGCACCATTTTAATAAGATCAACTTCATGATGGTGTCTTTAACCAGGAACACTGAAGATTCCTCCATGTACACAAATTGCAAAAGAACATAACATACATACAACACTGAGGTAAATCCTATAATCAGACTTCAAAGGAATGAAATGCCTTTTTCAGAAAAAAAAAAAACAACTTGAAACTAGAGAAAATGTTACTATAAACTTGCAAGTTCAACAAACACAAGAATCACATTTTGTTTCCTACAGTCATGTGCAAGAAGGGACGTAGCCTTTGTATAATGGGAAGTAGATGTCAAATTCAATGGATTGAGAAGTGAAATACAGCAGATAAATATGACCAAAGTAGAGTATAGGCAGATATCAAAGTCATGGCCAAGTTCCTTATCTATACAGTTAGTGTATACCACTACATATGTAAAATACACAAGAACACAGCCAAAAATGACAAAGAAAACAACTTGATAAAAGGAAAATAAGTTGAAATGAAGAAAAAGGACGAACAGGAAAAATTAACAATTAAAAATTTAAAAAAAAACATTCTGCAGGTCACAGAAGATAAATAAATGATACCAGGAAATTGACCAAAACATGTCTAACACCAAAAATTCATCAAAAGGATAAAAATTGATATACACCCTTTAATAATAAAGCTAAACTGGTCTCAGTTCACTAATTAACGACTATCAGACTAAATGAGAGAACAGGATTCTGTAACATGAGGGGTCCTGCTTGTTGGGCTTTCTGTCCCGCCTGGTACCCCACAGCCGGCAAGCCCCAAAGAACACCACACGGAGATCTCCATAAGTTATAAAGCTGATTGGCCCTTTAGCTCAGGCTTCTTAGTAGCTTTATCATTTATATTAACCCTTATATTGGCTGATCTATGTTAGCCATGTGACTCAGTACCTTTCTCCGCTGGGCAGATTACATGTTGCTCCTTCAGTGGTCTGGACTGGATTGGGAGGAATGGGCTTCCTCCTTTTCAGCATTCTCCTGTTCTCCTCGCCCTACCTCTAATTCTTGTCTGGTTGACCCGCCTATACTTCCTGCCTGGCCAATCAGCGTTTTATTAAAATACATGATTGACAGAATACAGACAATTCTCCTGCACAAGGATTCATCTTTTTGCTTCCTCCAAGAAACATGTCTAATCAAGAGAAATAGACAAACCCTTATGGTTGACGATGAGAAAAAGTACCCCAAGCAAATGGAGCCAGGAAACAAACGGATGTAGCTATTTTAACATCTGACAAAACAGATTTCAAACTAAAACTAATCAGAAGAGATAAAGAAGGCCACAACGTATTTAACAAGCCAAGCCAGATACTGCAATTCTAAACCCATCCACCAAATACAGGTGTCCCCATCTTCATAAAACAAACACGATTAAATGTAAAGCTACAGATTAACCCAACACAGTGATAGTGGGAGGCGTCAATAATGCACCCTCATCTACAAGCAGGTCATGCAGACAAATTCACACAGAGGCACTGGAGTTAAATAACATTATAAACCAAAGGGACCTAACAGACATCTACGGAACAGTCCAAACTTTGAAGAATCCACATTCCTCTCACAACTCATTGTACTTTGTATAAAATAGAGCACACAGTAGGACACAAAGCAAGCCTTAGAGAATATAGGAAAACAGACAACAGCCCATGTTCTAGATAACCACAAAATAAAGTGGGGCATCAAGAGTGAGGGAAATGCAGAAAGTAGTCTAAACACAGTACCAAGTGAACAAGATTCCACACTGACTGCCTAGGACCGAGCTTGCTGACTGGTGAGCCCCAGGGATCCTCTCATCTCTGTTTCCTACCCACCACCACATCCAGCTTTTCTTTGATGTAATGTGGGTTCTGGGAATCAAACTTGGGTCCTCATGTTTGCATGTCAGACATGAGCTATCTCCTTAGACCCCAGTTATCAAGATAAACCAAAACATCTTGATGATTTCCCATGGTCTATACAGTGAATAGACGACCTCAGAATGAGGACCATGTGTGCACCTCCTCTGGACCTTCAAAAGCCACCCAGCTGATCAATTTCAACAACTGCAGAGAGGCCGGGATGGTGCCAGGCCAGACGCAAATCATCTGAGAGCATCTGTAGCCCCTTCAGCACCTGACTCTGTGACCGATAGGAAACTCAGTGGGACTTACAAATAAAGCACAGGTGAGCTACTACATCCTTGTGTTTCGTATCTAGCCGAGTCCAAGTTAACAACAAGCCTTTATTCTGGCTCCCCCGGTGAAACAGGAAGAATTTAAGCAGTAAAGTCCCTCATGTGCCATAAGTGTCAGAGATTATTCATGATTCTTAGGAAGGCTAAATGCAGCTCAGAACCTCGCTGTCCCGGTCTCTCCGTCCGGTGATCGTGTTGTCTCTGTTTGGAGAGAGGGGCCGACCTATATGCTGATGCTCTGCACTGCACTCACAGGATTCCCCCTGAACCTGTGGTCACACAGAAATTCAATACAGATTGTAGTGGGATCTCCCGGTGTCTCCTGACAAAAACATCAACTAGTGACCTTGTGTGTCTCGCTTCCCTCCCTGAGGAGTTAACACATAGTGTTGTTGTAGATAAGCAGACACATGTGGTTTTATTTAGATAGTACTTGTGATCTATAGTAAGATATACTAATGGATTAAAAATGTTTGTTAGTTTTTACTACCATTCTAGATTTAATTTACAACGGCACTGGTAATACTGAAGATAACGGATACTCTTCTTTATAAAACAAAAAAGCTCTTTTCTACTCTGACTTACACACTCCCTCCAGACATTAATGGATTCAGAAGTATTTTTACAGAGTTCAGTTGCCAAGATTACACAGCATTCACGCCCCTTGTCCTCCTCATAACAATTTTGATGTGTTAAGAATATACAGGGATAAAAGCATCCATCTTCTAACAGTGTCTTAGTGAATAAAATCTAAGTACCGAAGCTCGGGGTTTGTACAATCATTTATTTGCCTTCTGTAGTGCACTGATGTGCAGACTCAGGCTTCTTCTATCCAGCACCAACCCATGCATTTGTGTATCCATGCACGCATCTATCCACAACCATGCACACCTCCATCAGCCCACGCTACAAACCATCTGCTCCCCCATCCACCCACCCACACACCTATCTACCCATCCCCCTAACTCTCCATCCTCTTCACTGTCTCCCCAACCACCTACTCATTTATCCACATACCCAACCGTCCAACTGCCCACTCACCTCCCCAGCCACCCCTCCATCTGTCCATCTGCCCACTCACCTCCCCAGCCACCCCTCCATCTGTCCATCTGCCCACTCACCTCCCCAGCCACCCCTCCATCTGTCCATCTGCCCACTCACCTCCCCAGCCTCCCCTCCTTCTGTCCATCTGCCCACTCACCTCCCCAGCCACCCCTCCATCTGTCCATCTGCCCACTCACCTCCCAGCAACTCCTCCATCTGTCCATCTGCCTAAGAATATTCCATGAGATTAAAGCATGCCAGATACTCAGCTAACACGCGTGAAACACCAAAACTGGGAATGATTTGAGACAACCTTAAAGTCAGGAGCTGTAATCTTAGCATGAAATTTAAGGACATTAAATATGCTATTAAATTTTGTTCTCCATTCGCTTTAGTAAATGCTTTTAAAACTGAAAACCAAATACTTAAAATTTGTCTTTGTTCTGTTTGTAATATATTGTATTAGAATCAAGTTGGACGTAAATTCTGGACTAGTTCAATTTTGCCGAAAAGATACCCTAAAGGTAATCTAAATTGGATTTTATCCATTTTCCATTCTTTTCAAGCTTATATAATGCATTGGGCAAAACCTTTCTCGCTAGCTATAAAAAAAAAAAAAAACTAAAACTAACTTGCTGATGGAAGTACAGGACAGCCAACAACTGATAAGCTCATGTACATTTGTGAATCATGCCCTAAAAACAACATGTGTTCAGTAAATGTTTCAATAAATCAACATTTGAGAGATTACTTTCGCTATGCAATCTTGCCACAGTTTAGATAACATGTGTTGGCAATTCAAGTTATAGGATGGGCCAAATAGTTTTGATGTGCCTGTAAAGCATCTTTGTCTCTATCTGTCTCCTTCTGGAGTTGGTGGTGTTTCACTCAGTTCTTCTCAGTGTTTGCTCAAGGTGTCCTTAGTGTTTAGTAGGTGAGAACTTCAGCTACAAAACCCAGCTGTGTCCTAAAGTTATGTTGAGAGAGGACATCACAAGTGGAGTGTGAATTTCCCTCATGAGTTTATGTGTGTTCATCAAGGAGTTTGTGTCCCAAACCACCTACATTCAAATTTACCTTCGGATGAAATTCAAATGAAAATATGCTTAACCCACCTTCCTTGATGCATGGTTAAACACAAGTACATTCACTAAACAGGCTTGGTGTCTGTGCATAGCATTATCAACCCTGTGATGGAACGGAAATCTGTGACTCGTATATGAAGATTCACCTTCTCCTCCACTGGACTCCATCAATTACATTTGGTCTCTGATTAGAGTGAATGATGGTCTGTAATTCACATCAAATGTTCCCCATTCAATATTCTATAACGAACATTATGTGAAGGATACAAACAAATATTTCCTTTGGTACATATTGTAATCCCATCAAGCCCAGGCCCCTCCCATTAGGACATCCAACCACCAGATAGCACCCACAGAACACTCTAATTGCCCTAATGGTTAGACCCATTCCCCACCGAACAGAGTAAAAGTCCCCCCAAACTCAGGACTTGAAATTTCCACCCTGGAAAAACCAGCTCCCTCCTCCAGAAACTATACAAGCCCTGTCTTCTGCTCAGCTCTTTGTTGTTTCTCGCCCAAGCTGAGGCAGCTACCTTCCTACTTGGCTCCCAATAAATCTCTTGTGTGAGGTTTGTTGTGCAGTATAACTTTGGGGTTTTCCTAGGCTCACAACTGCCAGGATACCTTTCTCTTCAGAGCTGTAACACTTATATTGGTTCCATGACTTGGATAGGTTCTCCTGCTGCCTGTTTCCCCTTGGGGCCTCACACTGGGACCCTTTCCCTCATCTCCAGTCCACTCTCAGAAGGCTTGCTTTCTGGCTCAGGGATCACTCTGCACCCCATCCACCATCAGCAATTAGGAAGTTTCCCCTTTGCCTGGTGTAAACATTTCCCTGAGTCTGACAAAGTGACTGCTGAGGGTCTGGCACCCCCTGCTATTCTTGGATGCAGAGGTACCCCCAGAGATGGCTTGAAGGCTCCAGGTGGCCCTCTTGACCTGACCATATCCCCCCACCCTTGGCGGTATAATCCTGCAGGTTCTTTAGGCCAAGCTGGGATACTGCTCCCCTTTTTGCCCTCTTCTCCCACATTCCCATTGGAGCTGCCTGTAACGCACAGGTCCCGAGACTTTTGTGACTCTATTCTCCAACCCTTACTGTGGATAAGCCCCACCAACCCAACCAACCAAATGGAGGTCACTTTCTGTCCTTACCTTGATCCCAGGGGCTGAGTTTGGCAAGGCTAAGCCCATGACTCTCATCTCTAAGCCATCTTTATTCTCAGCTTACTGCGATTCGGTTATACGAGGATTCAGATGTCTTTTAAGTGTGAGTGGTGCCTTATTTAGGGTTTCTATTGCTGTGAAGAGACACCATGACCATGGCGACTCATATAAAGGAAAACCTTTAATTGAGGGCAGCTTATAGTCTTAGATGTACGGTCCATGTTCATGGTGGGACATGCTGGCATGATGAAGAGGCAGCTGAGGGTTTTATATCTAGCAGGCAGCAGTAAGTGAACTGAGACACTGGGTGTGGCTTGAGCATATATGAGATTTCAAAGCCCACCTCCAAAGTGACAAGCTTTCTCCAACAAGGTCACACCCACTCCAACAAAGCCACACCTCCTGATAGTGCCATTCCTTTGGGGCAATTTCCTTTAAAACCACCACAGGTGGCATTACACTGCTCCTCTCTGCTGTCTCCTTTCAACTAAAAGCTGGCTCTGGAGTTGGGATGTGACTCCTCCTCCTCTAGACCCAAGCATGCTTGTTTAAGGATTTCCTCCAAAATTTCTGTCCCATATTAGGCGAGCCACCTGCCTATGTGACAGAAAAAGGAGCAAAACAAAAAAAGGGACAAAATATTCACAAAGGAGGCTATTGCTGTTCATCTCATACTCTTCTGGGGTTGGTTCAAGGCTTTAGAACTTTTGCTAAGGTATAAACCTTAATGCAAGATTTGTAAGCATATTGGGTATGATTAAAAAACTGTAAAATCTGGGTCCCAGCAGTTTTACTACAGGCCAAACTGGTCCTAGAACCCCAGAGAAGACACTGCCCACTGCCTGCTAGACCTTTAAGTTCTGTCCAACAACCACAAACTGCACCCCAACCCCTTGGCTCCATATCCTGACCTAATAATACTTTGGGAGAAGTTTCTAGCTTTACCAGAAACCAGGCAGGATCTAGGACCACAGGCTGCACCTCCTCTCTTGGGCTCCAAATCCAGGCCTACAAATTCAGAAGCAGACTTTAGCTTTACCAAAGCAAAAGCTTGAACTAGGGATGCCAACCCCAGCAGGCAGATTGGAGGCCAGACTGGTCATAGAGACCCCAGAGGTCAGACCATCTAGGAACCTCAGACTGTACCCTCTCCTCTTGGCTCCATATCCTGATCTACAACTCTGGAAGAAGACATTGGCTTTACCAGAGGCCAGAAGACCAGACAAAAAGGAGAATCAAAGAACAAAACACCCATGTAACAAAGACAAATGCAGGAATCAGCACCTACATCTATAATCACCCCAAATCCAGATGCCTAAACACCAGGAGAAGAACACAATAGCAGAAAGGGCAATATGGCATCAACAGAGCTGAACCATCCTACAACAGCAAGATCTGAACAATTCAACACAGCTAAACCACAAATCACAGCCCTCTAAGTAGCTTACTGGAGAGAAGGCTCAGCGGTTAAGAGCACTGACTGCTCTTCCAGAGGTCCTGAGTTCAATTCCCAGCAACCACATGATGGTTCACAACCATCTATAATAGGATCTGGTGCCCTCTTCTGGCAGAACACTGTATACTTAATAAATACTTAATAAAATCTTTAAAAAAAAAAGGTGGGGGGAGGCAACATCAAAAAAGGAGAAGAAAAAGGAGGAGGAAAACATGCATACAAAGGTGAAAGAGGGTAGGGCTAGTCAAGCTCAAGTGTGCTCTGTGTGACAAACACCTGTAGAGTCTGCTGCAAAACACTGCACACATTGCCCTTGCATGCCCTCATCTGGATTACCTATGTCTCAAAACAACTGCTGTCCTTGTTTTCAGTCCATTTTCTTAACTTCCAACACGACAATCAATGTTAGAATCCAGCCATACTCAAACTTAACATGAAATCTTGGTACATTTCCTCCCTCCCACCAAGCAAAATTGAGTTTTTCTCATGTTCTTTTAATTCAGACTACTATGAGGGTAGCCTGTAAGGCCTCTCTCTGCTCCTCAGGGAGGTGTTTTCTGGCTTTTAGCCAGCTGAGGGCAGCACAAATACTTGGAGGCTGGATCAGGGAAGAAAACACTGCCACATCTCTTGGGGGTTACTAGGTCCCCCGAAACTAGAAGAGAACCCTTGTCTCTGAGGGTTCTCGTGGTTGACCAAACTAAGGCCAACACCACCTCAGCCCCAGCAGACACCCTCGCTTCTGCTTCCCTGGCCACCCATACACTCTGGTTAAGATGAGCTCTCCTTTCCAGAGCCGACAGCTCTGCAGTCCTCCCATGACAAGTGGGCCCCATGCCAGCATCTCCTGGTATAGAGAGACCAAGAGATAATCTCAGAACTAACACCACGGCAGCTGTTAATCTTGCCTCCAGTCTGTGGAGTGGTCCCTCTGAGTCTGTACCAAATGAGATGTTCTCTCACAAAACAAAACAAAATAAAAAAAATCAACCCAAAAGTCCAGAACTGTAGGAAATCGACTACCAAGTGTTAAAAATGTGGAAATGGGTAACTACTGAGGGACACAAATACACAAAAGAAAGCCGGGCGGTGGTGGCGCATGCCTTTAATCCCAGCACTTGAGAGGCAGAGGCAGGCAGATCTCTGTGAGTTCAAGACCAGCCTGGTCTACAAGAGCTAGTTCCAGGACAGGCTCCAAAACCACAGAGAAACCCTGTCTTGAAAAACCAAAAAAAAAAAAAAAAAAAAAAGAAAATCAAATGACTACAGAATAACCCCGAGGACAGCCGTAAGAAAGCAAAATGAGGCATGTGACTGAAGAACACAGTGGAACAGACAAAAAGATATGCCTAAATCATGGTGCCAGAAATAATGAGCAAGAGAAATTCATGGGTGAAAGAAATAGTTAAAAGAGCCATTGAAGCCGGGCAGAGGTGGCGCACACCTTTAATCCCAGCACTCTGGAGGCAGAGGCAGGCGGATTTCTGTGAGTTCGAGGCCAGCCTGGTCTACAAGAGCTAGTTCCAGGACAGGCTCTAAAACTACAGGGAAACCCTGTCTCGAAAAACAAAACAAAACAAAAGAGCCATTGAAAGAAATATATAAGAAAACTGGCCATTGAGTGGGTGTGGTGACTAATCTTGGGTGTCAACTAATCTAGAATCAATTGAAACCCAAGCAGCCTGGGGGAATTTTCCTGATTGGATCTTCTGAGGTTGGGAAGACCCACACAAAATCTGGGCCACGCCTTTTGATGGCAGCCCTCATAAAAGCAGTTGGAAAAAGGAAGTTTTTGCTTTTTTGCCTGCTTGCCCTCACTGTTGCTAGTATGTTAATTTATCCTGTTGCTAAACATTCCTTCTATAGAGATGGCTCAGTGGTTAAGAGCACTGACTGCTCTTCCAGAGGTCCTGCGTTCAATTCCCAGCAACCACATGGTGGGTGGCTCACAACCATCTGTAATGAGACCTGGCGTCCCCTTCTGGCACACGGGCACACATGGAAGGAATGCTGTACACATAATAAATAAATAAATCTTTAAAAAAAATTCCTTCCATAGTATTAGAACCTACCTCTTTGGGGTTTCTGTATGGATGGAAAGCCAGCAGCTCTCTGGGAATTCCCAGGCATTTCAGCACCAGGTCAGGACTGCTGAGACATCCACCTACTGAATTCTTGGCCTTCCTATTGGAGACAGCCATCATTGGATTACCTGGACCACAGCCTAGAAGCCACTCGAATAAATTCCCTCTACACACCTATATTTTTTATATACATATAGTGTGTATCCATCCTATCACCTCTATTCCTTTAGAGACAAATAGGATCCTCTCTAGTTGGAGACCTTCCAACACATCCTTAGTTACTCTGAATTAATGAGTTTACCAATCTGGAAGGGAATTTTGCAGTTCCACTTGAACTATCAGAAAGGACCAATGTTACTAAATAAATTTAATTGTAGATAAGCTATAGACAAGTACTGTATAATGCTTACTAAAGTTCCCACAAAAACGAGTTTATAAGTGAAAGAGCAAATGTAGTCACAATAGACTGAATTTTTAAAAATAGGTAGTGGCCAGGTGGTGGCGACGCACGCCTTTAACCCCAACACTTGGGACGCAGAGGTAGGCAGATCTCTGGGAGTTCCAGGCCAGCCTGGTCTACAAAGCAAGTTCCAGGATAGGCTCCACAGCTACTGAGAAACCCTGTCTTGAAAAACCAACCAACCAACCAACAAACAAACCAACAACAAAAAGAATGAGGCAGTAAAATCCGCTCTGCAGTCACTCACACCAGGCTTAGCGCTAGGTAAGTTGTTTTACAGCTAAAGCAAAAATTCACTTAACGACACATTTGAATTGGAATAAGGGGCTGGCACAGTGCTAGACTCAGGGCACACTGAAACAGACAGGAAGCAAAGCCAAGCCTGGCATTTTAAGACATAAAAAAAAAAATTAATTCGTGGGGGGAGGGGTGCCATATGTGTGGACACAAGCAGTGGCCATTGGTTTTGAATCTCCCTGAAGCTGAAGTCACAAGGGGTTGTAAGTCACCTGACAAGGGTGCCGGGAATCAAATTCAGGCCTTCTGGAAGAGTAATATGACTTTTTTTCTTCTTCTTCTTTTTTTTTTTTTTTTTTTTTTGATTTTTTGAGATAAACTCTGTATTGCCTTGACTGTCCTGGATCTACCATGCTGCCTCTACCTCCCACGTGCTAGAATTAAAGGTGTGAGCCACACACCACCGTCTACCCCACCTGTAGTATGAATTTCTAATTGTTTCTCCACCTTGCCACCTTCAGTGAGGCCTGACATTTCAAACAGTTCAAGGCTATAAAAGAAATGCTCTATCTCAAACCGGTCAGCTGTTGTATAGGAATATCCTCTTAGGGCAAACCGTGGTGTCCTTGCAAAAGGTCATAGCAGGTAAGGCCTGGAGACTCACTTGTCCAGCCAGTCCTTACCACCTGTGGCAAGCACCTCTGTTAGAACTGCACCTGACCTAGGGGTGGCAGTCCATCTTTGTGGCTACAGAGAAGCCATCATCCTGGATAGGTAAAGACTTTCGGTGCAGTCTTTTTTAGGGGAGAGGAACACCCGCATTCTAGTAAGTTATCCTTCACTCATGCTCTGTAAGTAAGCCCAATAAACTCACTGGTTCCCAGAGTGAACTCTGGTGGGATCTAGGTGGGCTTGTCCTTAGACTCTTAAGAAGATGTGGTAGGGGGGCTGGAGAGATGGCTCAGTGGTTAAGAGCATTGCCTGTTCTTCCAAAGGTTCTGAGTTCAAATCCCAGCAACCACATGGTGGCTCACAACCATCTATAATGAGGTCTGGTGCCCTCTTCTGGCCTGCGGACAGAATATTGTATACATAATAAATAAATATTTTTTAAAAAAAAGAAGATGGGGTAGACTCTGCTTAAGACTCCCCTGGGAAAGTATTTTAGTGACTTCAATAAATAAATGCAGCTGTTAAACCGTTACATCAATTTTATTCTTCTTCTTCCATTCCCCTCCTTACTCCACTCCCAAGTTTTATAAGCTTTTCCATGGTACTAGGGCAGTGGTTCTCTACCTTCCTCATGTTGTGGTGACCCCAAAGTTATTTTCATTGCTAACTTCCCAAGTCTAATTTTACTACTGTTATGAATTGTAATGTAAATAACTGTGTTTTCCAAAGGTCTTAGGGGACTCCTTTGAAATGGTCATCCAACCCCCCCTTCCCAAAGGGGTCATGATCCACAGGTTAAGAACCACTGTGCTGAGCTGGAGAGATGGCTCAGTGGTTAAGAGCATTGCCGGTTCTTCCAAAGGTCCTGAGTTCAATTCCCAGCAACCACATGGTGGCTCACAACCATCTGTAATAAGGTCTGGTGCCCTCTTCTGGCCTGCAGACATACACACAGAATATTGTATACATAATAAATTAAATAAATAAAATAATTTAAAAAAACTTAAAGAATTTTAAGAACCCCTGTGCTAGGGATTGACCTTAGGGTGGTGAATCTGAGGCAAGCACACTGTCACTGAGCTGTATCTCCAGACTTCTTTATTTCCTTTTTAAGATAGGGTATAGCTATTTTGTCCTGTCTGGCCTTGAATTTGAGATCCTCCTGCCTTAGCTTCCCAAGCATCTTGGATTACTGGCTTGCAGTACAAGGCAGATCTGCCTGTCCTTCAGGGCAGTCTCTGACTGCATCCAGCCTATATTCAGGTTACTGAATAATGAGATATTAACTCTAAATGTTGAGCTAGATTTAGTGATGCACACCTTTGATTTCAGCACTCGGGAGGCAGAGGTAAGCAGATCTCTGTGAGTTCCAGGACAGCCTGGTCTACAGAGTGAGTTCCAGGACAGCCAGAGTTACATAGTGAGACACTGTCTTTAAAAAACAAACTCTACATGTTGACATCACTGTGTTGCTCCCTCTGGGATTAACATCTTTCAATACAGACACAAGGTATTAAAGGGGAGTTGAAACATTCCATCCTGTAAACTCTAAACTCAGGAAGTGACAACTCAAAGGTTTCAATGTCTTTTTTTTTAAATTTATTTATTTATTTTTTGGTTTATCGAGATAGGGTTTCTCTGTGGCTTTGGAGCCTGTCCTGGAACTAGCTCTGTAGATCAGGCTGGTCTCGAACTCACAGAGATCCGACTGCCTCTGCCTCCAGAATGCTGGGATTAAAGGCATGCACCACTATTGCCTGGCAAAATAACCAATGCTTTTTTTTTTTTTTTTTTTTTTTTTTTTGGTTTTTCGAGAGAGGTTTTTCTCTGTAACTTGAGCCTGTCCTGTAACTAGTTTTTGTAGACCAGGCTGGCCTCGAACTCACAGAGATCCACCTGCCTCTGCCTCCCAAGTGCTGGGATTAAAGGCATGCACCACCACTGCCCTCAATGTGTCTTTAAGTCATCTATCTGTTCCTGTAAGTAAACAAAGTAAAAGTCACCGGTTCCCCAAGCTATACTTTCCCCTGCATCTCATCTGAGGTGAGGAATGTTTGCTCCCCTGTCCCCAGGAACAGTGCCACAGAAGCTATGTCTAACACATGTACTAACAATCCTTACAATAGCTAGACCTGGTGGCTTCTTGGAACCCCAGCACTCTAGAGCTAGAGGCAAGAGATTCATCTCAGGTTGGAGGGCAGCTAGCTTCCAGAGCTACACAGTGACCAAGTGTCTCTAAATAAAGTAAGTCAAACCAAACTGAGATGGACTTAGTAACACACCTGAAGCCAACAATAATGGAGGATCAGGCTTCAGATTCAGATCCAAGCAGCTGGAGTTGCTCCCACAAAGTAACAGTAACTTGGGGTCAAATAAAAAAAAGTAACATTTTGAGACAAGCACAGAACCTAAGCACTAGACTTCTTAGGAATACTTTCTGTTTCCTTTTTTTTTTTCCCCCTGAGACACTGTTTCCTCTGTAGCTTTGGAGCCTGTCCTGGAACTAGCTCTTGTAGACCAGGCTGGCCTCGAACTCACAGAGATCCGCCTGCCTCTGCCTCCCAAGTACTGGGATTAAATACGTGCGCCACCACCACCCAGTTTGTTTTTGTTTTCTCGGTATAATCCTCGCTGTCCTGGAATTTAATCTGCAGGCCAGGTTGGATTTGAACTCACAGAGATCTCTCTGCCTCCCGAGTGCTGGGATTAAAGGTGTGAGCCTCCATCGCTCGAACTGCTTTCCTTTTTGAGGGCAAGATTAGAAACACCTAAACATGGTGACTCATGCCTTTAATTCCAGGGATTTAGGAATTTGAGGGTGTTGAATTGCTAGAGTTTAGGCTAGCCCAGTTTAAGTTAAAAAAAAAAAAAAAAAAAAACCGAGTGACCAGCCTGGGCTAGAGTGTGATCCTGAGTCAAAAGCATAACCAGTAAGTCAAAATAAAGTGAATTTTAAAAAGTTGCCAGCCCTCAACAGATCCTCAAGCTTCTGGACTCTGGACAACCCAGGTCACGGAACTGAACAACTGACTCAACACGTGGTTTAAACCACATCCACTCTCCGATCTCGGGAGCTCAGTACTCTAAGCCGTCCACCACCTGACCAGTCCTTTCTGGAAGACGTCGAGCGTCCTTCTGGCCGCTGCTCAGGCAGGGCCCAACGAGGCCGGTCATTAAACAGCCAAGAGGACCTCAGTAACCTGCGCCGAGGACGGCCGAATGCGCTCTCCCGACATGCACCACAGCCCCGCCGACCACGCCCCCCCCCCCCCGCGAGCTCCAGGGAGCACGTGCGCGGCCTGCCGCCTGGAAGCGCCCTTGCGCGCGCGTTGCTTGCTGGGAGTTGTAGTCCCCGGGGACCCAGCCCGCGGGCGGCCGGCTCGCTAGCTCCACGAGGCTGCTGCTGGCGCCGGTCCGCGCGGCACGACGCGGGGGGCGTGCCTCGCGCTGACTCAGCCGCGGCGTTAGCGGGCCCCTGCGCAGTTTTCCTTCCAAGGCCGCCGACCCCGCCCGCCGGCTTGCCAACCTGCCCGCCCCGCTCCGCGCCACGCAGGAGAAGGCGCCCGGGGACGCCGAGCGAGCGCCGAGAGGAGCGCGGCCCGGGCCAGCTCCGGCGCTAGCGCTGCGTCTCGTAGTGGAGGACTACAGCGACAAGGACGAGGGCCCGCTCGCCATCCTCCCTGCGTGCGCCGCCGCTCCTTGCGGCTGGCCGGCCCTCGGGAGTGCCGGCGAGGAAGAGATATTGGAGTGACGGTGACTGGAGGCTGGGGGCGGAGGGCCCGGGACCCTGCGGGGCCAGGCGGGCCGGGCTTGGGGTTTCGAGGCCAGAAGTGGCGGCCACGTCCCGAGTGCGTGGCTGCCGGTTGCCGGGTGTTTCATCACCCAAATGGCCACGAGGCTTCGCCCAGGGAGGGATGGGGCAAAGGATAGGGGCGAGGCCGGCCTCGGAGGCTGTCCCCCGACCCCATTCGTGATACTTTCGGAGTGTGTTTCAGCTGCTGAGACCTCAAGTTGATACGCTCCCCGCCCCGGGACAAATAAGAGGAAAAAAGTGTTATTTCTGCGTAGTAATTTGCCAGCACGGACAGCCCCTTTCCCCCTCTTTGCTTCTTTACAGTCCTGCAGCAGTGGAGAAGCGTGATGTTTTCCTGTAACCTGAAAAACGAGTACTTTTTGAAAGCCTTTTTAGTTGTTACTGGGGGAAGTTACGTTGTATTAAAGCGACTTGTCAACTTGATGTAAAAAGGCTGGAAAGATTAAGTCAGTCTCAAACAGGCTTAAGTAGGTGTGGAGGAATTTTCCACATTGTTTGATTCTTGACTTGATAGCTAAGGAAAAATTATGGCTTCATGGTTTAAGTGTATATTTCTGCCCCCCCCCCCATTGCAGGTCGTTTAAAATGTTACCATATTGTAACAGTGTTTAAGTCTATAAGGCTCTGGGTCAGAATACTAAGCGTCCTCTCCCGGGCTTTATTAGGAAGCTGTTACCCTTTAGCACTAGGGGTAGCTTTTCAGTGCTTTGTTCACAGATTGGTGAACATTTTATTTTGATCACCCTAGTGCTTTTTCTGAACGTGTTAGATGGCAAGGGTTTGTGAGGGATTCCCTCTCTGTGGACAACTGTAACACGTTTGCTTAGGGTTTTTCTGTTGATCATGTGTTTCCGTGGGGCCTCTTTTTTTTTTTTTTTTTTTCTCTTGTCAAGATCAGACTGAAATGGCAGTTTTTCCCAAAGCAGTGGATAATTGAGAGGAACTTTGAGAAGGTTTCTCAATCAGGGGTTCATAGCAATTCTTAAACTAACTTTTCTCTTTGAGCATATATAAGAGGAATAATACTTTACTTTTCCTGGTAGAACAATTTTGCTTTCCCATCTCTTCAAAATACCATTCTAGTTTAAGAATGCTTCTACTAGTTCATTCTGTGTGCCTGCCTCTGAATTTATAAGATTTGGAGGCATGCTTTGCCTACACTGTAGTCTTTAGGACTTTGCCTCTTTTCCTCTGATAGAAAGGAATGAATACTTCTGTTTTCTGTGTGGCCTCAATTTTTGTTTTGTTTTTGAGACAGAA
This sequence comes from Alexandromys fortis, assembly GCF_014885135.2. Classification (NCBI taxonomy): domain Eukaryota; kingdom Metazoa; phylum Chordata; class Mammalia; order Rodentia; family Cricetidae; genus Alexandromys; species Alexandromys fortis. The sequence goes on along the minus strand of NW_026068040.1, from coordinate 4,017,690 downwards.
ATCTCACTGTAACTCTAGCTAGCCAGATAATCTGTATGTGGATACACCAGGCTAACTTTGAAGTCTCAGAGATCCTGTGCCTCTACCCATCCCCCCTCCCCCCAGCAATGAGATTAGAAGGTATGTGCTACCTTGACTTTTTTGTCGTTGTTGTCCGGTTTGGTTTGGCTTAGCTTTTTTTTTTTTTTTTNTTTTTCTTTTTTTTTTTTTTTTTTTTTTTTTTTTTTTGAGATAGTTTTTCAGGTTGGTTGCCTTGGGACTCGCTCTGTAGACCAGTCTGGTCTTGAACTCACCCAAGATCTGCCTGCCTCTCCAGTGCTGGGATTAAAGCCATGAGCTACCACCACCCCAGCTAGTTTTTGTTTTTTAATGACGAGATTGGAATATAAATCTACGGCTTCAAAATTACATTTATGTATTTACCTTGTATGTATACAGGTGTGTCTGTGTGCATACACAGAGAGGAGTCAGTTCTCTTCTTTCACCGTGTGGATCTAGGGAATCATCAAGCCATTTCCCTGCTTCAAATTCAGAACTTTTAAAACCCAAACCCTGCAATTTTAAATTCCAGGAGCACAGTGATGCGTATTTCACAGTCCTTGTTTTTGACCGTCAATGAGAGAAAACTAGCTGGCAGTCGCAACATAGCAGAGTTTGTAAGGGGGATCTCATCCAGTTTGGTAGGGTCAGCGCATGGGCGATCTGTAAGTTGCCATGTGAAGGCCTTGCAGGGTTTTACCACGAGGCTGGAAAGAGCAAGTGTACGCAGAGATGAGTACAAGGCCACTTGAGAGCCGGGCAATATGGTGTTGCAAGCCGCTGCGTATTCTGCAGCATGGTAGGCTTGGTTGTTCAGAAGTGTTTGGATCTAATCCCGTGGACAGTTAGGTTTAGATCGCCTTGCTGTGGTCTGCTGGCTGGCTGTGAGTGGTGAGAGAAGAGGCTGGCCTTTCTTCCCAAGGCTCTCAGGATCTTCTATTCTGATTTTGATTCCAAAAATACCACGGAAAACAGGAATGTATAGGGATCCTGCGCCCTGGCTTTGATGTTACTAAAGGGCTGCACAGGACCCCCGTTCATCTCTTGGTCTTTTTTAGTTCTAGTTAGCTGTAATAATTTAAAAATAGATGAATAAAAAACCTTTATAGCTTTGGAATAGTAATGTAAGGCCCAATTTCCCTACCTTCACAGTGTTCTAGAAAATGTAATTTGTGTGTTTCATGTGTCTGTATGTGCTTATAAGTGTGCAGTTGGAAGCCAATATCAATATCAGGTGGCTTCCCCCTTTAATTTTCACAATATACTTATTTTTTGACAATTTCACACATGTCCATACTGCCGTCTATTACTCTGTCTCCCACCCTTGTAAACACTCCTATCACCTTTTTTTGAGGCAGGGTCTTACTGAACCTGGAGTTCAGTGGTTTGACTTGAGTAGCTGGCCAGACAGCTTTGAGGATCTGCCTGGTATTTTTCCCCACCTCTCTAACTCTGCCACACCTAGCTTTTACCTAGGTTCTGGGGAGTCACTTTATCCGGGTTAGGGAGCACTTTTCCATCCCCGAGAGCATAATGTTGGCATGGCTTTAAGTCTGTTCCGTGTGCCTAGAGAAAGGCATCTTGTGTATCAGAGAACTGAACTGTCTTTGGAGCTTCCCGGGTTCTAGTTTGAGAATACTAGATTTTTGTATTGTGAAGTAGATTGCTTTCCAGGGATTTAGGGGAGAGGAAAGCAGGTATGAGCCCGGGGGCGGGGTGGGGGTGCGTTCTAAAGTGAGGAAGGTCATTTACAAATTATTTCTAGCATTGGCTGGCAAGAGCAGAGACCTGTAAAAGGCAGAATTAAGTCATTGTTCAGTGCTAAATAACTGGTTTTTCGCTCTTGAGCCCTTTCTTGTAACTTCTCTAGCCCTACTTGTAGACACTCCAGTAAGGGCTTTAAACTCTGCGGCCTGCCATCCTAATTGTTTTAAGAGATGTCCTATGATCATATCTGAGAGTAGGGAACCTCTCATTTCCCCAGGCACACGTTGTGGGGCAGACAGCCCAGCACTGCACGTATCCTTTCTTGGCTGGCGAGCTTTGCCAGACAGTAGTAGCACCTGAGAGCCTTAATGGCGTGCTTGTTATACTCCCCAAAATCAGCCCCTGGTGGTGCCCAGGGTCGGGCCTGCCCCATCTGGTGAGATGTAGGCTCCCTTGACTCTTCAGAGCTGTGTCTTTTCAGCCACTTCTTACATCCCAGGTAACCATCTTTTGTTTTCTGTGTGCAGATGATTGTGGATTCTTCTGTGGGATTAGAAGCCACGTCTATTGTGATTGGAAAACTCCAGGAATAACGGCAGACATGGATGAACAGGCTCTTTTAGGGCTAAATCCAAATGCTGATTCCGACTTTAGACAAAGGGTAAGTCCGTCGATTTAGTTGTTCTTCAGAGCACGCTACACAAATGTGCATTGGAGGATTTAAACAGAAAACACATCTGACCTGAGTGAGCCTTAATACATCTTGACAGATTTGAGGTGAGTGTGTGCTGATATTGAAACATCAGGTGTTGTGATTGATTTCTGTTGAATTGGCTGAACCAGCATGTTGAAACCTGACGTGTGAAGGCAGGTCCTTGTGCAACACCCGGCCTTTCTTTTGTTGTAAAGCCATAAGGCAATTAGTTACAAGGGCAGAGAACTCTTGCAGTCTCCTAGTGCATACTCACTCTGCTTTCCCATTGCTGGCCTGGATTGTAAGTTGCTTTTCCTGTGTTGGGGACAATTGCCTCCTTGCTGTGTAGTCGTTGCAGACTGGAAACAAACAGTTTTGATATGCCACACCTTAAGTGATATGAACTGATTTTGTGAGAGGAAATCCACTAGGAAGGAGATGCTGGCATACTTGGTAAATGTAAACAATTAACCCTAATGTAGCCGGTGAGTCTCACAAGGACTTCAGCTGAGTGATGAAAGAAGACACTGAAGAACAAGCCTTTAATTAGTGCTTAGAGACGCGAGTGCTCTGAAGTTTAGGAGCAGAGGAAGGAGGGGTTTTTCTTTCTTCCTACTCTGTGTAGCAAAGAAGAGAGCTTGCTGTAAGTGAGCTAAAAGTTAACCTCACCTAGCATTACAGCTGTATTTGTTTTGCTTTTAAGTAGTAGAAACTTCTTTTAAAGTGGTTTAAAAAAAAAGAAAAACCTCCTAAGCAGTTTCTGATGATATGATCTATGTCTCTGCTGATAAATAAGTAACTAACCCTTCAAGTATGTCAAATAATGGGAATCTAGATGTGAGTATCTCAGAAACCTAGAAGTCCAGGCTTTTTATATATAAATGGTTTTATTTTCATAGGGATTTAAACCATCTGCTTTCAGAGGAGCTGAAACATTGCAGTCTGACCTTTAGCCTACTTTGATGTTGCAAGTGGATTATAATTAAAAGCTTTTGGCTATTTTATATGTATTGGGTGATTGGGGGTTTGTTTGTGGTTTATTTGTTTTAATAATATTTTTATTGATTATTTGGAAATTTCACATCACGAACCCCCAGCACACTCACTTCCCAGTCCTCTCAGGTCTGCCCCCCAAAACCACTTCCCTGCAAAAATAAAGAAAGGGAAAAAAAAAGTCCAATTTGTGTTGCCCATATACTCACTGGAACATGGCCAAACTCCCGTAGCCAGCCCCTGCGAGAAAATTTGTCCTTACCCACCAGTGCCCACTCCAGACGCTGTCAACTGTGAAAAGCTACACTTTAGCATCCTTATCGTGATTTTTTTATTATTGATTGGTTAAGAATTTCACATCAAGGAGAGAGGCAGGGAGGGGAGCAGAGAAAAATGTAGAGCTCAATAAATAAAAAAAAAGGACGAGGGCACCATGAAAAAAAATTTCACATCATGCACCCCAGTCCCTTCATATCCGCCCTTCACCCCTGCAGTGCCCACAAAAGAAAACTAAAAGAAATGTTTAATTAATTGAAAACAAACAAACACGCCCGTGTCTTTCTTGCCTCTGCATCCCCTCTCCATTCACCTTAGTGGCGTTGGGAGCCGCAGCTGTCACATGTCACGTGAAGTCTACCCCTTTGTCCAAGCGGTTCTACAGCAAGTGGAGCTTTTGGTGGCTTCCTGTCTAGGCTGTTACCTGGGAATTGAGCCTAAGCAAGGACTCTACTGCTGAGTTTTACTCTAGTTTTTTGTTTTATGAGAACAACTTTCACTAAACCCCAGAGGTTTTAGCGGAGCTGTCTTGCAAGCACCATTCAGTTTGTTTCTGGCAGCATCTTGCTGTGTCGCCTGGCCTGGCTCGGTTCGTGTCCGCTGGAGTCGCTGCAGCAGTCCGCCGCCACTGGCCTTTCTTGTGTGCAGTTACTGGGCCCCTGGCATATGTGTCAGTGTGGGGACAACTTCATGGAAAATGTCCGTCTTCCCACTTTTCTGTGGGTTCCAGGATCGTCTCCAATCACAGACAGGAAGCGCTTTTCACCTGCTGAGCAGTCTCCCCGTCCCTTTTCTCTGCTTTCATTTGTTTGTTGGACTTGTTGGACTGGGGATGGGCAGAGTCGGGGGTTAGTTTTTTCATGTATTTATTTGGTGGGCTGAGAGCTTTGTGAGCCTGCCATGGTGTACGTGTATGTGTTCAGGGGACAACTTGAAGTCTGCTTCTGCTTCCTCTACCATGTGGGCTCTAGGAATCAAAATTCATGCACTGAGCTATCTTGCTAGCTCTGTTGTTTTTGTTTTGTTTGAGACTGAAGACAGGATGTAGGCCAAGCTAGCTCTGGATTAGCCATGTTGAGGATGGCATTGCGTTTCTGATTTCCTCCTTCAGCCTCCTGTGTTCTGGAATTGTAGGTGTGCACCGCTGTATCTGACACTTTCTGTTGGGTGTTTTGTTGTTTGTGTGAGGCAAAAACTGACGCTATAGCCCAGGATAGTCGCCAACTTTTGGCAAACCTACATTGATTTTTGAGTCCTGGGATTGTAGGCATACCTACGTCAGCATGTCGAGTTCCTATCCTTATTTTTTAATATATTCTTTTTTAATTCTATTAGCTTTGTTTGTTTTTGGAGACAGTTTCTCTGTGTACCCTGCCTGTTCTGGAACTCACTGTCGACCAGACTGGCCTTGAACTCCTAGATACACTCCCTCTGCTTCCCAAGTGCAGGGATTAAAGGAGTGTGCCACCTTCTGGATTCTGTTAATTGTTAAGTTCCAATAGTCAACATTTTAAAAAATAACTGTGCAGGTGTGTGTGTTGTGGGGCAGGGGAATGATTATCGTGGCACTTGCATGGAGTCTGTTCTTTTCCTGAGTTCCAGGAATTGAACTCAGGTGCCTTTTTCCTGCTGAGCCATCTTACATCTTACCAGAGACCAAAATGGAAAGAGTTCTAGTTATTGCCTCCCTCTTCCCAGGCTCAGACACCCAATTTAGCTTAAAACCTTTTGTTGAATTTATTTTGAGACAGGGTCTCACTTATCTCACTCCCACCCCCAGCCTCAAATGAACAGAGCTGAGAATAACCTTGAACTTTGGTACCACTCAGATAAGCACCGTCCCACCCGATTTCTGTTGTGCCTAGGATTTAGCCTGGGGCTCCTAGCTAGTCGAGAACTCTACCTTCTGAGCTGCATGCCTAGCCCTTGCTGTTGTTAAAGAAAATAATATATTTTTTATTTTATTTTAGCCGATGAGCCCCGCCCCTTACTTGTGAGTGAAATAATAGCAGCCGTGTAATGATGCCATTTGCCCTGTGTCCTAGCTCCTGAGATGTTCACAGTGGTAGTTATAGGTTTTGTAGAAACTCTGACATTGCCAGGGATTTTAGGGTCACCCAAGACTGCTCTTCACTGCAGTTGTGGCTCCAGACCATCTGTACTGACGACTGCCTGCTGAATCAAGGACTACTAAGTCTCTCACAGATTTGATAATTGGCTATAGGAAGGCAATGTACTTAATATTGTCAGTTTGATATAATTCATACAACTCAGAAACAGCCAAATGGAAGAGATGCCTAGAAGGGTCAAGGGCTTCCGTATCTTCGTGTCTCCTTCCTAGCACCATGGAGTGTTCACCAGCTTAGAAGGTTGAGGTTTTAAAAGAGATTGGCACCTCCCTCCCCTCTCACCCATCCTAGATTAGTCGTTGGCCAGAAAGTTTTGTGTTTTATTTTGTTTAGCATTTACTCATCCTGGAAGGCCATGTGTGCTCTGTGCACCCTTCAGAGACCCTTTTATGACTGTGTATACCTTGACAGTGTTGCATTTGGTAGAACACTTGGGCTTTTCTTCTGTCTCCTTCATTGCGCCATCTCCTTTACCATAAGGAAACTGTTTTAAGTGTCTGTTAACTGGTCACTGATCTATTTTGGGGGAACCATCTGGACTTTGCACATATTCAGAAGCCTGGATTGGATGTTTTTGCTGACGCATTAAACCCAAATCGTTATTGATTATTGGTTTACCCCGCCCTTTGTTTAGTATGCATAGGGCATCTGAATTCAGAATGAACCGTGTTGCTTTGTTTTGCAATCTTTCAGGCCCTGGCTTATTTTGAGCAGTTAAAGATTTCCCCGGATGCCTGGCAGGTGTGCGCAGAGGCTCTGGCACAGAAAACGCACAGGTAAAGACTGGAGTCTCCATGTTGTCTGGAAGCATTGATGTTTCCAGAAAGTGAGGCATTTTAGTTTTTCCTTTGGGAAGTATTTTCACAAAAACATTTTGTGATTTGCCTTTTAGAAAAACTATTAGGAGCATAAAAAGAGAAAAATAGGAAACCAATTTTTGAGCCAATTCAGAATTGATTTTTCAGTAAAACTATCCTTTTTTTAAATTTTATTTATTTTTATTTTATTGTTTTGCTTGTATGTGTGCATGAGGAGTTAGAGACAGTTGTGAGCTGTTATTTGGGTGCCGGGAACTGAACCCAGGTCCTCTGGAAGAGCAGTCAGTCCTCTTAACTGCTGAACCATCTTTTCAGCCCAAACTATCCTTTTCTTTATGTGTATTGTGCACTGGTATAGGTTACACTGAACTTTTTCTTGTCTTACTGTTTGTTGGAAGTTGGTGAAGGAGGTGACCATTAGTGATATATATCTTATTCAAAAGCTTTCACTTAGAGTATATCACTATTCAGTTACTATCCCTTGTCTGGACCAAGGTCTTGTTGATGACTTCCATAGTCCACCCTGTGTGCTTCCAGCAGACCTCTGAGGAGAAGTCAGGAAAGGTCAGGAAGGGTGAAAGTGGGGTCTTACAGTATTTCCCTCCAGCTCTGTATTGCTGTTGACTGAGGCCACACACCACGCTGAAAAGGCTTGCCCCTGCGGTGTGACTTTGCCATAGTCTCTCTGAAGCAGCAGGCGCAGGAATGTGTATACCCATTTCATTATTAGTTAAGTTACCTTCTTAGTAAGGACGGAAAATGGGCATAATGAAGCTTGTGGAAAACAGTGAGCTCGCAGAGCACAGGCAGCCCGCCGATGGGAGCAGCCACGCCGGTCTTTAGTGACGCCTCTGGCCGGAGCTGCTGGTGTGCTGGCCCCAATCCTGTTTGGCTGCAGCCTGGTTGCGTTTACTAGGACTGTTTTTCCTGAACACCTTAGGGTGTCCTCACACACAGCCTGCCTCACTCACCGTCTGTCTGGACTCCTAAGGAATTCTGTTAGAATTGTAGGCTATGTTACCCCTAGAGGGAGTTAGAAATAGGTAGTGGACGGCTGTTGGGTCCTCCTCCCATCCTACAAAGGTGGTTTTCTTTATCCTTTAGTTCTTGAGTGAACTTTGAGAGTGACCTGAGTCCCTCTACCCTCTTTATTTTGTATTTGCCTATAAGAGAATCAGACTAATAATGCTTAAGTTTCAAGTAAGCCATGCCTGGCATCTTTGGTTTAGTCAGCCTTTGCTGCTGTTTGTCAGTTTGCATCTTCCTGACCATCATCAAATACAGCACAGAGGTTGTTCCAGGGACCTTGACTCCATATTAGCATCGGGGCAGGGACCTCTACAGAGCACGTGTTTAGAATAGGGTGTGTATTAGATCGAGCACGTGGTCGTGTTGTTTAGAAAATGGAACAGACTGCCACGTGTTGGGAATTGTATTTAGAGCTCTCTTAACCCTTTAAATCCAGGACTTGGGCTTATGGCTTATTGGTAAAGCCTTTACCTGGAATTCATGAGGCCCTGAGTTAGGTACCTAGTACAATAATAAAAATAAGTAAAATAGAATTGGTAAATAGAAAGCCAGGCAAGCGGCCTCGCTTTAGAAACTTCACGGTTGTTACTAGCATTTTGCCATTGTTTTCCCTGATTTATTTTCTGATTATCTATTTTTTTTTCTTTTACAGTGATGATCACATAAAGTTTTTCTGCTTCCAAGTATTAGAACATCAAGTTAAATACAAGTACGTCTTTCCATTGTTTTTAATCTCGAAGATTTGTTGGAACAGGCGTGTCTAATTTTTCTGTCCTTGAGGAAACCAAAATATATATAGATAGTAAATGACCGGTGTAGTCATTATTTCTGGGCTGTGAATGTGTTTTCATTTATTTAGACTGAGCTAGCTAGTCTACAGGCTTATTCTGTAGACCACAGACTTTGGTGCATGGTTAGTTTAAGAAATCACATAGCTGTCATCTGTTTGAGCGTGAACTGAGCCGCAGATCTGAGCTCGCTGACTGGCCTGTCTGGCAGGCTTGTCTGTGCATTCTTCACAACTGTGCTAATGGACTTTGCCATGCATTTTAGGAAACCAGGTGCCGGAATGCTGTAAAATTCCCCTTTGATAGATGAATTTGCATTCAAAGCCACAGATGGCAATGTAGTCACTGTTTATCTCTTTACCAGGTACTCAGAACTCAGCACAGCTCAGCAGCAGCTGATCAGGGAGACGCTCCTGTCATGGCTTCAGGCTCAGGTAATCCGTTCATTTCATTCTATTGTCGCTAGAGGATTTTCCTTTAAGATCCAGCCAAAGAAAAACAACTGGATATTTTTCTTAAAAATTTTATGATCTGGGTGGCGGTGGTAGTGCGCGCCTTTAATCCCTGCACTCGAGAGGCAGGGGTGGGGAGATCTCTGAGTTTGAGTCCAGCCTGGTCCACAGAGTTAATTCCAGGACAGCTAGGGCTATCCTTTGTTTTGTCTTGAAAAACAAAAGGCAAAAAGAGGAAAAAAAAAATGAACTGTTAAAATTCTGTTCATGGAGCTTAGTAAAGGAGATCCCTTGGTCCATCCCTGTATCTCAGTACTCAGGAAGCAGAGGCAGGAAGATTGGTGTTTTGAAGCCAGCCTGGAGTTTGAACAAGTTAAAGGCCAACTTGAGCTGCATAGGAGACCTTGTCACATAAAAATAAGGCATGGGCTGGGCCTGGCGCCTCAAGCCTTTGATCCCACACAGGCAGGAAGTTGAGTGGATCCCTTTGACTGAGGCCAACCTGGGCTACAAAAGACCCTGACTCAGAACAGGCAAACAACCCATGCTCTCCCATCCCTGGTGGTACTGGGGGTTAAGAAAGGCCTGGGTAGAATCCTTAAATGGCATACAGTTTTATCTCCAACACTGAGGGAAATACAAATTCGTAGAGGCAGCCATTATTCACTTGCTCATCATGTGACTGGTTACTTGCACGCATGGGTAATTTTGCAGTTTGCTGTGTTGCCGCTAATCTGGGCAATGTTGAAGTTTAATTGGTTTTTTTCCAACTAATGGTAAATAGAAAAAAATAGTGTGCTTTTGAATAGTTTGGATTTAATTTCATGGATATTTCTCTTTGCCAGATGCTGAATCCCCAACCAGAGAAGACCTTTATACGAAACAAAGCAGCCCAAGTCTTCGCCTTGCTTTTTGTTACAGAGTATCTCACTAAATGGCCCAAGTTTTTTTTTGACATTCTCTCAGTCGTGGACCTAAACCCAAGGGGCGTGGATCTGTACCTGCGCATCCTCATGGCCATTGATTCCGAGTTAGTGGACCGAGATGTAGTTCACACATCAGAGGCAAGTAACTGCACGCTGACTGGTTCTTAGTGTATGCTTTGTAGGGGAAACAAGCGTATGATGAAAAGGACAGAGAGTCTTATATTGTTTCATTTGTAGGAAACAAGCTTATGATGAGAGGACAGAGAGTCTTACATTGTTTCATTTGTTTGCTTACCCTGCCCCCTCCAAGACAGGTTTCTCTGCGTAGCTCCGACCTGCCTCTGCCTCCCAGAGCTGGATTAAAGGCCTGCATCATCATGCCCGCCTGGCTCTTTTGCCTGTTCTTTGTGTGTGTGTGTGGGGGGGGGGGGGGCGGTTCAAGACAAGGTTTTGCTGTAGCTTTGGAGCCTACTAGTTCTTGTAGACCAGGCTGGCCTCGAAGTCACAGAGATCCGCCTGCCTCTGCCTCCTGAGTGCTGAGATTAAAGGCATTTGCCACCACTGCCCAGCACTTTTGCCTGTTCTTAAATTACAAATGTACCTCACATCTTGAATTTGCTGACAATGAAATTTATCCCCTCCCACCACCGAAATTAGAGCATTCCATTATTTTTAAAGCTAAGCCACTGTTGTCACCAGTGAAGTACGTGTTTGTTTTCTCATAGTTTCTGTGAAATGTCATCCATTCTGATGTAAAGACTTAGTGCAGATGTCGGGGCCACGCCAGGCATGGTGCCCAAGCCCTCCATCTGAGTCTAGACATCTCTTTTGCCTTTTGTTTGTTTGTTTGTTGTTAAGTAGTGCTAGTAATATATTGTAGTGTTTCATCACTGACGAATAGTCTTTATAGCTGAGGTACAGCCTTAATCAAGCCGTATCCTAAAGGATATATATATATATATGAAGCACTGGTGTATGGTGTGCAGGAGGCCCGGGGTTTAATCTCTACCACTTCAGTATAGAAGTGCTTAATAAAGAGTGTGGGAAGTTAACTGGCTGTCTCTAGCACTTGGAAACGGGGGTAGGAGGCCTCAAGTTTAAAGCCATCCTGAGTTACTTATTGAGAACTTTGTCTCATTAAAAAAACACACAACAGAAACACCACTGGAAATAGCTTTAAATGTTTATAATATTTTAAAACTATAACTACTGTACATAAAAGTCACTCATTTTTTCTAAAGCTTAAGTATCATTTTTGTCTAATATTTGGAGATAATTTCACATGCTTAAGATTTCTAAGCACTGCTTATTTATAGTTTTATTTAATGAATTAAGTCTGGCACCAAGGAATAGAACGGAAAAAGGAAACACAAAGAATCACAGGATGTGATTTTAGAGCAGATAAATAGGAAGCCATGGTCAGGACTGTTTAACAACCTGGAGGTTTCATGTAGAGGAAATCACTGTGTGCAACTGGACTTGGACGTCTAGCTCTGTCTCACAGTCTTCCTTGTCTTTTGTGTTTGTTTTTAGGAGGCTCGCAGGAATACTCTGATAAAAGATACCATGAGAGAACAGTGCATTCCAAATCTGGTGGAGTCGTGGTACCAGATTCTACACAATTATCAGTATACCAATTCAGAAGTGCTGTGCCAGTGCCTTGAAGTAGTTGGGGCTTACGTCTCTTGGATAGACTTATCCCTCATAGCCAATGATAGGTGCGTACACCTGTAATTCCTAAACTAAAGATTGGAGAGTTGGTATCTAAAACTTGTGAGCTGAAAATGTTATAAAATCTTTATCCCCCGTCACTAGGTTTATAAATATGCTGCTGAGTCACATGTCCGTAGAAGTTCTGCGGGAGGAGGCATGCGACTGTTTATTTGAAATCGTGAATAAAGGGATGGACCCCGTGGAGAAGATGAAACTGGTGGAGTCCTTGTGTCAAGTGTTGCAGACTGCCGGGTTTTTCAGCATTGACCAGGTCGGTGGATTTCTTCCCCCTGAATTTTGGGGGATGTCCTTGAACTAATAGTAAACCACTATATTCTGAGAGTGCCAATATTGTGTGATGTTTTTGCTCTTTTGGCTTTTTGGAGGGGCCCACCACCCAACTCCTAAATAAATCACACACGGAGGCTTATTAGTTATGAATGCTCAGCCTGTCCTGGCTAATTTCTTGTCAGCTTTCCTTACTTTTATTATCCCGGCTACCTTTTGTCTCTGGGCTTTTATCTTTATTTCTGTATATCTTATTTTCCTTCTTACTCTGTGGCTCTCTGGGTTGCTGGCCCCTGATCTCTTCCTCTCCTTGTTCTCTTGCTCTTCTTCTTCCTCCTTTCTCCTGTTCATCTCTTGATTAGGACCATCGGGTGTTTCAGACAGCTTCACAGAGTTAAACAAATGCAGCATAAATAAAAGTCACACACCTGAAAACAATATTCCCTAACCCCCCAACTAATATCTGTGGCATTTTCTTTGCACATTTGGTTACACCCATTCTGACACTTAACAGTCAGAGTAGTGTGTGCACTTTGCAAGTTTACAGTGTTGATCGAGCCCTGAGTAACAAATCCACTATTTACATTACAGAACATTTGACCTTTGACCCAGGTTAGTCCTAGTAACCATAAAAGCTTCATTTTCATCATAGACTTGAATTTTAATGTAATTTTTCACATTTTATTTATGTGTATGTGTGTTTTATCTGCATGGCTGTGCTTGCATCATTTGTATGCCTGGTGCCCAAGGACGCCAGAAGAGGGCATCAGAGCCTCTGGGACTGGAGTTAAGGTGGTTTTAGGCTGCCGTGTGGGTGCAGGTCCTCTGGAAGAGCAAACAGCCCTGAGCCCTTTCTCACACTGAGACTGATGGGTCTCAGAGTAGTGAGTTAGTCACTTAGGTAATACGAAGACTGTGTTCTTATGTGTGTGTGTGGTAGAAATGGAGGCAAAGCATCGTACTAGCACTGTCACCGAGCCCCGCCGAGCCGTGGCAGCACTTCAGATTTAGCTACGGCTGTGTGTGCTCCAGTGCTAGAGTGCACATGGGGACCTACCAGGTGGGTCCGAGGATGGACCTCGGGTTGTCAGGCTTGGTGGCAGTCCTGCCAGGCCCTAAGATGTCTTGTATTGGTGATAATGTCAGTAATATGGTTCTTATAGATTCCTTCTTCGTGCACCAAAGATTCGGTTACCTTCTTCTGCCTTACTTAGTGTCTGGGTCTTTTAAGAAGAGGAAATCTAAAATAGTGAAAGTCGGGCCTTTGTCTGTGGGAGAGGAGCTCATGGATAACTAATAATCGGGAAGCCTATAGCATTGGCAGTGACTCAAGCAGGCCACTCTGATAGCAGCCGTGTCTTTGTAGGGACCGAAGTCAGAAAGTTCGGAAAGGACTGTTGTCAGCCATTACACAGGCAGTGCAGGTGCAGCAGCACTGATGTCGCTGAACAGTTAGGAAAGGCAGCTCGGAAACGACTCTTTTACTTAAGGTCTTTCTTGTTTCCCTCCCTCCCTCCGTCTCTCCCTCCGTCCCTCCCTCCCTCCCTCTCTCCCTCCCTCCCTCCCTTCCTCCCTCTCTTTTTGGGTAATAATATCCACAGGACTATCATCATTAGAATAGCAGTTGTAGGCATGGTTGAGAACACTGGCTGCTTCTCCAGTGTCTGAAACTACAGTTCCTGGACTCCAGTGCCCTCTTCTGGCCTCAGAGCACTAGACACATATGTAGCACAGATATGTGTGCAAAACACCAAACATGCAAAATATTTCTTTAATCAAAAAACAAAACATAGTTGCTTTCAGAGTACTATTGGCTAATAATGGTAGCAGAAAATTTCACGTTCTGATAATTTTACTGTCATAATGACAGAATTGATAGCTGTTGTCTTAACATTGAGCCCTGGGGGCCAGCAAAATGCTCAGCAGATAAAATCCCTTACCTTGAGGTCCTTATGACCGGAGTTTCATTCCTGAAACCCCTGGTGGAAGGAAGGAGAAGACTGGCTCCTGAAATGGCGCCCACACACGCCCACACTAACCCCTCCATGTCATAACCGATTACATAGTATTTTTCTTTTTAAGATTGAGCCCTGTAATTGGCACTACATTCTTGCTAAAGTTCAAGGGCTTTCCTCTTCCCCAAGGTAGGTGGTTGTAATTGTGGTCTTTGCTTACTGCTCATAGGAAGAAGATTTGGACTTCGTGGCCAGGTTTTCTAAGCTGGTGAATGGAATGGGACAGTCCTTAATAGTTAGCTGGACTAAATTAATTAAGAATGGGGCTGTCAAGAATGCTCAAGAGGCGCTCGAAGCTATTGAGACAAAAGTTCCACTTATGCTACAGCTGCTAGTTCACGAGGATGATGATATCTCCTCCAACATTATTGGGTTTTGTTACGATTATCTGCATATTTTGAAACAGGTGAGTCATCGTGTTCTTTTTGTCTAGTAGATATTTAAAGAGCTGTTAAAAATGGAGAATAAGAAAGAAAACAATCTCATATTCCTTATTCCAAGACAGAGATATATAGATATATTCTGTTACTTATTTACTGGCTTTCTTCTTTGTGGTTTTTATTTATTTTATATAAAAAATATAGACAAAATGTGAATAAGTTCTGAAATACACTATGGACTTGGTGAGCCATACTTATGATCCCAGCACTTAGAATGGGGAAAGGGTTCAGGTCATCGTCTGTGTCACAGCAAGTTCAAGACTAGCCACGAGCAACCTGAGGCCCTTGCCTCAGAAGACACAATACATTCATGAGGCATAAATGTGGTCTGGGGTTACTCTTGTTTTCTGTGTGTTCCTTTAAACCTGTGTGTTTCTGAATACAGCAACAACTTGTTAAACTCTTTGCTGACAGCTGCTTCCCAGTAACAACACAAAGTGTGATGGTGAAGGTCCCCATAGTGCAGTGTGTGGTGTTCTGAAGACTAGTTACTTCTCATTATGACATTAAATGAAAGACCGTTCCTGTTGTTAGTTTTTACCAATTATATTTAATTATATCGAGGCTTTCTTCATTCTTAGAAATGTAATTTTGCATGCAGAAGAGTTTTTAAGATTGCGGGAGCTATGATCGTTGTTTTAAGAAACTAAGCATGGTCAAGCATGTCTTTCGGTGGGGCAGAGGCAAATCTCTGAGTTTGAGGCCAGCCTGGTCTGTATAGCGAGTTCCAGGCTAACCATGGCTACGTACTGAGACCCTGCCTCAGAACAGCAAAAACACCCTTTATTGCCTTAGAGCTTAATTCTTTTCTAAATACAGGATAAACAATTTAATCAGTCAGATCAATCAAGTTATTTACTAGACATGATATTATTACGTCTGAAGTTAGGAATTGACTGGTTGCTATCAAACTACTCAGCAAGAATTTGTGTGTTTTATTTTTTTATGCTGGAGATTAGACCCAGGGATGCTGGGAAAATCTCTATCCTGTAATTGTACCACCAGCTCCTTTGTGTGTTGTTTTAGAAGATACTGATTGATTAGAAAAAAATTGATAAGGAAGCATAACATTAAAAATAAATTATTTTTATTTTAAGCTTTCAGTGCTCTCAGATCAGCAAAAAGCTAATATAGAGGTAAGTAGCTTCTTTAAACCAATGATAGATTTTTCTTTCCCCAAATCAGTGAGTTTGCTGGGATTCTTCACCAGACTGTGGGTGAGGGGGTTTCTTGTGAGCAGAGACAGCTCCGAGGCAGCTACATCCTTGAGAGCCCACCCAGCTTTGGGTGCCAACTCCTCTGCACAGTGTGTTGGATAATCTTTTCCCAGCAGTCCTTCATGAGTGGATAGCCCTGGGGGGCGGGGCTTAGTGAATCTGTTGAGTTTTAGGGACTTGTGATTTGTTTGTTTCCTGAGTCCTGGGTAGCCTTCCTCCACGAGGGACAAAACTCAGGTTTGTGCCCACCACTCCACCCTTGCCATCCTCCCACCTCCTCCTCATGAGATTCCCTGTGCCTTGGAGTGAGTAGTATAGATGCCCATCTAAAGCAGATCAATCTGATCAATTCTTTTTTTAAAATTTATTTTTACTATTTTATGTGCATTGGCATTTTGCCCGCATGTATATGTCTGTGTGAGAATGTCAGATCTTGTAATTACAGACAGTTGCAAGCTGCCATGCAGTGCTTGGATTTGAACCCAGGTCTTCTGGAAGGGCAAGTCAGTGCTCTTTAACCACTGAGCCATCTCTCCAGCACTGACCTGATCAATTCTTTGTCTGAAGTCTACTTTGAAATGTAGCTCAACTTCTAGATTAAAAAAAACAAATGTTTCCTTTTTAATTTTAGGCAATCATGTTGGCCGTTATGAAAAAATTGACTTATGATGAAGAATATAACTTTGAAAATGAAGTAAGTAATTTTACATCAAAGAACTGGTTTTAATTTTATTGTTTGTTTGCATTAAATTAGTGTTTTATATTTTAGTTTGAGACCCTTTTAAAACGAGAAATAGTGTTTTAAATCAATCTTGTTTTTACTGATGTATATTAATGTCAGTTTGGGATAACACTCATGGAGACCTGAAACCTTCACTGTAAGAGGTTGGAGAGGCGACTGATTTGGTCACGTGCTTGCTGTGTAATCATTAACATTAGGATTGATGGCTATAGACAGCTGGATTTGGTAGTGCCTGCTTGTAATTCAGAGCTAGGAAGGTGGGAAGGTAGACCTCGGGGACCCCCTCATGCATTTGCAGCCAGCCTTGCCTAAGCGTTGAGTCCCATGTCTTACTGAGGAAGATGGATAGCTCCTGAAGGCAGTACCTGAGGTTGACCTCTTGTCTGCTCATATACACTCGTACATACAGAATCTTGTAAACTGGCCTTGGTGGCCTATGCCTGAAACCCCTGCAGTTGGCAGCCTTAGGCAAGAAGATTGCCATAACTGTTGAGCCAGCCTGGGCTACATATTGGGTTACAAAGTGAGACCTTGTCTCAAAAGAAACAGAAGGGAGAGGCAGGCGGATCTCTGGGAGTTCGAGGCCAGCCTGGTCTACAAGAGCTAGTTCTGGGACGGGCACCAAAGCTACAGAGAAACCTTGTCTTGAAAAACAAAAACAAAAACAAAAAAAAGAAACAGAAGGGAACCTGGGATATAGCTCAGTGGGAGAGCCTTTGCTTGCTGCGTGCGGGCCTTAGATTATATCTATAGCAGTCCAAGGAAAGAAAAATAATATTTATTAACATTGAACTTACACCTGACATATTACTGATGATCTTCTCTCATAGTGCATTTACTAGGAGTGCTGGGTTGAGGCTCAGTCTGGAGAGGGTGAGAGTGAAACTCAGCTGAACTTGCTCATCTAAAAGTGTCCAGAGTCACAGAGGACTGCTTCCCAGTGCGTCCTGGACACTGGGGCGTGAGTGCTGAGGTGTGTGCTGCGGAAGATAATAGAAATGATAACCAGCACACTGGCCCCAGTCCTCACACTGTTAGCACGTCAGGGGCGTGAGTGAAGACAGTAGGGCCCTCCCTAGACTGTGTGCGACCCAGGCCTTTAATGGCCAAGGTTATTGTTAGGATTGCAGGTTAGTGAGCAGGAAGGGATGTGCTACTGAGCATTTGTGATTTTTCTATCCAAAGATAAAAGATAGGAGTTAACTGATCGTTTATGTAAATTTATTGGTTGTTCTTGTGAGGGTAGGCCAGGGTGTTGCAGTGGAGGTCCGAGGACTGCCTTGGTCAGTTCCTCCTCCCTCTCCTGGCTGCAGGTAAGGAGAGCAGCTGTCAGCTCTGGCGTCAGGTGCTCCTAACCTGCGCCATCTTGATGCTGCACATAAACCATTAAGACCAAGCTTTTAACTTGTGTTGTAGGGTGAAGATGAAGCCATGTTTGTAGAGTACAGAAAGCAGCTGAAGTTGCTGTTGGACAGGCTCGCTCAGGTGTCCCCGGAGCTAGTGCTGGCTTCCGTTCGCAGAGTGCTGAGTGCCACACTGCAGTAAGTCCTGCTGTCAGAGTAAGGCTCCTCTTGTGCGGGCTGGTGTGCAGCAAATGAGTTGTGCAGCGTCCAACGCGCAGCGTCCATCGCCCCTTATGTCCCTGCAGTTTGTTTTGCTCCGTTGTTTACTTGTGTCTACCTCTGGCATAAATTACATTGCTTGGCAAAAAGGGTTTGACTTTTTAACTCATTCAGGACATTTCTAAGAATGGTTTTTAGTAGCACGTCCGTTTAGTATACTTATGAAACTGCAATCCACGCAGTCAATGTACTTCAGCCATCTTTCCCCCCACCACACAATGTTACTTCCCGCTGGGTTGGTAGCCAGTGGGTTTCATTACGGTTGGTTACAGGAGTGGACAACTCACCAGTGGCTGTGCCACTGAAACGGCTCTGATGGTGCGTTCCTGTCCTGAGTATCAGGAGTTATCTAAAGTTTATGTCAGATGTCACATACTTCTGTGCCTTGGTAGGAATTGGCAGACTACACGCTTCATGGAGGTTGAAGTGGCAGTAAGATTGCTGTACATGTTGGCAGAAGCTCTCCCAGTGTCACATGGTGCTCACTTCTCAGGTGACGTTTCAAAAGCTAGTGCTTTGCAGGACATGATGCGAACGGTAGGTACACCAAGGGTCCTTTACTGTGACGTGATGTGCTCTGTGTGTTGTGTTGTGGGCTCATGGGTTCTTAATCGTTAGAGCTTGGTGTTTTTATGGAGGGAATTATGGATGTTTCGGTAAACAAAAATGGGTCTCTTCATTTTTCCCTTTCCAGTTGGTGACATCAGGTGTCAGCTCCTATCAGCACACGTCCGTGACTCTGGAGTTCTTTGAAACTGTTGTTCGATATGAGAAGTTTTTCACTGTTGAACCTCAGCACATTCCGTGTGTACTAGTAAGTGTGTTTCACTCGGTCTTTGATGATCAGATAGTGTTCTGTCTTTGTTCTCTAACTTTTCTCAGAGTCAGAAGTTTAATCTAACGTTGGGTGACAGTTTATGTAAGTTCAGTGCTTAAGAGCAGTGTGATGTGCCATTCCTCCTTGTTCCTGGCCCTGCCCAGAACTACGATTGGGTGTGAACAGAGATGCAGTATTGACAATGAAACGCTTGAATCAACAGAAACGATCACTGTCTCTTTCTTCAGATGGCTTTCTTAGACCACAGGGGTCTGTGGCATTCCAGTGCTAAAGTCCGGAGCAGAACTGCCTACCTGTTTTCTAGATTTGTCAAGTCTCTCAAGTAAGTATTGGCTTTCAGCGCTCTTGTGGAGTGTGCACATGGGGGCCGCTGGGGGAAGAGGTGGCTCCTCCTGCACAGGCTTCTTTCCCTGCTGACTGACCAGTTACTGTAGTCAGCCTTGTTTGCATATTTTTATGCGACTTCATGTATTGGTATATTGTTTTATAGGTTCTGTGCATTGAGTGTGTGATGTGTGAGGGATACAGCCTTCCCACTATGGGATCAAGGTATCACCCTCAAGCCATCATGTTTGCAAGGCACATGCATTTCATTGCTGTGCCGTCTCCCTAGGCTAGCGTTTCTGTTTGTTTGTTTGGTCCCAGAGAGTCTCTGTCTACCTACCACGTTCTGGGAGTATAGGCTTGCAACGTGATGCTCATCTTGCACGTACATTTTTAACCTAATCTGCTATCTGTAGTACCTTTATAAGTACTTTTCTTTTAATGTGAAAAGTACTTAAGTAGCATTCTCTTGGCAGTACTTCACTACAGAGCAGGTGAACTTTTTAAATTGCTCATATGCTAATTTTAGTAATCAGATTGGCTAACATAAAACTGAGCCTTGGTCCCTTCTCTTTTAAAGGAGGGTTGATATTGAGCACATTACTTACCTTGTTTTCCTCTTGATTTCATTCAGTAAACAAATGAACCCTTTCATTGAGGATATTTTGAATAGAATACAAGATCTATTAACCCTTTCTCCACCTGTAAGTATCTTCTGGGTGTCTTCCTCAGATATCAACAATACCTATGCTTCTCGGGCCCCACTTTTGTTTAACTAGTGGGGGTGGGGTGTGTGTGCACAGTTTATTTGGATCTGTTTGCCAAGGTTGTTTTGATGACAAGCATATCAGTAATAGAAGGACTTTACAGTGTAGAGTATGTTCTGATTTCTCTGTAGTGTTAAATGTAGCTGAAATTTAATGGAAGAGAAGAAACTCACCTTGTAGATTAGTCTGTGATGACATCGTACTTGTCATTGTCAGGGCCACTTAACACTAGAGTTCTTGTCTCAGACTGAAGTCAGTGTCACTTCACTAAAAGGACTTAAGTTGAGATAGTTTATAAGTACATTTTGATATACATGTATATTTTGTTTTGGTGGGTTGGTTTGTGTGTGTGTGTGTGTATACACACAAACATATTTTTTGAAACAAGGCTTTTCTGTGTAACGAGCCCTGGCTGTCCTAGAACTCACTTTGTAGAGCAGGCTGACCTTGAGCCTCTGCCTCCCCTGCCCTGAGATTAAAGGCGTGTGCCACCTCCATCTGTCTTTATGAATGCTTGGTATATGAGCCAATGTGGTAGATTATATTTCCTATCTCTCTTGTGCTTATTCTTTATTAAGTTAAATGAGAGGCACTAAAATGTAAACATGCAGATAAGACAAAATTCCCTTCCAGGAGAATGGTTACCAGTCCTTGCTGAGCAGTGACGACCAACTCTTCATTTACGAAGCAGCGGGCGCACTGATTGTTAGCAGTGACTACCCAGCAGAGAACAAGCGGGCCTTAATGAAGGACCTCTTGACGCCGCTGATGGAGAGGTTCAAGGTTCTCTTGGAAAAACTGATGATGGCGCAAGATGAAGAGAGGCAAGCATCTCTTGCAGATAGTCTCAGCCATGCAGTGGGATTTGCCAGGTGAGCCCAAATGCAATTACAATTAAAAAATATGTGTCTGCATAGGCAGAACCTCTGCTGTGGGTCTTTTTAGCATGGACACACTAAACTGTTTTCAAAGCTGAATTCCTCTGGTTGTGTAAACCCTTGTCTCTCCAGTAAGTTAAGCTGTAGCTAGCAAAGAGGCTAGGTCATTTGCTAGCTGTGTGTTTACCAGGAAGACTATCACTAACACTCCTGCTTCTGACTTCAGTGTAAATCAGTCTTGTCTTTCAGGAGGTTAGCCCAAGTGTCTGTGTAAAATAGCATATCACGACATTGTGGTTTAGTATTGGTCCCCTCAAGACAAGGTCCTGAGATTGCTTGGATGTTACACTGTGTCCCAAAGACCACCACGCAGGCATTTACTTCTTTCCTGGATTGAAATGATTGCTAATAAAGTTATATTACACCATATACTTCAGTGCAGGAGCCAGGCCTCACCTGACCGTGAATGGGAGGGATTAGGTTGGTTCCTAAATTTAGTGAGTACTGCATACAGATTACCTAATGGCTTAGTCATAGTAAATACATTTTTTTCCTGAAGATATCAGGATTTTAGAGAAGCAGATAGACTCAGATTGTGTTAACTACTTCTTACTTGTTTAATTTATTTCACATTTGTTCTGTGATGACATCTGGAAGCATCATTTTCCCACAGCCATTAACTAAGGGGGAAGTTAATATTGATGTAGGAAATAATTGCTGCCTTGGTGTTTGTTGACAATTTGCCATCTGTTGCGCATTGTATCTTTAATACTCTGAACTTTAAAGAAGAAAACTAAACTTGACTGTCTGGGTTTTGGTCACATACTGTCTGGGTTTTGGTCACATAGTCGAACCAGCAAGGCTTTCAGCAACAAGCAGACTGTGAAGCAGTGCGGCTGCTCCGAGGTTTACCTGGACTGTCTCCAGACGTTCTTGCCGGCCCTCAGCTGCCCTTTACAGAAGGACACTCTAAGGAGCGGGGTTCGCACTTTCCTTCATCGCATGATCATTTGCCTGGAGGAGGAGGTTCTTCCGTTCATCCCGTCTGCCTCAGAACACATGCTCAAAGACTGTGAAGCAAAAGACCTCCAGGAATTCATTCCACTCATCAACCAGATTACGGCCAAGTTCAAGGTACTGCAAACCCTGAGAGTCCTAAGACTCTGGCGACGGACGCATCCTCTGCAGACCTAAACTAGACTGAGTGTGGTGGAGGTGGGGTTGGCCTCCATCACATTTCACAGTATTTGTTAATACACGGTCTGTCACTAAGCTTGGATAGGAGCTTAGGGTTGCCTGGCTATCCGGTAGGCTCCGGTGGGCCTTCCCATTTTCAGTGCACACAGCCATTCCCAGCTTCTCCTTACAGAAGACTGGAATTCAGACTCAGGTCCTCAACTGTGTGTAGGAAGTTCTTTGCAGGCCAAGCCCTCCTCAGCCCCACCTTTGCCTTGTAAATAACCCTGAGTTACCTGGTTACTTTGGTCATGGAGTGTCTATCATTCTGAATAGTCTACTGTCTGCCCCACAGGTAAGGTGAGGGAGATTTCTAAGTTGAAAAAAGTAATTTTTTTGTGTGTATGAGTGTGTTGCCTGCATGCACGTAAGTGCACCATGTGCATGACTGGTGTCTAAAGGATCACCTGGAACCGGAGGTACAGGACATGGAGTTGGCATGCTTCCATGTGGGTGTTGGGAAAAGGACTTAGGTCCTTTGCAAAAGCAGCAAGATGGCTTAATCACTAAGCCACCTCTATGGCCCCCAAGTAGATGTTTTAATAAAAACGTTAATCACTGTAGTGGGAGAAAAGTACCAGGAAAAGCAGGTGAACCTGGTGCTGAGTTCTGGCTGTGAACACGTGGCACCGGAACAAGAAAGAGTCTAGAAGTGATCCAGGGAATTAAAATAGGCATGAACTGCTTAGGGAGAAAGGCCAACACTTGCACAAGGCTTTCTGAGTTCAAACTCGGCCATGAATGATTTTGGATGTCGCTTTATATTCCTCATTTTATTTATTTTTATATGGTAAAAATTCTGCCTTATAGAAGAGGAAACTGGGGTAACTAATGGAAGTCACATATTTTAGTTTAATTACAAAAATAAGGCTTTGAATTTTTTTTTTTTAGAATTTTTTCCCTTAGAAACTTAAATCTTAAAATATTTCTTGGCCAACTTTGATCATGATCACTTGTTATTTTATTTCAATTTTTTTCATTTTTCATGGATGCACATGCATGCCAAAGCATGGAGATCAGTTTTTTCTTTCCATCTTTTCATGGTTTCTGGGGGCTGAACGCAGGTCACTAGGCTTGCACAGTAAGTAACTTTACCTGCTGAACCGTCTTGCTGACTGACCCACAACCAAAATTCTAAGATACAAGTTGAACTTTTTTGGTTTTTGGAGACAGGGTTTCTCTGTGTTAGCTTTGTAGCCTGTCCTGGAACTTGCTCTATAGACCAGGCTGGCCTTGAACTCAGAGATCCACCTGCCTCTGCCTCCCAAGTGTTGGGATTAAAGATGTGTGCCATCACCACAGCCAAGCAAGTTGAACTTAAGATTCACTTTTATGTGTATGGTGTGTGGCCGGAACACGTGCTGTGCACCATGTGCATGCACTGCCTGGAGAATCCAGAAGAGGGCGTCAGTCCTTGGGACAGAAGTTACTGATGGTTACATTGCCTGCCATGTGGATGCTGGGAACGGAATCCAGGTCCTCTAGAAGAGCAGCCAGTGCTCTTAACCCCTGGGCCATCTCTTCAGTCCCGTGCATGTTGAATTTAATCTTGAGTCCTTGGGTAATGTATCTGTTTTAAATTTGCTAGGTTGTAAATTCCCTCCCTAGAGAGCACGGAAAGACTTTTTAACACACTCTTTCTGAAGCCTCGCTGTACTGTTTTTCATCACTTCCAGGGTGCAGTAACAGATGTTCTTTTTTCCAGATTCAGGTGTCCCCATTTTTACAGCAGATGTTCATGCCCC
Organism: Alexandromys fortis; assembly: GCF_014885135.2. Taxonomy (NCBI): domain Eukaryota; kingdom Metazoa; phylum Chordata; class Mammalia; order Rodentia; family Cricetidae; genus Alexandromys; species Alexandromys fortis. The sequence goes on along the minus strand of NW_026068040.1, from coordinate 3,994,014 downwards.
TGCTTCATGCCATTTTTGAAGTGCTGCTACGACCAGCAGAAGACAACGACCAGTCAGCTGCGCTGGAGAAGCAGATGCTGAGGAGGAGTTACTTTGCCTTCCTGCAAACGGTCACTGGCAGCGGAATGAGCGAAGTGATTGCCAATCAAGGTAGGGATGCACGCCATGCCTCATGTGTCTGCTGAGGTCCCTGCCACAGTTGTACACCCTGTGGTCAACGTGAGTGGAGTAAACACCGAACTGTGAGGGTGTGGTCTGGTGGCCCTCTGGTTGTCCAGCACTCTAAGAATAGAACTGAGTTAATGCATGTAAAGCACCTTACAAGCAGTTTGTATTCAGTTTCTCTTGAATTGCTGGTGAGCAGCGTAGTGAGCATGACAGTTGAGTCTTCCTGGCTAGTTGGCCATCTTATAACTGAAAGTAGAACTAGCCAACCATAGTGGTTGTTATTGCACTTATCTGGGAGACTGAGGCAGGACAGTGAAGTGCAAAGCCTTCACTGCACAGTATTGGGGCCAGCCCTTTTCTTTACAAGGGAAGAGGGGTAACCTGGGCATACTAATCGGTTACACTGTGATGAGACACCGTGGCATAGACAACTTAAAGACCTTATTGTTGCTTACAGTTTGAAGGGTAAGTCCATGGCAGTCATGCCGGGGGCACGACAGCAGGCATGGTGCTGGAGAGCAGCTGAGAGAACAGGCACAAGGCAGAGAGAGCTGACTGAGAATACGGGGAGCTTTGGAAGCCTCAAACCCAACCAGTAACACCCTTCTACCAACAAGGCCATGCTTCCTAATCCTTCCTAAACAGTCCACCAGCTGGGGACCAGGCTTTCAAATATAAGTCTAGGGGTCCAATCTCATTCAAACCACCACATAGAGCCTTTAATTCCAGTATTGGTGTGGCACAGGCAGGCAGACATCTGTGAGTTTGAGGCCAGCCTGGTCTATTCAGCAAGGTTCAAGATAAACAAATGGATGAATAAATAAATAAAATTCAGCAGAGCAGGATATTAAAGGAGTCCTCAGTGCTTAGAATTTAGGTGGTTGGTTAATAAAAGAGATGAAGACATTTTATCACTGCTGTAATGTGCTTTGATTAGTGTGTATTTTGAAATGCGTGCTTCAGGTTGTTTTTTCTTTTCTTCCAGGTGCAGAGAATGTAGAACGTGTGCTGGTTACTGTTATCCAAGGAGCCGTTGAGTATCCAGATCCGATTGCACAGAAGACATGTTTTATCATTCTCTCAAAGCTGGTGGAGCTCTGGGGTGAGATGAAGTTTTGTTTTCATTTTGTTGAGATTTTATCCTGACCTCCCTCCACCCCCAGACTAGGACTCAAACCCAAGGCCTCTTTTCCTTTATGTGGACTGAGTGACTTTCTTTTTAAACAATGTGAAAATTTGGATTCTCTTGGCAGGAGGCAAAGATGGACCAGTGGGATTTGCTGACTTTGTTTATAAGCACATTGTCCCTGCATGTTTCCTGGCCCCTCTAAAGCAGACCTTCGACCTGGCTGATGCGCAGACCGTGTTGGTAAGCACCTAAGTCTGTCTACCATGCACAGATCTTGTAGAAGCTTCTCTAATGACTGGCTGATTTTGCTTCGTGGATTTTTTTTTTTTTTGGTGGTTTTTCAAGACAGGGTTTCTCTGTAGCTTTGGAGCCTGTCCTGAAACTAGCTCTTGTAGACCAGGCTGGCCTCGAACTCACAGAGATCCACCTGTCTCAGCCTCCTGAGTGCTGGGATTAAAGGCGTGTGCCACCACCACGCGTGTCTGTCTTTATGGATTGTTTTTATATATACATTATGACTTCAAATTAGGATTCATTGAATTATTTGTTCTGGAGACAGAACAAGGATATCACACATTTGGTCGGTCATCCCTCCTCTTTGCCGTTTCCCCCTTTTCTTTGTCTTTTTCACTCTCTCCTTTCCTCTTCCTTCTTCAGTTTCTCTGTCTTTTCCTTCCTCCTCACTTGGGTTTAGCTGGCCAGGATCTCACTGTGTATACCAGACTTCCCTTAAACATGTAGCCAATCCTCATGCCTCTGCCTCCAGAGCGTTGGGGTTATATGCATGTATCATCATGCCCTACTCTGGGGCTTCCCCTGTGATTAAGAGTATTAATAAACAATTTTCTTTTTGTGTGATGGGTCCCAGATCCCATCATCAGAGCACTTCATGTGAAAGTTGTTTCCTCACTTCTCGTTGGTTTATTAAAAGACATACTACATTAGGGCTGTACTTTGTATTTTTTTTTCTTTTTCTTTTTATGTCTATGGGGTGTTTGCTTCCATGTATGTCTACATGCCATGTGCATGCCTAGTGCCTCCAGAGGCCAGAGAGGGAGTCAGATCCCCTGGGACTAGAGTCACAGGTGGCTGTGAGCCACTGTGTGGGTGCTGAGAATCAAACCCTGCGGGTTCTCAGGAAGAGCAGCCAATGGTTCTACCTCGAGTCCTCCCTGCAGTCTCCAGTGATTTGTGTTTTGCTTTCTTCTGTGCAGATTTTCCTTGCGGTAGCTTGGAGGTGGGAGGGTTTGTAATGAAGAACTGCCCATATTAAAATCTGAAGCTTGTTTTTTGCAGGCGCTTTCTGAGTGTGCTGTGACTCTGAAAACAATTCATCTCAAACGGGTAAGGCTTACAGTCCTTGCTCCTTCCTCAGTTTATTCCGTATTTGCTCTGCTTTCAGTTGGCTCTGACTTATGCCTGACAGCTGTGTTTTCTGAAAGGTGACTTCAGGACTGACTGTTGTGGCTGTGGAAGGGACTGAATGAAAGTAGCAGTGACTGTTGCTGCCTTCACACTGTGGGTCACAAGATAACTTCAGCATTCAATTTGTACAGCCAGATGTCTGTGCCCTGTTTGTTCTGGGTCTGTGTGTATATGTGCAGGCCAGAGGTGCCTGTGGGGGAGAGGGCACATTGCTTGTGCCAGCCAGAGGTCAGCCTCAGGTGTACTGGATCTGGGGCTCCTTGCTGGACTAAGCTGGCAGGGCATTCCAGGGAACCGTGGTTTTTGCCTCCTTAGCACAGGAGTTAGAAGCATCCCTCAGCGTGTGGGCTTTTGTAATTAAGGTAGGTGTTGGGGTGCTTGGCCAACTGAGTTATTACTCTAGCCTTTAATGTACATATGTGTGTGTGTATGTCTATATGTACATATGAACATATGTATATATTTGGTTCAAGATGAGGTTTCTCTGTAACAATCCTGGCTGTTCTGGAACTCGATTTGTACACCGGGTTGGCCTTGAACTCACAGAGATCCTCCTGCCTCGGCCTCCCACGTGCTAGGATTAAAGGCCTGCGCCACCACGCCTGGCTAATTGATTTATTTTTTAATTTGCTAATTCACTGTTTTATTGGTTTGTTGAGACAGGATTTCATACTGTAGCCCAAGCTATTCTTTTGCCTCAGCCTCTCACATGTTGGGTTTACAGATAGGATTAGAGACTTCTGTTACTTGTAAATACCAACTTCTTTCTGGGCAGTCTCATCTTACGTATAGCTTATAACTAACTTTAGGTATTTTCAGATAACTTGAATTAGTTCCCAACATTTAAAAATAAGTACCTTTTTTTCTTTTTCAAAAATTCCTAATTCCTTCTTCTGACCCAGCACAGACCTGCATTTCCTGAGCTGCAGTTAGCTGCAGAGTAGCCCATTCCCTGTCTCCGTAAAAGAACGAGACAGCAGCGCTTTCGCTTCTCTGAGCTTGAGTCTTTTTCTTCTGGTGGAAGGCTGGCGGTTCTCAGTCCCACAGCATGCGCCACCATGCATGGCACCTGTGCTTCCCTAGGTAGGGTCAAGGCTGAAGGGAGTAGGATGAATCCCCTGCTGCGGAATATTACTGAACTGTGTAAAGGTGTGTTAAGTTGTTTCTGGCTTTTGTCAGCGATGAAAAGATGTGGTACATTTGTTTGATTAAATAAAATTAACCTGGGGTCAGGAGGTTGAGCAACAACTAACTGACAGAAGAGGTAACAAGGGTTCTTTAGTGGGGGCTAGCTAAGCAAAAGGATGGCCCGTTTTTAGGGAGAGGAAGATGCCAGGGGCCAGCCACACAGCCAGTCACAGAGGAAAAAGGAAAGAAATGTATAGAGAATGAAGAAAGTAAAAGCACAGACACAAAAGATAGATGGGATAGAAATAAGCTGGATAGAAATAAGCAAGCTAAGGCCAGACATTTATAAGTAAGACTAGGCTTCCGTGTGTTTATTTGGAAGCTGGATGCGGGCCCCCAAAGAGTTTGGAAACACACAGACATCCTACAATTTCCGCTATTTATGGAGCTAAGAATCAAGGGAAAACAATGTATAAATAACAGTCAGTAGTTTAAACAGGCATTTTAATGGGTCTATAAAATAGTAGAGGACTGAGACTGCCTGGCTGAGCAGTAAGCAAGCCATAGAAAGAGGTGTAGTTTGTCTGCTAGGTCTTAAGACGGATGTGCGTTGGCTGGACTGTCTTTGTGGACAAAGCATGCTGTGTGAGGACAACAGGTGTCCATGAGGGATCTGGTGGAAGACTGGACTTAACCCTTCCCAATTATGCATATAGGCAGAAGCAATAGCTTAAAAATGCAATGGGGATAAATGTTAGAAGCTGTGTTGTTGAACTGAATGGCCGGGTGGTTGTAGTGTGGGTAGCTGGGTAGGAGAGATGGTCAGGAAACTGTTGGGAGTACGAGCGATACATGCTTAGAACTAAATGCTGACTTTGGCATCCTCACCGTTAGTCTGTCAGAATTTATAAGATCAGGACCAAAAGAACTTTGCCTAAAGCAGCAGCAAAGAAATACCCAGAAAAAGAGGCAGCTTCAATAGGCAGAGTACGTGCTGTCCTGCAGAGGACTGTATCCCTTCACTCATGTGGGAAGGCCCTCGAGTGGGCTGTACCTCTAGCTCAAGGGATCCAGTGTCTCTAGACACACACACTCATTCAGTCACTGAAAACACACATACACATAATCAAAAATAACTTAAAATGAGAGTGCTACCTGTGGGTTTCACCACAGTTAGGCTGTTGTGAAAGGTAAGGGCAGAGAGTCATGACAGGAGACGCTTGTGAGTTGGGACGAGGGATGAGCAGTGTAAAATGGTGATCTGAAGCAGTGCTTTCAATCCAAATTAGTAAAAGTCCTAATTCAAACACTTTTGCTTGGTTCTGCTTCCTGGTTTTGTGGTGAGAGGACTTCTTTTTTGGATTCAGTCTATTTGGTGTTCTGCAAGCTTCTTGTATCTTCATAGGCATATCTTTCTTTAGGTAGGGAAAGTTTTCTTCTATGATTTTGTTAAATATAGTTTCTGTGCCTTTGAGTTGAATTTCTTCTTCTGTACCTATTATTCTTAGATTTGGTCTTTTCATGGTGTCCCATATCTCCTGGATATTTTGGGTTAAGCTTTTGTTAGATTTAATGTTTTCTTTAACTGATGAGTCTATGTCCTCTGTTGTATCTTCAGCGCTTGAGATTCTGTTGTCCATTTCTTGTATTCTGCTGTTCATGCTTGTGTTTGTGATTCCCGATCTTTTTCTGTTTCTATAATTCCTTCAGCTTATGTTCTCTTTATTTCTTATTTCAGTTTTGAAGTCTTGAATAGTTTCTTTTATATGTTTGATTTCTTTTTCTTGGTTTTCTTTAACTGATTTGCTGATACCTTCCAATTCTTTGTCTTTCCCTCAAATTCTTTAAGGGAATTTCTCTTTTCATTTTTTTTTGGGGGGGGGGGGTTCAAGACAGGGTTTCTCTGTGGCTTTGGAGCCTGTCCTGGAACTTGCTCTTGTTCATCTTTAAGAATTTCAAACATTCTTCTGAAGTTAATTTTTAGGTCATTTTCTTCTGGTTCATCCATATTTGGTTGTTCAGGTCTTGCTGTTGTAGGGTCTTTAGGTTTTACTGGTGTTGTGTTGCTCTTTGTGGTGTAGCATGTGATCTTACCTTGTCTACTCATCTTTTCCTCTAACAGGTGTGGTTGGGGCTGTCTGAGATTCTGTTGATTAATCTTCTAGGTGCCAGTGAATCCAAAGCTCAGATGGTTGATCCTCGTGGTACAGTCAGTGTCACAGTTCTAGTTACCCCGTTGGTTATTCCTGTTCCTGGAGATAGCTCAGCGCTCCTGTGCCTTGCTCTGCTTCTTGCAGTTTGCTGTCTCAATACTACTTTGGCCTAGGTTGCTGGCTTTGCCCTGATTCTGTAAATCCTGGTCTGGATCCCCTCCTGCAGAAGTCCCTGGCTTGGAGTTGAACCTGTTCTGGTGGAGATCGCTGGCTCAGTTCTGATCCGCCAGTGTCCTGGGACTGGATTGGCTTCCAGGACTGGATTTGCTCTTGGCTTCTGCTCCTGGTGGAGCTTGTTTCCTCAGGCCCACTCTGTCCTAGGTAGCTGGTTCAGAGCCTCTCCTGTGGAATTTGTTGCCCAAGATGGAGTTCCTTGCCTTGGGGCAGATGTGGCCTAGGTTACTAGCTTTGATCTGTGTCTGTAAATCCTGGTCTGGATTCCCTCCTGCAGAAGTCCCTGGTTTGGAGTTGGGCCTGGAAAGGTTTCTGGCTCTGGTCTACTCCCTCAGAGGTCCCAGATTCACACTCAGACCCGCAGAGGTTCCAGGTTCCTGCCTATTCCCTTTGATGTCCCAGACCAATGCCCGGACACTCGTTTCTGGTTTTGAATATTAGAATACAATCTACTTTTCCAGACACCCTTGTTTTGTGTTTTGAAAAGAAGGTAATTTGTTTCTCTCTCCTCTTCTCTCTCTCTCTCTCTCTCTCTCTCTCTCTCTCTCTCTCTCTCTCTCTCTCGTCTGTGCAACAATACAGGCGTATGGGAATGGCAGTCAGTGTGTTGGAAATAAGCAGAATGGGTAGACTAACGGAAAGGTGAGACGCCAACTGAGAAACCCTTCAGAATCAATGTAGTGTTCATTCCCCACAGCTGACAGATTCTCTCTGAGGGGTCGGGAAGTTGAGACCTGGCCCATTTAGGTCGAGGGCCAGGAGTCAGAGCAGACAGGAAAGGAGAAGGACTGGTAATAGTAAGTAGAGGAGAGGACAGTGGAGGGAGGCGGCCTCACTCTGCAGCCAGGGTGGCACCATACTCAGAGCAGTCCTTGCGCTCGAGCCTCCCCAGGGCTAGCTGTGAACCACTGCTTTTGTTTAGTGATTTACTTCCAGGTTGGAACCATCAATTTACTAAAGCCCTTAAAAGTTATCAAATGCAGGCCAGGGAAGATGGCTCAGCCATTGGACGCTTACTGTGCAAGCGCAAGGACCTGTGTTTAGGTCTTCGGCACCCACAAAATAACCAGGCATGGCTACACACATCTGTAATCTCGGGGCGGGGGTGGGGGATGTAGACAGGTGGATCACCTCTGGAGTTTACTCCCAAATTGGCCAACTCCAGATTCAATGAGCAATCCTGTCTGAGAAGTAAGGCAGAGAGCAGTGTATGAAGACAGCCAGCACCAATCTCTGGCCTCCGAGTGGTCACGCACAAGTTATCAAAAGCCAGGAAATTAATTGCACTTCTTTTCCTAAGTGTTGGATTTGTTCAATATTTTTTATGGCTTAATCTCAAAAATTCATCGCTAGGGGCTGTAGAGAGGGGCTGCAGGCCAGCCTGCTTTTTGTCCTGCTCAGCCCCTGTACGGCTAGCTTTACGCCTGAAATAACAACACACAAATTGTATTCATTTAAACACTGCTTGGCCTATTAGCTCTAGTCTCTTACTGGCTAACTCTCATATCTTGCTTTAACCCATATCTAATAATTTGTGTAGCACCAGAAGGTGGTGGCTTACCAGGAAGATTCTAGTGTACGTCCATCTTAGGCTGGAGCTTCATCGCATCTGGCTCAGAGAGGAGAGGCATGGCGATTGCCTCACTTTCTCCCAGCATTCTGTTCTGTTTACTCCGCCTACCTGATTTCCTGTCCTATCAAGGGCCAAGGCAGTTTCTTTATTAACCAATGAAATCAACTCAAAACAGAAGACCATCCCACATCAAGGGGGAAGCGATTTTTTCAAAGTGTCTCCTGGATTCCTTGGTTGTAGTTGGAAGCGGGTAGGACCCAGAGATTGGTGGGGCCCTCTTGCTCCACTGAGTTTACCAAGGCTGACTTCAGAAGGTTCACATGTGGGTGTGCTAGGAAATGGTCACCTGACAGCAGTGGCTTCCTCTTCCCTACTGTTTTGGGGAAGGAAAGTGAACTGCACTGCTTTTAGAACATCAGTTTTTTCTGGCACCACCTCAGCCTTCCTTCCATGCCCTCATGATCTGTGTTCTGTTCACTGGCAGATTGATAGTATTGCCCTTTGCTGTAGTTCTTCAGTGCTTTGAAGATGTGGCTGTAGACACAATCTTTGTTGTATATTATGTATTACATAATATATTGTATGTATATAATGTGCACAGATATTTTTATGGGTCATCAAATCTATCCAGTAACTTAATTTTTCAGATGGAGAACTGGGGACTTAGAGCAGTTAGTTTAAGTTGGCATAGAGCCAGGTTTCAAATGAAGAAAGTCTGATCTAGAGCCTGTGTTCTTTCCCTAATTATCTCGTCGTGTTATTAGTGCCCAGTTGTCTTTTCATCTGCAGGGCCCTGAATGTGTGCAGTACCTTCAACAAGAGTACCTGCCCTCCTTACAAGTCGCTCCAGAAATAATTCAGGTAAGAGCTCTAACAGATTTCACTGGGAATTTTATTAAATAAATGTGAGTGTATACTTCAAGTCTAAATTTTAATTCAAAAAAGTCAGATAGTTATCCGGGAATAAATAAATAAATAAAAAGCCAATTAGCATTTAACTTATTTTGCTGTCAGTAGCCTAGAGTCTAAAGTAATCCATGAAACTGAATGAGAACAATTTTATGTTTTCATTCTCACTGATCTCCAATACAATTTTAACTTCCTACCATTCAGTGACAGGCCACAATAATAGTAACATTGTAACCACACCTAATGGAAAGCACATTTGTATGTGCATGTGTGCGCATGTATGCAGAGACAAGCTCAGGTGCCATCCTCAGAAATACTGTCCGCCTCCCCTGAGGCATCTGTTTCGGGCCTCTGGCTGAGCTAGAGTGACTGGGCCACAAGCCCGGGTGTCCTGCTGCTGCCACTCCCGCCGTGCTGGGGTTACAGGGACATGCCACCATTGGGTTCTGAGGTTCAGTCTCTGGTGCTTCCCAGACGAGGAATCCCCCAACCTGATGTCACATATATTTTCATGGCATATTGGTTGGAAATACTTAGAAATAATTATTTGTGGGCTGGGCAGTCGTAGTGCACACCCTTAATCCCAGCACTTGGAGGCAGAGGCCGGTGGATCTATGTGAGTTCAAGGCCAGCCCAGTCTACAAAGCAAGTTCCAGGACAGCTAAGACCTACACAGAGAAACCCTGTCTCGAAAAATGGGGGGAAAGGGAAATATTTGTGTGTGTGTCTCTATTTTGAAATTATGAGTATTTGAGTAGTGCTGCTTATGTTGTTACCTAGGAAGATACCAAGTTTTGTTAAAATCCGAGTTCATGGGGCTCGGTGTAGCTCACAACCACCTGGAAGTCCAGTTCCAGGGGCTCCAGTGCCCCCTTCTAGCCTCTAAGGGCTTGGGGTGCACATAAACTCATGCAAGCCCATATACATAAGAACAAATAGAGCCTTTTAAAAACCAAAGCTCATTACAGTTCCTTTCTTTTCCAATTCTGAAGTATTGTGTGCTTTTGAGGGTGGAAGGAATGTTCAGGCAGGCAAGGTAGCCCCTGCATGCAGTTCTGCCACTTAAGAGACTAGGGCAGGAGGGCTGGAGAGATGGCTCAGTGGTTAAGAGTACTGACTGCTCTCACAGAGGACCCGGATTCAATTCCCAGCACCCACATGGCAGCTCACACCTGTCTGAAGATCCAGTTGCAGGGGATCTAACACCTTTGTACCAATGCACATAAAAAATAAAGTTAAATAAACCATAAAATATTAAAAAAAAAAAAAAGAGAGAGAGAGAGAGAGAGACTAGGGCAGGAGTCTGAATTGGAACCTGCTTGATTATAAGTGAGTTCCGGACCAGCTGGGGCTGCCGAGTGACAAGCAAACGGAAGAAGAAAGAAGACGTGCTATCGCTTGCCAGCAGTGATCATAGCACATGAAGACTTTGTTCTGGCAAGCATGTACTTCAGTGGTGGTATGTTTGCTTGCCTACCATGTGCAAGACCTTGGGTTCAAAGGCAAATGAAAATGGCAAAGAAAAAAGAAAGAGTAACAAGGGGGAAAAAAAAAAAGAACTTTTGCCCAGGTTTGTGTCAAGGTTTTGTTTTTTGGGATTTTTGTTGTTGTTGTTGGTTTTGGGTTTTTTGTTTGTTTGTTTTTTGTTTTTGTTTGTTTGTTTTTTGTTTTTTCAAGACAGGGTTTCTTTGTGCCTTTGGAACCTGTCCTGGAACTACTTCTTGTAGACCAGGCTGGCCTTGAACTCACAGAAATCCACCTGCCTCTGCCTCCAGAGTGCTGGGGTTAAGGGTGTGCCACCACTGCCCGCCTTTGTGTCAAGTTTTTGATGTTTAAGTCTGAGGTTGTGTTTTGAGGTGGGCGGCTAGAACGTTACTGTGTACTTTGACATTTGACAAAGTGTAACAGCACATACGTTGTTCAGCAGCTTCCCATACTTCTTGTGCTGTAGTACATGCAACCAATGAAGCTTTTTCAAGTTTTATTTTATTGCTTTAAGACAGTGCATAGAGTGTACCTACTGTGTGGTATTGTTAATTAAAGAATAGTGTTGTTTATACAGCATTAGATAGGCCTCTAGAAAATTCGTTTTACATCATTTAGATTTTTTGTCTTTTGATTTTGATGTATTACAGCTCATGAAAATCAAGTCAAACCAATTCTCACTACCAAAGGTTACATAAGGGATTTTCAAATATTACACCCAGACAAGTTGCTCTTTCATTTTCTCTAAGTCATCAGGGCAAAAGAAATCAAAACCAGTGTATTATCTCAGACTTGGTAGGTTAGTCGCCAGCAAACGAAACAGCCGAACCCCTAAAGTAGTAAGACTCATCAAATCAGAAAGCTGAATGGCAGCTGTGGGGCCAGAAAGAAAGTGTTGAGTGGGCACAGGCATCCATTTCTCCAGGGTGAGAAGACCTGTGAGATCTGCCGCATGCAGGTCTGCACCATACTGTGCAGGGTAAGCTGTGTTTATTACCCACAGTTTAAAACAAAAGGCTTATTATGAATTAATTAATAATTTGAATTGTACTACTGTACAGTATTGTTAATTAAGGAATAATGTTGCGTTTATACAGCATTAGATAGGTCTCTAGAAAATTTATTGAACTATATCATATATCATATTGAATTATATCATAGTTTGAATTAAAGAGATTTTCCTATTTCTCTTCCCTTTCTTTCCCCGCCTCCCCCAGGAGTTCTGTCAAGCTCTTCAGCAGCCTGATGCTAAAGTTTTTAAAAATTACCTAAAGGTGGGTATTTGGGGAATGTCCCTGTCTTTACTCAGTGAGGTGACGTTAGAGGGTATATAGTCTGACAAACCCACTCACCTTGGCATCTCTTTGCCCTAAGAAGATGGAATTGCAGAAGTTTTTGTGACTCTCCTTTGAGCTAAACTGTTGGGAAAAAAAAGATATTTGAAATGAGATATTTGCACCAATTGTCTAAACATCCTGAACATATTGGAATGCAAATGCCAGAGTTTGGGTTTTCTTGTTGTTTTATACTTTTATGATGTAATTAAATGGGCACTAGAGGATGGGAAGAACAAGGAATTTTGAGAGACACTTTCATATTAAGTTGAAAGGACCTAAAAATACAAAAGCAGATGTATAAATTATTTAATTTCATTTTGAAACATTTGAATGTATAGCAAACAAAAGATACCCCTTGGATTTAACCAGCAAGGCTGTTTTTTACATTCAAAAGTATTAAATATTATAAGTAAATAAAATTAAACACCTCAGTTGGTACTGATACCAGTGATCCCTGCACTTGGAAGATGGAGGTAGGAGGATAACAATTAATGGTCAGCCTCTGCTACCTAGTGAGACCCTGCCTAATAGAACACTTGGAGATTCCTTCCTCATACTTAAGACTGTACCAGCACAGATGACTTCTCCCTGCCCAAGGGGCTCAGTCACAGTCTGCTGGAGCCAGAACTGTTTCTCCTTTGTAGCAAAGCCCTGTATACTACATTTCTGGCTAACAAGTTACAAGTGAGTGGCTCCCTGGCTCAAGTTAGTAGAATTCTTAAATCGAGAGCTGGAGATACAGGTCAGTGGTAGAACAATTGCCTAACGTGTACAAGACCCTGGTACAATTTCTAACATCAAAAAACATAACATAAACTAAAGAGAATTTATGTCAGAAGCATTTGCTATCATTTTGATTCTGACATCATCCCATGTCAGTTATCAGCATAAAGGGATTTTTTTTTTTTTTTTAATTTTCTTTTTGGGAGGAAAAAAGGAAAGTGCCTGTGAAAATGACTGGATCTGACTTGGTTGGTAGCAGGAAGTCCTGGGGCCCCGTGGAAGGCTCGTGCAAGTGCTTGGGTGCGTTGGTTCTTATGCACTGCGCTGGCAGGCTGACTCGGCTTCTCGGTGGCAGAGAGCAGTGTCTCGGTGCTAGCATTTTCTTCTGACTGGAAACAATCTCTGTGTCCTTTCTCCTTATGATTCCTCCCTGCTCTTTTGGATGGCTTCTGCTATCTCAGTGTTCCTTCCCTTGGTATAGCTTGGCTGATCTATCAAGAATTTCTTCATCCAGTGTTCTTACTGGAAATGCTGTTTACTAAGACAAGTTCATGCTTCTTATCTGGGGTTTCCATTGTTTCCGTGTTCTGACGGCAGACCATGTTTCTATTTCTCTTGTTTGGATCATCTTTGCTGTTCTCGGCTTACCTTTACCATGCTCTGTTCTGGCCATTCTGGTGACGTGACAGATACCATGGCCAAAGGTTCATCCCAGCTTACAGGTCACAGTCCTCATGAGCATGCCCAGGATAGGAACTTGAAGCCGCAACCACCTAAGAGCACTGCTTGCTGGCCCATCACAGGCTAAAAGTAGCTAGTTTTCTTACACAGTCCTAGGCCGCCTCCTAAGGGAATGGTGTTGCTCACAGTTGGCTGGTCCAGCCTCTTAATTAACAGTCAAGACACTGTCCCACAGGCCAGATTGATGTGGGAAGTTCCTCAATTGAGACTCCTTCGCTGGGGGCCCACGGCTATGTCATCCTGACAGTAAAAGCTAAGACAGTCTTCTTGGAAGGCTTCCTTCTGCTCATTCAGGGTCGTTCTTAGCACTTTTGGGTTTTGGTTTATTTTGAGACAGGCTCTCTCTTATGTAGCCCAGGCTAGCTTGGAATTCACTGTCTCTTGCTTTGGCCTCCCAACTCTTGGGACTCTTAGGTGTGAGTTACTATGCCCACCCTTCCTCTCACCTAACTTGTCAGGTGAACCCAGACATCTAGGTCTTAGGAATATGAAGTCTTTTAAGGCTTAAGATTTCTGTCTTATCTTTGACTTTTTTCTTCCTTAAATTTAACTTTCCACTGTTAATTTTACCAGTAAATAAAAAGCTGCCAAAACCTATATCCTGTTGCTCATAGCAGTGTTGTTTGTTACCAAGGGGGAACTGGCATTCAGAGACCTGAAAGAGCTATCTTGCCTGACACTTGTGCTGTTTCAACACTGTTTTGCAGGTGTTCTTCCAGAGAGCAAAGCCCTGAGGACTGGATTTCCCTGTCCTGTGTCATGACCGGGAGTTCCAGCTAATAATTTATAAAGAAGCAGTTTTTGTGTGCCATTCACGTTCATCTTTTAACATCGTTTTGAGCGTATTGCTGTGATGTGGGACTTATGTAAATGGGTGTAATTTTTCCCTAAATGCAGGTATGTGGCAATTGCCTGCATGCCAGTTTAAACTGTTTATAAGACATAGCTTTATCCTAGTACCTTAATTTTTTCTTTATATGAAACTCTAAAGTTCTTTATAAAAAAAAAACTATAGCAGTGGGAAACTGACTCTAACAATTGAATGTAAAGTTGGAAATGTTCAGTTTTATGTGTGCAGACACAAACTATGGGGTAACAATCAAAACGTAATTTTTTTCTGTAGATAGCCATTACATTTCTTTAAACTGTCTCAATGCCAGTGGGTGTTCTATAAGAGAATGGGTTCCTAAATTAGTTGGTTTAAAAGTAGGTGCTGGTGTTACACATTTTTTATAAAAAATAAATTTTACATAGTGAAATATACCAAGTCTTTTCCAGAATTATTATAAATAGCCTCATTTTCCCAGTATAATCTCTCTGATTTCCCACCTAAAGGTTTGCAGACATGAATGTGGAAGCCTTATTTCATTGACTGTATCCTTAAAGGTCACTCAACGGAAGTCTGTTAAGTTAGTCTTTTAAATGCACTAGAAACAGGCTCTGTGAATCTATGATAGGATTATAAATCCCAATGTTTTTCTATGATATTAGGTATTCATAGCGCATAATAAGTACACTTGGATTTTTGTTTGTTTGTTTTTGCCTTGAGACAGGGTCTCACTATATAGACCAGACTGGCTTCAAATTCAGAGATCTGCCTGTCTCTGCCTCCTAGCTGCTGGGATTAAAGGTGTGAACCACCAGGTCTGACCACTTGTGTGTTTGATTTTGTAGTCAGTTACTGCTTGATGACTACAAGTACTGCTGTGTGCACAGGAGGAGGAGGCTGGAGCAGAGGGGCAGGACTGCAGTAGCACAGCTGCAGACACTGAAGGCCTGGGCCTCACCCCCACGCAGGGAGAGTCCTGGGTGCCCTCCTCAGCACTGCATAAAAGCAAAGGAGCATCAGAGGTCCCAGGCCTCCTCAGATGCATCGTGAGTTTGAGGCAACCGAGGCCACACGAGAACCTGCCTAAAATTGTAGTAAACAGCATCCTGCTGGCTTTGAGAGGGAGTTGTGAGTGCATTTCTTAGGGGCAGAGTGCTCACTTGAGGATCTAGTACCACAGAACAGGGAGGAGACAAAAAGATTTCAGGAGGGATTTGTGTGTTTTCTAAGGATTTGTGACCATAGATTCCCTAAAATCTTTTTTTAAATGAGTCTGTGTGTGATATTCAGTGTGTGTTCATCTGTATGGGGTGGGTGGGGGTTGATAAGAACCCTCTTTATTGAGAGCATCTTCCACTGAACCTGGAGCTGTTTAGCTAGGTTGGCTGGCCGACGAGACACAGTCCTCAGCTCCCAGCGTTTATGTGGGTACTGGGGCAGGTCCTCATTCTCGTTCAACCATTTACCTGCTGAGCGCCACCCCCCCCCATTTTACTCTAAATTGTGCACAGGAATCTTTTTCTGATTTAAGTCCACAAGAAATAGCATTTCCTACATTATAAAATAAAGGCAGTAAAATTGACAGCTAGGAATAGTCTTTTATTGAATGATAAAAATAGATTAGTGAAGTGTATGTAACACTTCAGGAAATAATGGGTTTTTAAAAATGGGAAAGTGAGCCAGGTTTGGTGGCTTATGCTTATAATCACAGCCTTTAGAAGATGCTAGGGCCAGTCTGGGCTAGAATGAGACTTGGTTTCAAAAACAAAAACAACAACAACAACAAAAAAAAAAAACACAAGCAAAACTGGGGTTTTCCTGTGCACTCTGAGATGCAGTGGCATCTGTCGCAACAGTGATTGTGCAAGGTGTTGTAGTTAGGAGCACCTCAGAGTAGTGAAGATTTGTGTACTGTGGACTCGGGACCCACGCACCACTCACCAGTAACTGATTTTAGGACCTTGAACAAGTTAAATGACTTCTTCCTGCCTTGGTTTCCCCCTCAGAAATGGGGAAAATAATGGTAGCTACCTCATAACTTGTTAAGAATTCAATGAGTTAAAACATAGGCCTCAGTATTAGCTTGTATTACTGTACTATTGAGCCCACACACGGCTCTCTAAAGCCCTAAAATAGATTCACATGTGTTTAGACCTAAGGAATCAGAGTGTTTAAGGAACTTCATGTCAATGTAATCATGTATAAGAATGCTCATCTTCATTCCTTGAGGTTACCGCCAGGATGGAGACTGTTCCCGCCATTCATTAAGTACCTTATTTTTAAAAGCAAGCTAGTGAATCTCATTTGTTACAGGTGAGAAAACAGGCGAAAGACATGGGTTTATGGTGCCTGATTTATGGTCCTGTGCCTAACCGTTTGTTTCATTCTCGATGCTTGCTAATGGGATCACAGGTGGCTTGACTTTAAGAAAGTACTATGTGGTATTTTAGTGTGTATCACTTATGTGGTAAACATGTGAAGTCCTTTGGCTTACTCATATTTCCTCCATAATTTTTGAGCTGTGGGTTTTTCTGTTGGCAGAAACTTGGATGCTCATGTCGTCAGAACTGAAATAGGTTTTAATTGTAAGCAGAAAGTGCATTTGCTGTTAGAATGATTTCATTGCCTAAACTGTTTAAAATTCTAATAAAATAACTTTGTTTTTAAGAACTCATTGGGTTGGGCTTTTTTTGATCGCCATTGTGCGTTTGATGAAAATGGGCCTATGGAGCTTCAGGTCAGGAGAGGGGACTTCATCCCCTTGTCTGTTCCTGGGGGAAGCCTGTGCCCTTACCATGTGGTGTCTTCCTTCATCATTCTGCTCTGGGACCCACTCTCCTTCCCGCCCCCACCCCCACCCCCCAGAAGTTACACCTTCCGTCTGCGGGGCCCAGGGCAACCTGGCTGCATACAATAGGCAGGCAGCACCTGTTCCACACCACCCAGGGAGGGCCAGCGTGTAAAGGGAAGTACCTGATATACCAACCATTAGATAAGGTCACGGGATGTTCCGGAGCCCAGGACTCACCTACTCCCCTTTTGCCGAGACCCCTAGACAGATGTCTGCCAATCACCCCAACTTCTACTATGATAAGAACTCTACCCCGGCTGAGCTTGGCGCACTCTGCTCTGCTCTCATCCGGTACGTTGGGGAGACGGAGAGTCCAAGCTTAAGCTTGCTTGAATAAAGGATTTTTGCTTTCACATACGAGTGCGGACTCGTGATTTTTGGGGGACCTCACGATATGGGCGTAACAGCGTCCACTGGAGTCTGCCTTGAGCAGAACCTGATCATAGCTCTGGTTTAGCGCTTTTAAGTTCAGGGTTTAAATTCTCCAGTATTACCCAAAACCAGAATGGACATTATGAACTGATACTTGCTCTTGCCGCCAAGTGATGTTTAAAACACAAACCTGCCTCCCAGTCATCTACTCGGCGAAAGCCCTCAGGACCAGCATTCTGCCCACCTGTGTGACTGGTCAGAGCGGTGCCCAGTTCCCTTAGCTCCACCCGCGGGGTGAGCGCGGTCGGCACAGGGCACTGCAGCCAGCGAAGCTTGGCCCGGCCGCCGCGGCCCCGTAGGCCCGCAGGAGTGCGCACGCGCAGGCGCGCCGCCGCCGTAGGTCACGTGCTCCGTGGCCCGGACTGGAGAAGCCGGAAGTAGCCTGGGGCGCTAGAAGGCCCCGGAGCTGCGGGCTGTGCGCGGCGGAGACTCGGCTGGGTAAGAGGATCGGGCGGGGTCGGGCGGAGCGGGCTGGCGCCCCCGGGAGTCGGGGAGGCCGACGGGTGCTGAGTCAGTGCGGGGCCGCGGCCCGGAGGGGTCCCGCAGCCTCGCGCTCGCCCCGGTTCGCCCCGGCTGGGCCCTGGCGGCGGGGCAGAAGGGCTGCCCAGCCCGGAGCTGACTCCCGACTCGCACCCTTGGCCCAGCTGACACATTTTAAATGGACTGACACATTTTAAATGGTCCTCAAAGGTTGACTCACCTTTGAGGCTACCAGTACGAGACTTTTTTTTTTTTTTATGTACACAGACAAAATTGCAAATTCCCATGTTTTCTAGTTTCTCTTTGACCTGACTTTTGGATTTATTTGCCTCATCCGTTTTCCTGGTATTATCCGTCTGTCGGTCGTCCCAAGAGAAGGTGTCCCCCGAGAACTGTCAAATGCATAATCAAAACCCGACCTTTTCCACTCTGGAACCTCTACTATCTATCGAATAAATGGTTGACGTGAGGTAGAGTTTGGAAATCCTGGAACTTTGTCCGCACAGCATGCCACCAAACCTGTTTTATCCTTGGTAACTTTCGTTTTAAACAATTAAAGGAAGTAGACTGGCGACTGCGTCAGCAATAATGTACTTGTTGAACGCCAGTTTATATGCTTGTCAAAATTTGGGGAGCCTCTGGTGGGTGTGCTGAGTCATGCATTAGTTGTGGGGGGGTTGTTGGAAGAAAGTTTGAAACCATCACTGTCATGGACCCGTCTTTGTATATTGGTATATAGAGGGCAGGTAAGCGTGCTAAGCGTATTTTCAGCGTATTTTCAGTTATCCACTAGATACATCTAAGTACTTGATACTGTCTTTCATTTAGCTATCTGACAACAAGATAACAACTAGGGAAAGTTTTCCATACATATTTGGGTTTGCCACCTCTTGAATGAAATGCAGTAACTGGTAAATGCATTTATTACTTATGAAAATGGAGTCTTTTTCTCTCTCACACACACACACAGGACATCCATCCAGCGAGTGAGTGCTATTCTTATTGCTTACTTTCAAATAGATTGGATGGGCAATTACTTATCTAAATTATACAGGTGATAAAATTATAAAGATATCTAGTGTAGAAGAGATTGGTGAAACGTGGACCCTTGGCCATTTTTTATGTTCCTAACCATCCTTGGATGACTGGAATGCTAACATTTTGGAAATGGATGGTAAGATTTTTGTGCTCTGAACTTACAGCAGGCTTGAAGGAGTCTGACATGTCTAGTGTTGGTGCCATTTTTTTAATTGCATGGCTTTCCCATGTTAAAAGGACAAGTCACGCCGGGCGATGGTGGTGCACACCTTTAATCCCAGCACTTGGGAGGCAGAGGCAGGCGGATCTCTGTGAGTTCGAGACCAGCCTGGTCTACAGAGCTAGAGCTAGTTCCAGGACAGGCTCCAAAGCCACAGAGAAACACTGTCTCGAAAAACCAAAAAAAAAAAAAAAAAAAAAAAAAAAGGACAAGTCACTGTTGACGCTTCTTAAGACTTGGTCATATGACCGGGCGTTAGTGGCCTTTAATCGCAGCACTCAGCAGAGGCAAGTGGATCTCTGTGAATTTAAGACCAACCTGGTCTACGAGAGTTAGTTCCAGGATAGGCTCCAAAGCTACAGAGAAACCCTATCTAACAAACAAATAAATAAATAAAATAAAGACTTGGTCATATGTACTTGATATGTGGCCGCTTTTTAATGTATTTAACATTTTATTTATTGTGTGTGCTTATGCATGTTGTAGCACAGATGGTCCTTTCCTTCTGCCACATGGTTGCCAGGGCTGGGAGCAAGTGCCTCTGCCCACTGAGCCATTTATTTCGCTAGCCCAGGAACCTATCCTTAAACAGTGGCCGAGGAGTTACTGACTTTTCAGGAATAATAAGTTTTGTACTTCTCAATCACAGTTTCTCTGTAGATGAAATTTTGCACTATGGAACTATTACATAGTGATGATTGTTTTTTGTTAGTATTGTGCTAATCTCTTTAATTTGCCTCTGAATATTTGGGAGGCGAAGGCAGAAAGATTGCGGGTTCAAGGCCATTGTGGGTTATATGAGACCCTGTGTCAATTTTTTTTTTTTTTTTTTGTAAATCAATGATTAATCTTTCGGAACAGTTGGAGGAGTCAATTTACTCTAATTGGCAGAGGGTGGGAGTTGAGCTCCGAGCACCACAGCAAGTGGGTCACAATGGCCTCTAACCCAGCTCCTGGGGTCCGACACCCTCTCACCTCCTTCAGCATCACACGCACAGATCCACACACATCCACAAAGAGCCAGGTCTACCTGCAGTCCCATCATTCTGGAGGTTATAGAGAGCTCAAAGCTAGGCTGGGAAATATAGTAACACTCTCTCCGAAGCATAACAGAAACAACTGATTGTGTGTCAGTGGCTTAATATCGTGGGGCTTTTTTCCTGTAGTGCCCACACAGTGTTTTATCCTCATTGTTAGGTTCATCTTTAACACTGGACTCTTGATGCAGTTCTGCTTGGCAGTAAATAATAAGTAGGCCTACTTCAGACTAGATGTGGCTGGCATTTGTTTCTTGGCTGTGTTTATTTTGTTAACAGCACACATACACATCTCTTCTTTCCCCTCAGCGTGAGGAGCGCCCGAGCGAGCCGAGATGCAGAGCACGTCTAACCATCTGTGGCTTTTGTCTGACATCTTAGGCCAGGGCGCCACTGCAAATGTCTTCCGAGGAAGACATAAGGTACGTACAGTGCTGTCCCTGTTTTCCCCGCTTTGTTTCCTTCTGACCAGCACATTTATATGAAACCTTTGGCTTTGTGGTGTTGACTTCTTGGAGGGAGGAGGGGATGTCTAAAGAAAAGGGATTTTTATGATTTTTGTGATTATTTAAGATTTAGTTTGTTTGGGGGCAGTGCTAGCGTTTATGTGTATACAGAATGGAAAAAACTGGAAGTTGATTGGAAAGTGTTTCTGCCTTCCTACTTATCTTCCCAATGGTGGGAAAGATGGTGGGTAGGCAGAGGCCACAGAATCACCCACGGGTGATTCTCATCTGCTCAACCTGAGGCCCATGCTGTCTCTAAAATCGCATGCTACACAGTGGATTGGAGTGAAAAGAGATTCTCAACATGGAAACCAGAGTTAGTAGGCTGTGTCCTAGTGTGAGGCACTCTGACCCTGGGAGAAGTGGGAGTGGGATTAAAAGGATTCCAGCGGCAGGTCAAGAACCCAAACAGTTGTATTGGAGGATATATTAGGGATAACCACTAGAATAATTTAAAATGAAGAACTCAAAGATAAACGTGAAAAAGGCTGGAAAAATAATCAAGTGAGGATTTTTTTTTACCAGTCAAATAATGACTGATTTTTTGGCACTTTGAATTTATTTGAGTGATGTTCGGAGTTGTAATTCTTAATTTCAGATAGAGGAACGCTGAATGTCTTAGTAGGGAGGACTCTTCTATTTTCTCTGAGACGAGCATGTGTGGATGAGAATATGGTTATAAACAGCTGTGTGGCTCATAAAGAATGAATCATATCTGGCACATGCGTGGCTTTTAGCAGTTTCCTCCTGACTCTGGACTGTGCAGGGGCTCTGGGTCCTTATTTAAGTTCACTTTGCTCATGCGTGGATATTTCTTTGCTAGCCGAGAGTAGCAGAGTTTAGTGTTGAAAGCACATCTGACCTTCTGCCCTCCTTTGTTTCAAATTACTGGACTGGTTATTTTGTGTCGGGCACGGTGGTGGGCCTGGAGCTGTTACATTATAACTAGTGAGCAACGCCTGCACACAAGTTTGATTTTTGTGTAGAAGTGCCTTTAGAAAGGATAGAAGTTGGAAACTAAATGACAGTCAGTAGTGATAGTTTGGTTGACGTGTGTTTAAAGTGCTGGCATTACTAGATAGTTTATGTCTTCTGGTCCTGTGCCCTACTTAGGCACTCGGTATGCTTTGTGTAAGTGCCTAGGCATGGCCAATCCTCTGAAATGTTCACTGAATGAAAGAGTAAATGGATGGATAAAGTCAGATTAGATCCCCTAAGGCAGCATAAAGTCCTTAAAGAAACAAAGGTGCACTTTTAGAAATATATTGTAGAAACCTAAAATAACAGATTTGAGGAGGATAAGAATGAACCTAAGAGCTTCCTATGATCCAGTTTATTATTTAGTCATTAATCCCTCCAGAGATATATTTCCAGAAACTATGATTGTTCTTAGTGACATCAGCATCAACTTCAAGTATCTAAGACTGTACTAAAAAGCAGGATTGTAACTGATAGTTTCTCTCTTCTGCCTGCCAGTTCCTGAATAACCACTCTAAGGCTTAATATTAATTGCAAACTGTTTGGCTGATGACTCAGGCTTTTTACTGGCCAACTCTGCACATAACTTAACCAATTTCTAATAATCCATGCATCGTCACGTGCCCTGTGGCTTACTGGGAATGCTCTGGCATCTTACTCTGGTGGCTGTGTGACTCCACCTTCTTTCTCCCTCTAGCTCTGCTTGGATTTCCCTCCCACCTAGCTATATTCTGCCCTGCCATAGGCCAAGGCAGCTTCTTTATTAACCAGTAGTAATAAAATATTCACGGCGTTTGGAGGGACATCACAGGATGCGGGGTGTGGCTGGAGAGATGGCTCAGTGGTGAAGAGCCCAGGACCTGAGTCCAGTTCCCAGCACCCAGTGTCAGGTGGCTCACAGCTGCCTGTAACTCCAGCTCCAGGGGACCTGATGCCTCCGCTATCCACAGGGATCTGCACACACTCAAGTGCCCATGAGTGGTGAAGGTACTGGCTGCTCTCACAGAGAGTTTGGTTACAGCATCCACACGGCAGCTCACCATAGTTTGTACCCATTTACAGAATTATGCTTTCTTCTGCCCTTCAAGAACACCAGCAAACACATAGCATACATGCAGGCAAAACACGCATGCTCATAAAATAAACATAATAATAAAAAATAAAAATAATTTTTAAAAAATCCTGCTTCCCCTTTAAAGCTTTTTTGATGATGATATTCACCCTTTTGTGTATTGCTAGGATACCATGTTCTTAAATGTACTGTTATTAAAAGCATACCACTTATTTAATCTTTAAGGCAGTTTTATTTACAGATGTGTGGTCTATGTGTACAGGCACACTGCCATAGCATACATAGTGGAGGTCAGAGGGCAACTTTGATTCTGGGGATTGAACTCGGGTCATCAGGCTTGCTCGACAAGTGCTTTTATCCACTGAGCCATCACTGTGTTCCTTAGCTTAATCTTTCTTATTAAAGTTGTCGCTAGCTACTGTTATATCAGATGGAATATATGGGCTTGATAACCGTGGTCAAGGTGATGAGAGGTGACTTGAAGGAACTCTTGTAACTGATTTGTGGCAGTGGATGGCAGGTGAGAAGCAGAAACGATACATTCCCATGTTCCAGTTCCCTCACAGATGTGATAGACTATAGGCCTTTCCACAGTGCTGACCCTGATTTCCCTGGGCACATTGCTACATTGTATTGTTCTATTGTTTCCACTTCTTGTTCCTCTGTTAGAAACCTCCCATTTGATCTGGCAGACCGGAGGTCAAGGCCATTGCCACCAGGTGTAACAACTTGGTCGGGTCGTGGTGGAAAGAGAAAACTGGCTGCTGCGTACTGCCCTCTGATCTCTACCCATACCCATACCTATCACATACCCGTCACACCCACAGTAAAGTAAAGAACTGTAACCAAATGTTTTTAGGGAAAACAATCTGTTAGACTGAGTGTGAGATAATTATAAGGAAATTACATTTCTTTGTACTTGCTGTGACTTGGGCAGTGGGGGTCATTTAGACTCGGTGGTTCAAATTTCCATATAGACAGGATTATTGACAACAGAAAATGGTTTTAAAAATGGTGCTTCTGTGCTGAGAGGAGGAGGACAGTTGGATCTCTGTCCAAAGGAGAGCACCAATTCGGGGACCTGGCCTGTCCTTCAGCAGACCATGCTTGAACCCCCAAGGAGAACTGGCTTTGAGGAAATTGAGCTTGAATAAATGGGGAAGTGAAGCTGGATGCGGAAAGGCTGGGGCTGGCCACCAGGGGAAGCTTTCTGGTTCTGGGGGCTGAAAGGAATTGGGGGGTGGGGGCCTGGATGAGTTCAGAGCAAAGTTAGTTTTGCACTCTTAAAAAGCTGTGGTTGTGTCTGTGAGAGTGCATGTCATCATGCCCTCAGCACTGGAGAAAGGGCTGCAGGGGTTCTGCAGCGTGTCATGCCAGTAGATCCTTGCTCCCCAGAGGTCGCTGATGAAGGAACACACTGCCCCACCCTGACATCTAGGTGTGCTTGGCAGCAGTGGCATGATCCAACTAGGAAGTCCACTTTACCCTGCAGCAGCATAGTCCAGCCAGGAAGTCCACTCTGACCTCGATTCTCAGGTTCCTGCTTATCAACACAGACTTTAACATAGCCAGTGACAAAATATCTGAAAATTGAATTGCATTGCTTTGATAATGTTGATAACAGTTTGGTAGGTAGAGTATAATTTTCCATCTCTTTGTTCTTATTTGCAAATGTTTGGCTTTGGGAAATCGTTGGAGTTTCACTTTCCTTTTCCTGTCCAGAAGTTTCCCTTTTGACACTGGAGCTGCTTCCTTCTGCTATGTGAATACTGTTTTTGCCACTAGTGTACCGTTTATAAGTTCTTTTGTAACGTCTAAAACCTTTGGGGAATTCCAAATTCTTTGCCTTTTAGATTTGGAGCTCTGGTCCCAGAGCTCGCTTGGTCGGAAGGATGCAGAGTGCTGAGAATACAGATTGCTATACATGTTAGTGGCTAACTCCTTCTTTTCCTCTGCCTTTTAGAAAACTGGTGATTTATATGCTGTCAAAGTATTTAATAACATAAGCTTCCTTCGCCCAGTGGATGTTCAAATGAGAGAATTTGAAGTATTAAAAAAACTCAACCACAAAAACATTGTCAAATTATTTGCTATTGAAGAGGAGGTAAGTATCTAAGGTTGCCATGTGGTTTTTTTGTTTTGTTTTGTTTTTTTGGTTTTTCGAGACAGGGTTTTTGTGTGGCTTTGGAGCCTGTCCTGGAACTAGCTCTGTAGACCAGGCTGGTCTCGAACTCACAGAGATCCGGAACTAGCTCTGTAGACCAGGCTGGTCTCGAACTCACAGAGATCCGCCTGCCTCTGCCTCCCGAGTGCTGGGATTAAAGGCGTGCGCCACCATCGCTTAAAGGCGTGTGCCACCATCGCCCGGCTGCCGTGTGTTTTAGTAATTCCCACTCAGAAGACTGGATCTAGCAAAGGGGTCACAAACACCATGTAACCAAGTGTTCTAGCCCCAGCATTTCAGTAGCCAGAGAATAGAAACAAAGTGTCAAGAATGAGAACAGAAAAGGGCATAAGGAGATGTGTAAAATTTGATCCCTTATGTTATATACAAAAAAAGGAAAAGAAAAATAAGCTGAAGTAAAGTCCACATAATTATAGAAAGAACAAGGACTGGCGAGATGGCTCAGCAGTGAAGAGAACTTGCTGCTCTTCAGAGGACCAGGGTTCAGTTCCCAGCATCCACAGCAGGCAGCTCACAGCCACCTGTGTCCCCAGGTTTGGAAGATCCAATGCTCTAAAAGATTGATTTTAGAGAAAATGGCAAAAATTAAATACATCATTAGGAAAAGTATTCTAGAAATACTCTACAAATAATGAAGTAGTGATCTTTTTACTTTTAGACATGGATATTCAACAAAGATCTTCTCTTAAAATAGTATATTATATATTCTTTACAGTTCATTCTTTAATTTTTTTTTTTTTCGAGACAGGGTTTCTCTGTAGCTTTGGTGCCTGTCCCGGAACTAGCTCTTTGTAGACCAGGCTGGCCTCGAACTCCCAGAGATCCGCCTGCCTCTGCCTCCCGAGTGCTGGGATTAAAGGCGTGCGCCACCACCGCCCGGCTTTACAGTTCATTCTTAATGATTATTTCTTAGGGTTGATCAGGTATGACTTAAAGTTTCATGCATTAAAATGTGAATTGGTATCAGGATATTATAGTAAAGATAGATTGAAAAGCTGAATCGTTAAAATGTGGGGTAGCTAATGAAGGGAACAGGATTGGCTCAGAACTCCCCAAGACCAAGTTCTCAGCACAAAGCCGGGCATAGTGGTGCAAGTCTATGATCTTAGCACTTGGGACACTGAGGCAGAAGAATTTCTGCAAAAGCCAGACCAGCCTAGGCTGCAGAGTGTCTGACATTATCTCAGAAAACAAAGATAGCAACAGAAAAAGAGAGCAGCCTTCCAAACTGCCAAGGCTGTGGAAGCCCTCACTGCAAAGGACTCTGTCACCGTACAGAAAGCATAGTCCACAGTGCTGCCCTCACCTCCGACACCAGCCCCAAACAGGGGTCTCCAAGGCAACTCTTCCTACAAGCCACGAGTATCAGGAGTTCTTAGACATTTGATAATTTCAGTTATCAAATGGATGGTAAGTCACAGGACCCAGAAAAGTCCTATGCACGAGTATCAGGAGTTCTTAGACATTTGATAATTTCAGTTATCAAATGGATGGTGAGTCACAGGACCCAGAAAAGTCCTATGCTTTTTATTGTACAATAGCACAAAGATACAAATTACAGCAGCCAAAGCAGGGTAGACTGTGAGCTATTCCAGCATAGACATGTTACCCCGAAAGATCACCCAGGCCTTTGGTGGAAGATAATTCTTTTGTTCGTTTGTTTAGTTTTTTGATTTTTCGAAATGGGGTTTCTCTGTGTAACTGTGGCTGTCCTGGAACTCACTCTGCAGACCAGGCTGGCCTTGAACCCACAGAGATCCACCTGCCTCTGCCTCCCTGAGTGCTGGGATTAAAAGGATCATGTTCTGCCTGCAGGACTGCATGGCAGACCCTTGGTCTCTACTTCTCCAAGTCAGAACATGTATGATGTGTTTTAAAGCATCCATAAAAATCACATTGCTTGCTGATTGAAGTGGTGTATTCTTATAACACAAATCTTAGGAAAATCAGGGGTTCAGGGAGAGCCTGAACTGTGCAGTAAGAATATGTCTCAATTTCTTTTTCTTTTTTAAAGGGTTGGCATGAGAGCCCAAACCTGTAATCTAAACACTCAGGATGCTGAGACATGAAAAAGGAGGATTGCTGGTGGTTTTAGGCTAGTCTGGACTGTAATGTACCTTATCTAAATTTTAAAAGAAAAGAGAAATCACATAATTAGTTACCCATTGGCTAAAGTCCTGGATCAAAAACACTTCTTTCAAACAGATTTCAGGGGCCATAGGTTATTTCCAAAAGAGAAAATTAGCTGATCGTAGTGGCAACACACAATAGATTTTTTTGTTTAATGATTATTTCTCTTTTTATGACTACTGAACAGAGAAAATAAAATACATTATGGAAGTATTTGGGGGCTGTGTTAAAAAAAATTTTAAAGAATCGAGAATTAATACTAGATTTTATTAAATAGTACTAGATTTTAAAATTTTTTCAAATTTTAATATTAGATTTTAAATTTTATTCAAAATTACAGATTTCTAAAAAATGGTATATATCATATGATCACTGTATATTATGTAGTTCAATGAGGTTCCTTCTTTTTATAAAACTGTTATATTAGCTGGGTGGTGGTGGCGCACGCCGTTAATCCTAGCACTGGGGAGGCAGAGGCAGGTGGATCTCTGTGAATTCGAGGCCAACCTGGTCTACAAGAGCTAGTGCCAGGACAGGCTCCAGAAAGGCTACAGAGAAACCCTGTCTCAAAAACCCAAAACCAAAAAAAAGAAAGAGAGAAAGAAAGAAAGAAAGAGAGAGAGAGAGAGAGAGAGAGAGAGAGAGAGAGAGAGAGAGAACGGCTGTTATGATGATGACACTGGAAATGGCTGAGACAGGAATGGGTAAAACAGAACTTTACTGAGACCCAACCATTCTGCTGGCAGTTTTGTTTCTTTTTTCCTTTTCTTTAAATTTTGTTTTTATTTTTAGTTATGTATATATGTGTACGTTACTGGCGTAGGTACCCTTTCAAGCCAGAAGGCAGCATTGGATCCCTTGGAGTGGATTGCAGGCAGCCACTGGTGAGCTGCCTGACATGGGTGATGGGAACTGAACTCGGGTCCTCTGGAAGAGCAGTACATGCTCTTAACCACTGAGCCATCTCTCCAGCTCACCCATTGCTTTTTAAAACTAGGACTCCATTCCTTGAAGTAAAAGTAATTATCATAAGGAGATTTCCCTGAGCATGTTGTGCAGAAGAAACGAAATGATTTGAAGAAAAACATGCAACAGTGCATCTGTGATCTTGTGGTTCAGTTTCAGCTAGTCGTCACTGGTTTGTCTTTCAAACAAACTCCACTTTGGTTTATATATAGTATAATATGTCTGTATATTAAGTTTTGGGGTTTTTTTTATATGTATTCTCACATGTGTTCCAGTGCCTGGGGAGAATAAAAGACATTGGTGGATGCCTGGGGCTGGAGTTCAGGCGGTTGTGAGACACCCAGTCTGGGTGCTGGGAGCTGAATTCAGTTCTTCTGGAAGAGCAACAGTGCTTGTAACTGCTGAACTCTCTATCCAGCCTCCCCCCTTTATTAAACAGAAACTGGAAGCTGCTTATTATATAAACATAGCATTTATCAGTACTGGAGTCACAATGATTCTGTCATTGCAGCACATCCTGCCTTTGAATGGGGTCAGGCAGGCAAATGTTGCCCTGGAATCAGACCTGGTCTTGATGTTTTCCCATTGATTCTCAGTCAGTGACATTTGTTTTGCAGACAACGACAAGACATAAAGTCCTTATTATGGAATTTTGTCCTTGTGGGAGTTTATACACTGTTTTAGAGGAGCCATCCAATGCCTATGGACTACCGGAATCAGAATTTTTAATTGTTTTACGAGATGTGGGTATGTTTATTTATATGGTTTTTACATGTTTATTTATATTGTTTCAAACATATATTACTTAAAGATTAGATTGAAAATTTTATTTCCTGCATTCAAAGCAAAAGACTTTTATACATGTTTTCTTAGAAATCACATCAAAAGCACAAGTACCTAAAAGAAAAGTTAGATAAATTGGACTTTATCACCATTAAAAAATTATTTCAGGGCTGGAGAGACGGCTCAGCTGCTAAGATCCCTGGCTGCTCTTTTAGAGAACACAGGGTCAGTTTCCAGCAGCTCGTAAGCATGTGTAACTCCAGCCTTCACAGGCCCCAGGCATGCATTTGGTGCACAGATACACATGCAGGCAAAACATACATGTGTAAAATAAATAAAAATTTAAAAGCCACAGCTTATTTGAGACAATAACTGGAAAAGAGAGCCCATGGGACATAAGAGTTTTTGTAGGTCAAATATAAGATATCTTGTCCAGACGCCCTACCAAAAACAGTTTTAAAATTTGTCAGAGGACTTGACCAGACATTGATAGACAGATGGCCAGTGAGTGCATTAAACAGTACTCAGCGTCATTAATTTCTAAGGAAGTCATACTAAAGAGCCACTTCCTACAGAAGATGGACAAATCAAATACGAAGAACCAGCACTGGCAAGTGCAGAGTGGGGTCTGTGTGTGCTGCAGGGCTGTAGAGTGGTCCAGCCCTTAGGAAATAGTTCAGCAGCTCCACAAAAGACCAATGTGAAATAACTGTACGCTGCAGCAGTTCTGACGGGCATGCCCAAAGAATTAAAACACATCCACATGACAGTTTTACGTATCTGTGTTTGTTGTAGCGTTATTCGTAATAACCAATACATAAAATCAGGACAACGCAAATACCCATCAACTGACAAATGGATTAAGATGTTGTATATCCATAGAATGGAATATTACTCATTCATAAAAAGAGATGAATGGTGGGGCAAGTCTGTATTCCAGCATGGGAGGTTGGAAAGGTCAGGAGTACAAGGGTGTCTGTCCTCTGCTACATGCCAAGTTCAGGACAAGCCGCCACTACACTGTGTGTGTGTGTGTCTATCTTCTCTCTGTGTGTGTCTCTCTCTATATCTTCTCTCTCTCTCTCTCTCTCTCTCTCTCTCTCTCTCTCTCTCTCTCTCTCACACACACACACACACACACACACACACACACCTCACACACATACACATGCTTACTGTTGTAGTTTGATTCTTCTTGTTGCGATAAACATGACCAGAAGCAACCTGGGGAGGAAAGCGTTTGTTTGCCTTATACTTCCTGATCACAGTCCATCATTGAGGGAGCAAAAACCAAAAGTGGGAGCCAAAGCAGAAACTGAGGAGGAACACTGCAGACTGGCTTGTTCCTCAGGCTCATTTTCAGTCACTTTCCTTATACCTCCCAGGCCACCTGTCCCAGGGTGGCACTGCCCACAGTGAACTGGGCCCTTCCACATCACTCAGCAATCAGAAAATACCACAGATGTGGCTAAAGGTCAGTCTGATGGAGGCATTTACCAACTGAGGCTCCCTCTTCCCATGTGACTCCAGTTTGCGTCAAGCTGGCAGAAACTAATCACACATACTGTGTGGTAGTTAGTATGTAATTGACCCCCATGGGCTGGTTTTATTCTATAGAGGATTACAACTAAGAGATTGCATGAATTTCAAAAGAGACTTTGAACATTGCACTTTTCAATATTGCTGAGACTGTGAAAGACGACGGGGACTTTAAAGTTGGACTAAATGCATTTTGCTTTATGATATTGTTATATTTCTATGGGGCCTGGGAAGTGGAATGTGGTGGTTTGAATGTAATTGGCCCCCATAAACTCCTAGGGAGTGGCACTATAGGGAACTGTGGCCTTGTTGAAGTAGCTGCATGCATCACTGTGGGGCGGGCTTTGAGGTCTCTTTTGCTTAAGCTTTGCTCGGTGTCACAGACCACTTCCTGCTGCCCTCTCATCAAGATGCAGCCAGCACCATGTCTGTCTACACACTGCTATGCTACCAGCCATGATGATAATGGACTGACCCTCTGAAAATGTAAACGAGCCACCCTAATTAACTTAAAAAGTTTCTTTTATAAGAATTTCTGTGGTTATGGTGTCTCTTCACAGCAATAGAGACCCTAACTAAGAGGCATACATTTAAAAATAATCTTAATTGAAAAGGAAAAATGAAATTTTGATAATGATAAAATGTGAGTGAATCTTGAAAGAGGCAAGAGACAAAAGATCACAGTGTCATGTAATCCCACTCACGTGAAACGTACAATACAGGACAAAAAGCCGCTGAATGAGCGTGCTCAGAGGACAGAATATGAGGGCGCCTGCTAGTGCCTGCGGGGCTGCTCTAACCCACAGAGAGAAAGTTGTCACTTGGAGCATGATAAAACTGTGCTGGTGCTGATGTCTAGAGTTGTACAACTCTATTAAAAACTATTGAATGATATACTTTTTTAAAATGAGTGGTAAGTCATAATAAATACACACATATTTCATTTATACTGTTATTTTTAAAAGACAAGTAACACCTTCTTGGAAAGAAGTGAGTCAAATGTTTGAGGAGGCCCGAATGTAGTAAATGCCTTAATCTCATCTGGTGACCCTGCGGTGTTAATGTGTTAATTCCAGCAGTGTCAGTGCCTTTGCCCTTAAGAACACGGACTGACTAGCAATAACCATAAACACGTCTCAATGGAAACAAGAGTCACACTGTGCCCTCCCTTTGCTACTTCTTTACTATTTTATATGTTGAAGCCAGTTCATTTTTTTTTAAAGACTTATTTATTTATTGTGCATACAATGTTCTGGTAACATGTACACGCCAGAAGAAGGCACCAGATCTCACTATAGATGGTTGTGAGCCATCAGGTGGTTGCTGGGAATTGAACTCAGGACCTTTGGAAGAGCAGGCAATGGCCACTAGGAGTTTGACCGCTGAGCCATCTCTACAGCCCCAAGCCAATTCATTTTTAGTGATTTTTTTTTCCCAAAGTAAAATAACAATAAAACAAGAGCTGGGCATGATAGCACACCTTTAATCCCAGCTTAAACTGTGGATCTCTGTGAGTTTGAAGCCAGCCTGGTCTACAAGGCAAGGTCCAAATCAACCAGGGCTGTTACACAGAGACCCCGTCTCAAAACAACATATAAAACTGTTTCTGGGCTCTTTGTTATTCTGTCTATATCTCCAAAAGTAGTTTCATAGTCATTGCCTTAAGACTCTTGTTCATTTATCAGACAGCAGACTTCTGTGGGCCGTAATTCTTATCTAAAACTCCTTGTAGTTGAAACATGAGACTGTACATATGCATACTTGTGCAGGCGGGTATTTGTAGAAGAGGAATCTCTTTCTTAGAATAAAAGTACATGGGCTGGAGAGATGGCTCAGAGGTTAGGAGCACTGGCTGCTCTTCCAGAGGTCCTCAGTTCAATTCCCAGCAACCACATAATGGCTCACAACCATCTGTAATGAGATCTGGTGCCCTGGCCTGCAGGGATACATGCAGGCAGAATACTATAGACATAATAAATAAATAAATCTTAAAAAATAAAATAAAAAGGCATTGAGCCAACTTGTACAAAACCTTAAGTCTGAGTGAATATGAATATCATATCTGTGAATTTGAGACGTGTGTACACACAGAGGCCTCCATCACAATTTCCTGTATTTTGTGTTTGTTGCTGAAGTGGGTGGAATGAATCACCTCCGAGAGAATGGCATAGTGCACCGTGACATCAAGCCGGGCAATATCATGCGCGTCATAGGGGAGGATGGACAGTCTGTGTACAAACTCACAGACTTCGGTGCCGCTAGAGAACTGGAGGACGATGAGCAGTTTGTGTCTCTGTATGGCACAGAAGAGTACTTGGTAAGTCACATATTACTAGAAATTTCATTTTAATGACATGATAGATGTATTACACATGGGGTGATTGGTCACAGTCTGTAAAATAGTATGTCATTTTTATGACAAAAGATTCCATTTTCTGTTTAGATGAATATGGTGTATAAGAAGGAACTAAGAAATGCTGTCATTTTCTCTTGGACAGTCTCAGAGGCTGTTCTAGTTGTAGTAACTCACAGCTTTGATCCCAGCACTTAGGCAGGAGAAAGAGAATGGGTACAAGTTCAAGGCCAGCCTGGTCTACATACAACATTCCAGGACATCCATGGCTGTCTAATGAAGCCTTGTCTCAAAACGAAAAAGCCAGCAAAGGGCTGGAGAGATGGCTCAGTAGTTAAGAGCATTGCCTGCTCTTCCAGAGGTCCTGAGTTCAAATCCCAGCAACCACATGGTGGCTCACAACCATCTGTAATGAGGTCTGGTGCCCTCTTCTGGCCTGTAGGCATATACACAGAATATTCTATACATAATAAATAAATAAATAAATAATTTTTTTTTTTTTTTTTGGAAAAGCCAGCAACAAAAACTCTTGGTTGTTTTATAGCTATATACTAATACAGTACACCTGGAGTTTTTTTTTTGGGGGGGGGGGTTAACTATGTGACTTGGCATTTTGCCTGCGTGTATATCTATGTGAAGGTATCATTTCCCTGGAATTGGAGTTACAGACATTCATGAGCCGCCATGTGGGTGCTGGCAATTTAACCCGGCTTTGGAAGAGTGGCCATGCTCTGAACTGCTGAGCCATCCCTCCTGCCCCAATGCAATGGATTTGTATTAAAAACAAAGGCACCTGAAGACTTGAGAAGCATCTGGCCAGGCAGGGCCCAGTTTGGGCTCAGTGCACTGAGGACTGGGCAGTTTTGCTTTGGTGGGAAGTAACAATTGAGTAATTGCCGAAAACGAGCATGGGACACTTTAGGGTGGTTAAGTTTTAAATTTTCATTACATTTATTTATGGGGTGGGGCATGCGTGTGCTGTGACACCCCTGTAGAAGTCAGGACAGCTGCAGTAGTCACCGCTCCCCTTTCACCGTGTTGGTCCCAGGGACTGAAGTCAGGGGTCGTCAGCCTTGGTTACAGGTACCTTTACCCACTGAGCCATCTCACCAGCCCAGGATTTATTAAATTTTTTATTTGTTCTGGGGGTCAGGGTCTAATATAACAAAGGGTCATTTCAATCTTGATATGTAGCTGAGGCTGGCCTTTCTGGGAGCTGGACTTACAAGTGTGGACCACTAAACCCATGCAGAGCTGTGTTGGCAATGGTGTTAGGGTGTGTGTATGTGTGCATGCATGTAGACATGCTCATGCACACACACATGCATTCATGGTTTTATATGTATGAGCAGGTAGTGGGTATAGGCAGAGACAGGAGGATAACCTGACGTGTCATCCTCAAGAATACCATGCATCTCCTTAGAGACAGGGTTTCACTGACCTGGAGTCTGTCAATTAGCCGATGCTAACGGGACTAGAGCCTGTGCCTCTCCTTCTCCAGCTCTGGGATTATGAACACATACCACCTTGCCTAGCATTTTTATGTTATTATTTGTTTGATTGGGTTTCTTAAATGGAAGGTATTTCTATAAACAGAGACATGATCCAGTAAAGAGGGGAATACTGATGCATAAAATAAAGGGATAATAGACATAAGCATTGATTTCTGGAATTGGTGAGATCACATGATGGCGTAGCACAAACGCAAAGTTAGCCTTCGATAGGAGTGAGTTTTTTGTAACTGAACAAGAGGCCTGACAGCTGCACAGGCTCACTCAGTGAGTCAGTGTTTGGAAGGGCCTAACAGAGCGGTGATCTGATTATAGCAGCTTTCTCCAACTACGGACTGAGGTTATGAAATTTGAGGATCAAACAAAATGGTATCAGGAGTTTAAGATAAGAGGGGAAGTTATGCATAGCCTGTTACCTTCCTTTCCCCTCAGAGGTTTGAGGGGTGCACCCAGGTGTGCTTGTAGAGATCAGAGGTCAAGGGTAAGTGTCTAACTGTTTTTGAGATGGTCTCTTGCTGGACCAGGACCCCAACAACTGGCTAGATTGACTGGTCAGCAAGACCCAAGGTCCTCCTACATCCCCTCCTCACCTCGGGGCTGCAGGCAGGTTCCATTGTGCCAGCTTTTTACACGGCCTTTGCTGTGAATCTGAACTAGGTCCTCGTGCATATAAGACATAAGTTCACAACGTTTCTGTTTTAGCATCCTGACATGTATGAGAGAGCCGTACTAAGAAAAGATCATCAGAAGAAGTACGGGGCTACAGTTGATCTCTGGAGTATTGGAGTGACATTTTACCATGCAGCTACCGGATCGCTGCCATTTAGACCATTTGAGGGGCCTCGCAGGAATAAGGAAGTGATGTAAGTGCGTGTTCCATCCAAAGGGAGACATAATTTTTAATGTATATTATCTTGTTTCTCCATAAGTTTGAGGAAATGAAATTGAAAATGGCTTTTTCTAATACTTGATGCTACCCAGATTTTATTAAGAATGCAGTCTTCTAAGAGTGTTGGGCATAGTTATCTAAATCATGTTTCAATGTTTCAATATCTACAAAGTAAACCTAGTATCTAGTCTTGGGTTCGGTGTTACCTCCATGTCCCTGAGATTTACTTTAGCACGCTTCATTTCTTTAGTCCACTTTGTGTTTGTCACTTTTTCTCCATGCAGCTGAAAAAAATAATACCAGTATAATTCTGTAGAGAAAAACAACCAAAGAAATTTTTTTAATTAATTTTATTTTTTTAATTTCATGTGCATTGGTGTTTTGCTTTAATGTATGTCTGTGTGAGTTTGTCAGATTCCCTGGAACTGGAGTTACAGACAGTTGTGAGCTGCCATGTGGATGCTGGGAATTGAACCCACGTCCTCTGGAAAAGAAGCCAGTGCTCCTAACCTGTGAGCTATCTCTGTAGCTCCAGGACCAAGGAAATTTAATTCCAACCTTCCATTGAACTGATTGACTATCTTAAATATAACATTTTAGCAGTAATTTTGTCACAGGTTCCATCCAGAGATAAACCTGGTAGTGTAGTATACAGTTTAAAATTTTTATTTTATGTGTGTAAGTGTTGAAGATTGAAGAGGCCAGAAGATTGCCTGGAACTGAAGTTAAAATGGTTGTGAACTATTGCGTTGTTGCTGGGATCTAAACCCAGATCCTCTGGAAGAGCAGTCAGTGCTCTTAACTGCTGAGCCATCTCTCCAGTCCCTTAGCATTGTATGCATTTATATGCTGCCATATTATTGGAAAAATGAGCAATGCACAGTCACTAATAGTAAACAAAGAAAAAAGAAAAAGAAAAGGTAGAGAAATTTCTGGAGTGAAATTTATTATGTAATTCATCTGTACACTGTGTGTGTTTGGGTCTCTATTGCTGTGGTAAAACTCCAGAACTGAAAGCAGTTTGGGGAGGGAAGGGTTTATTTCATCTTACAGCTTGTCGTCCATCAGCCCAGGAAGTCAGGGCAACAACACAAGGCAGGATCCTGGAGGCAGGAGCTGATGCAGAGGCCATGGAGGGGTGCTGCTCACTGGCTTTCTCCTCCTGGCTTGTTCAGTCTGCTTTCCTTAACCCTTCAGGACCACCTGCCTAGGGTTGACACCACCCCAGTGAGCTAGGCCTCCTTGGTTAATCGTTAATCAAGAAAATGCCTTGCAGATTTGCCTGTAGGCCAGTGTTACAGAAAGGCATTTTCTCTGTTAAGATTTCCTCTATCCAGATGTCAAGGTTTGTGTCAAGTTGACAAGAAACAACCAACACACTGTGCTTCACTTCATTTTAAAAGAAATTGTCAAAGCCATTCTGCCGCATCCCTGAGTGTTGGAATTGTGTGTATAGCCACCATCCCAGCTTACCCACGTGCATGTGATTCAAAGTAATCACAGCTGTAAAATTAGAGTCTTCATCTCAGAAAATTGGGGAAGAAGCATGTTCTTCCTTTTGTTGTTTTAAGGAAGTAAATAAAACAAGCTCGGATAATACGGTGCTTCTGCTAAAGCTTGCACATTTGCATGCACGCTAGTGAGCTACAACAGGTGTGTTTGTGCATCGAGAAGACGTCCGCTAATTGCACTAAGATGTTGCAGTGCCTGCCTGAGCCTGCTTTACAACAGTGCCCTTTTTACTAAAACCCTCCTTTAGCAAAGGCCAGGCCTCCTTTCGTTTCCTCCTTAAATGTAAGTTGTCCTGACACGTACACACGTCTATGTTCACAGATACATTTCAAAGCAGTGACAACTTTAGCTGTTCTAAAAGTGGATGAAATAAATTAAAGTCTGCTGCTTGTAAGAAAGGAAACATGATTCACAAGTCACCCAACATCTCTGCATGATCACTCTGTGGGCAACTATACAATACTGGGATATCTCTGTTTGTATAGAACACACCTCTGTGCGAGCACTGATAGCGATATTTAGTGTTACCTTGGCATCATTAATGACCGTCCGACTGTATCGGTGAGTGGTACACTCCTCACAGTACAGCTGCATTGCACCTGCATCAAATTTGCACATGACTAAGGTTCACATGTGAGTCTTGTAAAGATCAAGCTCTTGAAGAATTTGCTCTCCTTAACAATGCTGTCGTTAACTCTCTTCACTTCTGCATTAACCTCGCATCTCCATTTATTCCTCCAGAACTGGACCCGGCACATGTGCGCACACCTTATTTTTCACAAATTATTTGGTTTTCTGAGACAGGGTTTCTCTGTGTAGCTATGGCTGTTGTCTTGGAACTCGCTCTGTAGACCAGGCTGGCTTCTGTCTCCTGAGTGCTGGGATTAAAGGTGTGTGCCACCACTGCCTAGCTAATTTCTTTATTTTAAAACATTTCTTGAGACAGAAGTTAAGGCTGCTTCTGTAGAGAAAGCAGTAGTCTGCATCTGTCTTACTGGTTGGGTCTAGTTTTTTAAAAAACCACATTGGTGTGTCCAGAGCACATTTGTTTAGATGATAAACTAAAACTGATCAGACAGAATACTGTTGACTGTAAGAAGGCACTGCCAATTGATGCTGGATGCTTTCGCTCGGATACAGGTGTTCTTAAGAGCACAGCATGGCGGAGACTGAGAGTCCTGCTGCCCTGACTTAACCACATCTCCCTGTCCCCAGCTTGGCTTTTCATCTCAGTGCATCTGTTCCTACGTGTGTGTTACCTTTTGACTATGAAGAGGGTTTTTCTGATACTGTGCTATGTATAGTTTTATCTCCCTCTTAAAAAAAAATAATTCCATGACTCATTTTGCAGTAATATTATAGCCTGCTTGGCTGTAATTATATGGTTAAAAAAGATTAGGATTTATTTTATAGTCTAGAGATTTCAGTGATAAAGCTTTTTTGTGTTGCTCATTTTTCAGATGGAAAAATTAATGTTTTTTGTTGTGAACATAAATGCTGTTCACTCCGGGCTCCCAAATGAAAACTTGTTATGACATAGAGATAGTATCCCTACCACCACTGCACTTCAGTCAGCCCCACAGTCTGCTCTCGCAAGCACTCCATGTGCAGCAGAGGACACCTGCATCACGACCTGTCTGTCTCACTCTGCTGCTCCTCCCCAGGTACAAAATCATCACTGGAAAGCCTTCTGGTGCCATATCTGGAGTACAGAAAGCAGAAAATGGGCCAATTGACTGGAGCGGAGAAATGCCTGTTTCTTGTAGTCTTTCTCGGTGAGTGTACCTAATTCTTAACCTTTGACACCTTGTGTTTAATCTCTTGGTTGCCTAAAAGTCACAATACATTCAAATATTTACGCATATTTTCAGTGCTGGCTTTCTTTCTGTTGGTTTGTTTTTTGAGGCAGGGTCTTGCTATGTAGCCCAGGCTAGCCTTGAACTCACTATGTAACCCAGGCTGATAATCCTCCTGCCTCAATGTCCCACATGCAGGGATAATGGGCAGGGACTCTCCCACTGTTGGCTCTTTAGTTTTTAGTGGAGTTTTATTTTGATTTTTTAATTTGCATTTGGGGGTGTTGTAAACATTCTGAACTTTGGGGATAATTTCCTGACGATAGAAGGCATGTGTTCTTAAGATTGGTTCTCACTTGTCTTGAAATTCTTTGCAATGTAGGGCTCATACAAAGGACTTTGATACTGATGACCACGAATAGTGGTGTGACTAGGAGTAAGATTTTCCTGGTGGTGGTGGTGCACTCAGTGGCGGCACAAATCTTTAATCCCAGCACTCGGGAGGCAGAGGCTGGCGGATCTCTGTGAGTTCGAGACCAGCCTGGTCTACAGAGTGAGTTCCAGGGCAGCTAGTGCTACACAGAGAAATCCTATCTTGAAAAACCAAAACGGGGAAAAGGTGAAACCAAAAAAAAANAAAAAAAAAAAAAAAAAAAAAAAAAAAAAAAAAAAAAAAAAAAAAAAAAAAAAAAAAAAAAAAACACCAAATTTAATATTCTCTTTACTGTTATGTTATTAAAAGAATAAAAAAATAAGTATTTCTGGGCTGGCCATAGTGAGACGAACCTTTAATCCTAACACTTGGGAGACAGAGGCAGGAGGGTCTTTGTGAGTCCCAGGACAACCATAGAGTAGCTCAAAAAATACCAGAAAAGGGCTGGAGAGATGGCTCAGTGGTTAAGAGCTTTGCCTGCTCTTTTAGAGGTCCTGAGTTCAATTCCCAGCAACCACATGGTGGCTCACAACCATCTGCAGTGAGACTTGATGCCCTCTTCTGGCCTGCAGAGATACATGCAGGCAGAATACTGTATACATAATAAATAAATAATTTTTTAAAAAAATACCCCAAAAAAATAAGCATATATAGTGCTTTTTCCACATTTCAGATGTTTACAGGATCTTACATAATTGATCAGTCAGAACTCTATTATATTGTCAGATTGTCCCAAAGAAAGGATTAATGTTAAATTGAAAGTGGCTGGGCAATGTGGTAACACACTTATAAACCCAGCACTCAGGAAGCAGAAGCAAGAGCATCAACACAGGTTCAAAGCTAGCCTGGGCTACATAGTTCTAGGATGGCCAGAACTGCATAGCAGTGAGTCCCTGACTCAACAAAAAGTTTCAAACTAACTAAAAATACTGGGTGGTAGTTCCTGCCTGTGACCCCATGGGTTTGAGGCCATCCTGGGCTACATAATGAGTTTCAGGATACCCTGAACTACACAGTGAGACTACCTCAACTGCTCCATCCCCAACTCCTGGGGAGGGAGCAATACCCTAAGTTTCATTATTTTACTTTTTTGGAAAACATTTTCTGAAAGTAAACTCGTGTAACTAGATTTGCCAAAAGACATGTGCTGTGTTGGAGAGTACAGCTTTACAGACACAGCGATTCATGTTATAGTCGATTGCAGAACCGTTACACTGACGGGACCTCAGGGAGCCTGGCGGAATGTAACGGGCTCAGGCCGGGGTCCTGTGCTAGTTGTTGGTATATTGCTGAGTCAGTGCTGTCGTGGTCTGAGCTACATACAGACAGACAGCTGATTTCTGGACTAAAGCAAACCTCATCCACAGCAGCTGTTAGCATAGAAGTCTTTCATCAGAATTACTAGGCTTGAAAAGGTGCTTTTTGTGATTGTTTATGTCAAATGGTAAAGATTTTAAGTACCTCAAGGGGGCAGTGAAGACCTCTAAGGAAAAGAGCTAACCATTCTTCTAACTGTCAGGACTGGAGGGAGATGGGGGGGGGGGGTGCGGACACTGAGACCACAGAACAATACGTGACTAAGCATTCAAATACACGAGCCTCTGGAGACCACTCTTATTCAAACCGCCATGCAATTTCTTGATTTGTGTTTTCTTTGTATCTTGTGGCTCTGTGCTGTGGCTCTCCCCAGGTAACTTTGTAAATACTGTTGTAGGGGTCTTCAGACACTGCTTACCCCAGTACTTGCAAACATTCTTGAAGCTGACCAAGAGAAGTGCTGGGGTTTTGACCAGTTCTTCGCAGAGACTAGTGATGTCCTTCACCGAATGATAATCCACGTTTTCTCGCTGCAGCAGATGACAGCACATAAGATTTATATTCATAGCTATAATACGTAAGTGCTTCCGTGTTCTTCTCCCGTCTATGTGTTGTGTGATATAATAAACATCTCAGCCAGGAGAACACATGGAAAAGGTGCCTCACCGTCATCAGCAGCACCCGTGTCTTGGGAAACTGACTTTAAGTGCTTAGTGAATTCCTGGTCACTAATCGGAAGTAAACCCTTTTACTTTTTTCTTAATACACAGATAAGTTTTACTGTGTACTTACAGAGCTAAACCTATGACTTCTTTCAAGTGCCGTGTACTGGTAAAAATGAGCTGCTTTATTGAAAGTATACCCTCTTTAAAAACAAGAGTGCTGGACAGTGGTGGTGAACGCCTTTAATGCCAGCACTTGGGAGGCAGAGGCTGTTGAATCTCTTGTGAGTTCAAAGCCAGCCTGGTCCTTAAAGCGAGTTCCAGGACAGCCAGGGCTGTTACACAGAGAAACCGTGTCTCTAAAACAAAAACAGCCTAAGTTTTAAATATAGTGGAATTTCTAAATTTAGTATAGCTTAATTTACATAATTAGCATGAAAACTTTATGGATACTGAAGAAATAGTCAACATTTGTTTTGCATACATAAAAATACCAGGTGATATTTTAAAAACTTATGTAATAAGATTACACATGACTAAATATTCACCTGAGTGTAAAGTTTGGGAAGGAGTTAGATGGATTGTATCAAAGTAACCATAAGTAATGGTGGCAGCTTACTGTGTTGCATGGTGCTGCCATTGAGTCCAGCCCTCTGCTGAGTTACGTCTGTCTTACAACCACGTGTGAATTCTACAGGGATGTCAAAGTAGGATCAAGAAGCTGTGTGGGCGTTCTTGGGAGATATGGGCAGGAGGATCACCACAAGTTCAAAGCCAGCCTGGTCCACATAGACAGCTCTGGGCTGACCAGTGTTATATAGTGAGACCTCGCCCCAAAACACACCCCCCCCCAATTAAGAATCAGATTCATACTTTGTGCCTTAGTCTGTTCAACAAAATTTATGTAACAGTCTTGCTATCTCAAAATCCATGAAAAGGGGTCTGGAGAGTTGGCTCAATGGTTAAGAGCACTGAAGAGGACTAGGTTTGATTTCCAGTACCCACGTGGTGACTCACAATTGTCTGTAACCCTTAATTCCAGGGGTGGGAAATGTTTGCTTATCCTGCATGAGGCCCTGACTTCAACCACAAGCACCAAAAACTGAAAGTAAAAAGAATATAGTTTACACAAAATATTCAGATATTAATAACCTAATAACTAGATCTAATACAACATAAACAAAATATAACGTTAGATTATTTTGTCATATTCTGGTTTTTTATAGCCTGAATCAACTGACGTCATTGTTGTGGACATGCACTTGAGCTTAAAACAGCACCCAGGCCTGAGCCGGTCAAGTCAGCAGCTTCAGGCAGAGCCACATCTCACTGTTGGCCGCCTATGAGCATGTGGACCTATTCAAGGGGACTTTACCTTTTCCCCGAAAACATGATTTTGAAAATACTCTAATTTCTTAGAGTGTTTAACAAAAGTTTTATAGTTGTGTTTCAGGTCCTGTTCTTGGCTCTGCATATTTATGTCACTTGATCTTCAATATAAAGAGACTTGATAGGGTCAGGTTATGTGGAGTTCCCATTTTAGTACGTCTTTAGTGTCCACATTAACAAGCCAGGGCTTAGAAGACGTGTTCAGTCGTAGAACACTTGCAGAGGAGTGTTGCTGACATGCAGGTTTGACCTCCAATTCCATCAGCATCTGTCATCCTTTCTTAACTTCCCTCACACAGTGCTGCTGTATTCCATGAACTGGTATATAAGCAAACTAAAATTAATTCTGCAAATCAAGAACTTATCTATGAAGGACGACGCTTAGTCCTAGAACTTGGAAGACTAGCCCAGCATTTCCCTAAAACCACAGAGGAGAACCCTATCTTTGTCGTAAGCCGGGAACCCCTAAGTACCATAGGACTGAAATACGAGAAAAGTAAGTTGTGATCTTTGTCATGTCCTCACTGACCACTAAATCAAACGTCTGTTGCTAGAAAACTGATGCTCATTTTTATAAAAATGATACTGATTTTAATGTAAACTATAAATATTAAAATTTCATAAATTAGTTTATAAAGATTGCAAAATTGAAAAGCCTCATAATTTTTCTTCTATTTTGCTTCAGCATTTTGTTTTGTGGAGTGTTAGTTTGTCATGCTTTACTGTAAGTGTTTGTAGTGTTTGGTAACTCCCAAAATAACATTCCTATCATAAAGTTCAGAAAGTATTTACTCTATCCAGTGTATGTAGGACATTCTGCCATTCTTTAGAATTTAAGAAAAAATTAGATCGAAATCTTCAAAATTTTTTAAATTATTTGTCTTACTGGTGGGGAAAAAGGACTTATCCAGAATTTTGAATCCATGTTGAGTTCATATTAATATTAAACTTCAATATTAAGTTTAAATTGAAAGACAGTGTAGAGTTCATTGTGTTAGAATATATTTAAGAAACAAAAAAAAAAATGAGGCTTGGGGCTAGAGAGATGGCTCAAAGGTTAAGAGCACTGACTGCTCTTGCAGAGGTTTCTGAGTTCAAGTCCCAGCAACCACAGGGTGGCTCAGAGCCATCTATCATGAGATCTGGTGCCCTTTTCTAGCCTGCAGCAAACATGCAGGCAGAATGCTGCATACATAATAAAATAAATAAATAAATCTTTTTTAAAGAATGAGGCTGGCGAGATGGCTCAGTGGGTAAAGGTGCTTATCCTGGAAGCCTGACACCTGAGTTCAATCCCAGAGCCCATGCGAAGGTGGGAGGAGAGAACCAACTCCGTACAGTTGTTCCCTGACATCTACATTATGCCATAGCTTGTGTGCACATGATAGAAAGGAAGGGATAAAACACTTGAAAAATATTTGAGGTTAACTGGGCAGTGGCGGCACACACCTTTAATCCCAGCACTCTGAAGGCAGAGGCCAGTGGATCTCTGTGAATTCAAGGCCAGCCTGGTCTACAGAGTGAGTTCTAGTTTAGGCTTCAAAACTACTCAGAGAAACTTGTCTCAAAAAACCAAGAAAGATGGCCGGGCGATGGTGGCGCACACCTCTAATCCTAGCACTTGGGAGGGAGGCAGAGGCAGGCGGATCTCTGTGAGTTCGAGACCAGCCTGGTATACAAGAGCTAGTTCCAGGACAGGCTCCAAAGCCACAGAGAAACCCTGTCTCGAAAAAAAAAAAAAAAAAAAAACCAAAAAAAAAAAAAAA
>NW_026068040.1:3894158-3948419 GCF_014885135.2 Alexandromys fortis | reverse complement strand
TTTTTTTGGTTTTTCGAGACAGGGTTTCTCTGTGGCTTTGGAGCCTGTCCTGGCACTAGCTCTGTAGACCAGGCTGGTCTCGAACTCACAGAGATCCTCCTGCCTCTGCCTCCCAAGTGCTGGGATTAAAGGCGTGCGCCACCACCGCCCGGCTTCTCTCTCTCTTTCATGCAAGCACGCACACATGGAAGATGTGTGTGATTTGGGTCTTTTTTTAACTGTCTGTGGCTGATGGAAGTCATCTTTCTATCTGGTAAGAGTAAATGCATCTCATTTGAGAACCATGCTATTGCTGTGCCCATGTCGACTGCTTTCTGCAGATGCAGTGAGACCTGGTACCAAAGGACACCAGGAATGCTCTCCCGGGCTCACCTCACTGTAGGTCCTGGGAACCTAATGCTTGAACAGCCCATATAAGCTTACAAAGACATGTGTGTCCCTGCAGCCTTCTTACTCCTGAACCAGGGGCTCACTGTGTGGCCCAGACTGTTGTCAAATTCATATCTTCCAGCCTCCACCTCACAAGTGCTGGGACCACAGGCATTTTCCTACCTCAGCTGGCTCTTGGTGTTTAGGTTTCTTTCCTGTGGCTAGTGTTGTGTCAAACAAAAATACAGCCTTGTGCTTGTGATGACTTTCAACCTGGCTTGGCCTGTTTCTAAACCTGGTTTTCTGCCTCCACTAAGAAGCTTTGTGCTGGGAATGGCTTAGTACCAGGAAGGCTTAGTTAGTGCCAGGGTGACTTAGTGCTGGGATGGCTTAGTTAGTGCCAGGTGGCCCTAGTTAGCGCTGGGATGATTTAGTTAGCACCGGGATAGCTTAGTGCTGGCCTGGCT
Source organism: Alexandromys fortis (assembly GCF_014885135.2). NCBI lineage: Eukaryota > Metazoa > Chordata > Mammalia > Rodentia > Cricetidae > Alexandromys > Alexandromys fortis. Next base: position 3,947,583 of record NW_026068040.1, on the reverse strand, counting down.
TAGCGCCAGAGGATGCCTTAGTTAGCACTAGGATAGCTTAGTTAGTGCTAGAATAGTTTAGTTAGTTCTAGAATGGTTTAGTTAGTGCCAGGAAGGCTTAGTTAGTGCCGGGATGGCTTAAGTGGTGAAACTGGTTCTTGGCATGTCTAGAAGAAATCTAAATGCACCAAATACAAACAGCATTTGTTTTTTCTGTTTTTCTGTCCCTGGTTCAGTGGTGTTATTTGCTATAGCTTAAGTTTAAAAAGCCTTTTTCATGTACTCACAGTGTCAGATTTTTAAAGGGTCTGTCATATGTTAGACTTCATGGCCACATGTGATGTCTTCCTTGTCTTTCATATCAATCTCTCTAAAGTGATCATAGGCCACAAAGTACAGATTTTAGACCTTGTTTGCTGACCACTGTTGTAGCCCTTCCATGAGCTGTATGTAATCCACAGTGCCGTCCTCTTCAGAGATCACACGTGCTGCTATAATAGCAAACTAACTGTAATAACAAATGTTACACAACTTGTTTCTGTGACTGTAATTTTTGATCCTTAATGTATTTTTAATGCTGTGGGTTTCTACAGTTTTGACCTAATTATTGATGACAGCCTGTGAAATGTAGCTGCCCCAGATGTATAAGAGTCATACAAATGCTTTTGCTTTGTTGTTGTTGTTTTTAATTGAACCCCCTACAAGAGGGTAACAGACTGGTTAGAGTACTGCCTGGCACAGATATGCTTTTAATAGTACCCTAAAAATGTGATTTGGCACTTAAAGTTTATCAAATGTGTTTCAAGTAGAATTTCAGTCTAATTAGTGGTAGTCCAAAAATAGTATTTAACTAATAGGATAACATTATTTTTAGTGAATTGGTGAGAGATGATTACAATGAAACTGTTCACAAGAAGACAGAAGTTGTGATCACGTTGGATTTCTGCATCCGAAACATTGAAAAGACTGTGAAAGTGTGAGTAGAGTCGTCGCAAACTGACCTGTCTTAATTTCCTCCAGCACGGCAGGACACAGTGTGCCGAGGGTTTGTTTATGCAGCAGCCCTGGATTCGTGGCTGCTCCATCTCAACAGGGAGAACATCAGGTTTCTTATAAGGAATTAACACCATCATTTTGATGGCTTTTCCAACACCTTTTCTGAGTGGCAGGCAGTGGGAGGTAGGACTATCTTTTACCTCTCTTAGGAGGCAGAGATGAACAGGAAATATAAAACTTCCATCAAAGCTGGGCGGTGATGGCGCACGCCTTTAATCCCAGCACTGAGGAGGGAGAGACAGGTGGATCTCTATGAGTTGAGGCTAGCCTGGTCTACAAGAGCTAGTTCTAGGACAGGATCCAAAGCTACAGATCTTAAAAGAGCCAAAAAAAAAAAAAAAAAAAAGAAAGAAAAAGAAAACCTTCCATCAACTAAGCAAGTAAGAAGCGGCAGCTGAAACAGCCTTTGGGTAGTATTTTGGGAATTTTAGAAACAACTTTTTGAGGGGCTACTGAGATGGTTGAGTGGGTAAAGGTGCTCTCTGCACAGCGTGGTAACTCGAGTCCTATCTCCAGATAGGCTGGAGGAGAGTACTGGTCCATTTTCTTCTGACCTCCGTATGCATGCTGTAGAATGCACGGCCCATGCACACACACACACCATTAATAAGTTTTATTTTAAAAAAAAAAAAAACTACAGAATTTTAGCAGTGACTTTTAATTTATTCTTGTTATTCTGCTGTCTGCTAAAGTATACATTTTTTGTAAGTAAAATATATTCAGCTATTAAAGTATACATTTTTAATATGCATATATAATTCTAAAATCTGGTATTTTCACCATTATCCTGACATAACAGGATAATGATTTAAAATTCACTTCTTTCTCTACTTTTTCCTAATCTGCACATTTATATTGGAAGTACACAGTATATAATGGAAGTATACAGTATACAATAGGTACTGATTCTCAGTATGCAGTCCCAGGTTCCCAGTAGAAATTCCGATCGTGTCAAAGCATGATATCGAAGCCCTGCTGTTCCTCCACAGTTCATCCCATGACTAAGATCACTACTAAGTAACTAGGAAGTGTATAGCATATACAGCGTGGATCCATAGCACAAGGGCAGGGTCTGTCCTGGGCTGGACGAGTAATTGGCATGGAACTTCATTATACTCAGATGGTGTGAAACTTAACATATAGGAAATGCTTGTAGAATTTTCCACAAAATAATCTCTGACTGCCATTGACCACTGGCACCTGCAGCCACCTGAAACAAAAACCACAGATAGAGGAGGAACATCTGTGTAGGAGACGCCTCCTTTGGGAAGGCAGCAAAGGTTTCTTAGAATCTCTTACCATATAGACCTTGAGTAAGTTTTTTATTAAGTGATTATAGTAATAAAATTCACTTCATAAACTACTTCTAGAAATCTGTATTTGTTACTCTTATTCATTTTCTGATGTGTTTTTCATACAGATATGAAAAGTTGATGAAAATTAACCTAGAAACAGCAGAGTTGGGTGAAATTTCAGACATACACACCAAATTGTTGAGAGTAAGTATTGGTGAATCGTAACAGTTACAGGGTGGACCATAACCTGTTCTCTGCTGGTGAGAGCTCTTGTCTGCGCTTCCTGAGAAAAGTGTCACTTCCAAAGCTCTATGGAGAAAAGACACTGTGTGTGTGTAGGCTTGTATAGATATGTATAGGATAACATATCTTATTCTATATGTATTCTTAACTATATATGGTAAACAATTATACTTTATTCTATATATATTCTTAGATATACACATACACCATATCTGCCATTCAGTTCTTTGTGCTATTTCCAAATGCTTTCTGTATTTTCAGCACATGTGACTCTTATCTCTCCTACCTCCCACCCCACATTTTCTGCGTTTTTTGTTTTTAATCCTTCGTGCTGTCGTGTAATAGTGGAGTTCATAATGGTTCTTTAACATGCAGTCAAACATTGGTGATTAAACTTGCTTAGAAATGACTGCAAATCCAGAAACATCAGATCTCTTTGAAAAGTAAAGGATTGGGAATCCTTCGGCAGTGGGTCATTTCTATAACTAGAAAAGACAGTAAGGACACAAGTTTGCTGAACACAAAATAGATGTCAGAATGGATTTCTCTTTAATGCAGAAGTCCACACAGTTATGTACTGTGGGAGCTGATTACCGACTCCTGGGCTGCCTGTTTACCCAGACACTCCTGATGGGCTAAATAAGGCCTTTCAAAAAGACCTAAATTATTTTCAAGTTATGCATATGTGTGTGCTGCTCTGTGCATGTGTACAGGTGTCCCTGCCTTGATCCCCTTGAAGCTGGAGTTGGAGGCAGTTGTGAGCCACCTGATGTAGGTGCAGTCCTCTGGAAGAACAGTAGTAGGTGCTCTAACTGCTGAGCCTTCTCTCCAGCCATCATAAGCCTTTAGTAGTTTTTTTTGTAGTTTTGGTTTCTCTGTCTCAAAAGTTGTCAGCTTCTTTATCTCATCAGTTGAATAAAGGCAGAACTATGTGTTCCTGCAAGCCTGTAGCATTTAAGGGATTCATAAGGTGGAAGCTAGGATGTAAAGGAGGGTCCACAAGACAGCTCAGCAGATAGAGACACTTGTTGCCATGCCTAACGCCCTGAGCCAATTCCCAGAATCCTCTGAACAGAAGCTCCACAAATTGTCTGACCACCACACATACGCTGTGCCATGTCTGCACCCATTCACACAAAGAAAGAAACTGTAATTAAAAACCTTTTATAAATAAAGAAATCTGAGGGCAGGGATTGAATAGCTTGCTTGGTAGGACCTGAGCTCCATCCCCAGAAGCCCTGTGATGTGCTCAGCCAGTAACCATGGTACTAGAACACTCCCTGGGATTTACTGCCAACCGCTCAGCCCAGTCAGTCGGTGGGTTTTGACCTACTCATGCATGTACCCGCTGCACACAGACAGGGAACGCGGTAAGAGCCTGCTCTTCTTTCCATAATGGACTGATCTTTAGTTGTTCTTGTCCATGGTTTTAGATCTAGAACAGTGGTTTTCCAAAGAATGAATCACGATGAGTAACGGACTATGAAGTTTGGTGCTTGCGGTCGGTGGCATCCTTAGAGAGGATAGAAAACGTCAGAGCACATCACATACTACAAGTCTCTGCCCCGTAAATAAAACTTTCACTTTACTTACTCACACACTTTAAATGATACTTAAAACATTGGGAAAAATTTTAGGAGATAAAGTTATTTAAAAGTCAGAAACAAGAGGAGATGTAGCTCATTTGCTTGAGTGAATCCTTAGCATAGAAGTTCTAATTTTAAAATAGCACATATGCCTACCACCACTCCCCCCCCAAACAACAACAACAGTAGCTAAAGGTGTTTGTGAGTATCCTGCAGCAGTCAGCAGAGTGGCGCATTGAACAGCCGGATCAGCCTCACCTGAAACCAGGAGAAACAGCGGAGACCCTTAGACCGAGCCTCCACAGTTGGCATTCTGACCTAACCCATCGCTGTGTTTAGCTCTCCAGTTCCCAGGGGACCATAGAGAGTGGCCTTCAGGACATTGACAGCAGGCTGTCTCCAGGGGGGTCGCTGGCAGACACCTGGGCCCATCAGGAAGGCACTCATCCCAAGGACAGAAAGTAGGTTCCAGCCTTGGGGCATTTCTGTTCCTGTTAATTGTCCTTTGTTGCATCAGTCCCAATCATTTACTTGGGTTTTTCTTCCTTACATAGTGTAGAAAAACTCCAAGTCTTGTTAAATTGCATCACAGAAATTTACTATCAGTTCAAAAAGGACAAGGCAGAGCGCAGTAAGTAATGTTTGCTGTTCCTTCATCTGCGTGGGCTCGTGAGTGTGGGTGGAGCAGCACACACACCTGTGCTGTTTAAGGCGGCTGCTTAAGAGATGTGTGGGAAAGACTGATGAACCAAAAGTTAGTGCCAGCCAACCTTTCCCACTCCTCAAATTAAGGCCACGAACCCTCGATCTTCTGGAGGCCTGGCCGGCAGCACACAGGGAGGCTTCCTGGTGGCCTGGGGACAGAAGTCAGCAGCACATCTGACACTGCCCTGTTCTGCTGCCTTATGCTGCCCAGGCCTCTCTTTTTAAAGAAAAACTAGAGATGTGACCTTTATTAAAAATATCCTGACTTAAATGTTGATAGTTAATTTTCATTTTTAAATCATAACTTCATACTAACCAAATTAAAGTGTAAACGAGCCATATGTAGCCCGTGGGCCCCAAAACTTTGATGCCCACTTCAAACTCAGCCTTTTGGAAGCAGTAATCTCCAAGGAGCTCAACTCTGCATTAACAGAAGTGCGCTTTTCCGTTTTCAGGACTCGCTTATAATGAAGAGCAGATCCACAAGTTTGATAAGTAAGTATCCAGGCTGGGTTAAAACCGGTTCTTTTCACTGCTTATCTGTAATATCTTTATTTCTTGTTAAAGTTGGGATTAATTACAGGTTCCACTGTGGGTCCACATTGTTCAAGCCCACTCATCTGGTTCCTGGTTGGGAGGGCCCTAGGACAGAAGAATGGCTGAGAGAAAGGCCCAGTTCTGCTCCCTCAGCTGTCTCTGCCTCCATGCCGTGCTTACAGATGGCAGCGAGGAGGGCTCCTGAGGCCAGCACAGCCCTTAACTAACTCCAGCCAATAGGTATTGGGGCTGGAGATGGCTCAGTGGTCAAAAGCACTGGCTGCTCTTCAGAGGACGTGAAGTCAGTGCCCAGCATCCACATCAGGTTGTTCACAACCACCTGTGCTATGGCTCCAAATCCACAGTAATTCTAAAACAAACAAACAAAAAAACATGAATTTCATGTATTTGAAGTGTTTTTTTTGTTGTTGTTGTTGTTTATTTTGACTTTCCAGTCAGGGTTTCTCTGCATAACCCTGGCTGTCCTGGAACTAGCTCTGTAGGTGAAGGTGGCCTTGAACTCAGAGATCCTCCTGCCTCTGCCCTCCAAGTGCTGTTGTGAAAGACGTGTGCCACTGTGCCTGGCTTGAAGTGTTTTTAATCAGAGGTAGAAATTGTGAGGTTATTTTAAGCCTCATGTTTTTTCTAACTTGCAGACAAAAACTGTATTACCATGCAACAAAAGCAATGAGCCACTTTACAGAAGAGTGTGTTAAGAAGTACGAAGCTTTTCTGGATAAGTCAGAAGAGTGGATGCGGTAAGGAGGCTGCGGTGGGGACAGGAGGTCGGCTGTGCAGTGCACTGTGTGCTATGTTTAAGTGACAGTCCCAGGAGGCTGCTTGCTAACAGGCTCTTATTGGTTTTCAGAAAGATGTTTCTTCTGAGAAAACAGCTGTTATCTCTAACTAATCAGTGCTTTGATATCGAAGAGGAAGTGTCCAAGTATCAAGACTACACTAATGAGGTACAGCCTGAAGTGGAGTGGAGGAAAGAGCTTTTCTGTGAGAGGACTGCGTAGTGTGGTCCTGATCACGACTGCAGGAGACTGTGTGCCTGTGTGTGCGCACCTGCATGCCAGAGGACAACTCTGGGGCGCGGTTCTCTCCCCCAGCGGGTGGGTCCAGGGTGGCTGGGATCAACAGGCCTGGCAGCACCCATGCTGCTCACCGCCTCTCCCTCGCTCACTTTGCTTCCAGATGTTGAACAATTGAAACACCTGATAATTCATCTTATATTGTTTGTAAGGAGGATTGCTTTAGAGGGTGTTGGCTTCAATACTTAGCACTGATGTCTTTGAAACAGGAACTCGATCTGTATTGGGCTGTAGACTAGTGGTTAAGCGCATGCCCAGAGTGCATGAAGTTTCCCACGCCCCTGCAGAGTGGGTGTGGGGCGTCCAGCCTTCCTGAAGCCCTAAGTGGTCCTTGACTGGCAGTATGTGTGCCTTGTCTAGAGACACCTTTGCTTTCTGTTACAGTTACAAGAAACTCTGCCTCAGAAACTACTTGCAGCCTCTAGTGGAGCCAAGCACGCCATGACCCCGATTTACCCCAGTTCTAACACTTTAGTGGAGATGACTCTCGGGTAAGCAACTTTGTTGGAAATTGGAATAGCGATGCTTGTCCTCATTCCAGTTTGAAATCTTGTTCTCACCTCTCAAAACTCTCGATGTGTACTATGCTTGGTGTTATTCCATGACACAGCTAAAACGCTGCAAATTAATTCTCGGATGTTGAGCGTCTTTGCTTTATCCCCCTAGTATGAAGAAATTGAAGGAAGAGATGGAAGGCGTGGTTAAGGAGCTGGCTGAGAACAATCATATTTTAGAACGGTGAGTGGCGCGGGCTTGGCTGGCGATGTGGCTGCAGCTGGATCAGAACATCTCTGCTTCTCTGTCCTTCTCTGTTCGGAAGGTGCAGTGATGAGACAGGCAAGGGACATCTTGGCCCTTACTCTTCCTTCTCGGTGTGGTGGGAAACTTGTGATGCCATTTGGCATTGGTTTTTGTTGTTACTGTTTTGCTTTTGACAAGGTCCTACTCTGTAGCCCTGGTTATCCTGGGACTCACAGAGCTCCACCTGCCTCTGCCTCCTGGGTGCTAGGATTGAAGGCGTGCACCATCACGCCGCTTCTTTGACTCTGCACAGGGATCTTTGTCGCTTGATTTTCCCATTTGGGCCTTCACAGTTGCCCAGACAACAGTACTGGAGCTGAGAGGTCTCCAAGGCCGCTGCACACCTTTTATTACTGAGGAGGAAGCAAAGTTCTGTCCTAAGGAATGTGCTTGTCTTAACACAGTACAGTTCATGCTGAGGAATGGCACTGGGAAAACATCTCCTGTAATTAAACTAAGAGCAGAAACTGCATTCTCAATGGAGACTGTACAGTTCACGATATCACAGCCTCAGATCTGAGCCATGCCCTGCGGACAGGGCTCATGGGTGCATGGTAAGATGCCTGCTGGTGTTCAGGGCTTCAGAGGAGTTGTGTCCTGCAGTGCCAGCTGTCAGAACACCTCAGCTTCACTTGACTTTTTTTGGTTGCTGTGTATTCAGAAGCCTTTGGCTGTGCTAATTTTTCATGACTCCTCCCCCGTCCACACATACATTCATTTCCATGAGTGAAATGTTTGGAACCAGAAATGTTTGGGGCTCCTGGATTTTTCCAGATAATGAAATGTGGGCCCAGCACTGTGGGTGTTCCGTATGTCCCTTATACACATAAGCTGAAAGTAATTTTATACAAAGTTTGCTATGCCTGCATTATAAATGCATCTTGTCACAAGAGTTCAGAATTTTTATTTTGTGGCCTCTTGTCAGTACTCAAAAGTTTCAAGTTTTGGATTATTTCAGATTTTAAGATTCAGGGTGTTTGATTTGTAATGAAAGCCAGGGCAGCAGAGAATATTATACAACCTATATACATAGATATCCTGGTTTTACTTCTAGGAGTTTTTGTATCTGAAATCATTCTGACTCAGTTTTCCCTCTAAATGTCCCATGCTGCTCCAGGAACACCACTTGCTACCTCTTGAAACATGAATTCTTCCAGGCTCACTTTTGCTTCCCCTTGACTAGTTTGGTACTCTTCACAACGCTTCCTGTCTCCCTCATCCAGACTTCCCTTCCCCTGAAGCTGCAGTGGTAACCTGTTAGCTTGGCTCTGCAACCACAGTCCTGGTATTTACAGCCAGAAAGCCAGAAGAATCTTCTAAAATACTGATATGATCATGTCCCTCCCTTGCCTTAAAAACTTCTAGCCAGGTGTGATATCTTTAATCCCAGCACCGTAGAGGCAGGGACAGGGAGGGGGGGGGGATATCTCTGTGAGCTCAAGGCCAGCCTGGTATAAATAACCAGAGCTACACAGAGAAAACCTGTCTCCTCCCCCCCCCCCAAAAAAAAAAGGAAGAAGAAGAAAGAAAGAAAAAGGAAAAAATTTCTAGGGCTCTGTTACAGGAAGTACAGGCTACATCCATGTCTTCACTGAGGAAGATGTGGTGTCTTGGTCGCCAGCATTACTGCCTTCTACCCGAGAGTAACGCCCTGCAGCCAGGCTCCTTCCTTCGCTCGCCCTGGAGAGTGCCACTCCCAACTCTGTGTTTCAGCCTTTAAACCAAACCCCTCACTCAGAAGAGAATCTCTGATTCTTATAACACTTTTTAAAGTACATCACTTCCCATTTCCTCTTAAAAAATGTTTTCCAGGTTAGGGAACTGGTACTTGCTACAAGCCTGACAGCTCACATGCTAGAAAGACCTAACTCCTCCACCCAAGCACCATGGTGCGTGTGTGCGGGGTGCACACACAATGAATAAATACATGGGATTTCCAAAATATATTTTCTTGAACATTTTATTTATTATTTTTACGTGTTTCAGTGTTTTGTCTGCATGTATGTCTGTGAATCACTTGCATACAGTGCTCCCAGGGGCTGGAAAAGGGGCTGGATTCCTTGGACCTGAACTTGTAGATGGCTGTGAGCCACCATGTCAGTACTGGGACAAGCCCGGGTGCTCTGGAGAACAGCAGTCTCTACCTGCTGAGCTAGCTCTCATGGGTTTGTTTTTGTTGTTTGTTGTTGTTTTGTTTTTTTTGAGACAGAGTTTCTCTGTACAGCCCTGACTGTCATGGAACTCACTGTGTAGACCAGGGTGGCCTCAGACTCACAGAGATCCACCTGCCTCTGCCTCCTGAGTGTTGGGAGTAAAGATGTGCGCCACCACCGCCCGGCCTTGTTTTTGTTATTAAGCTTCCCCAAGCCGCTGAATTGTATTTCTTCATATAATAATGCCCCTCATTTTCAGTACGACATAGAACAAATCACAGTTGTTTAAATTATTTAAAGACAAGCCTGGCAGCCTGAACTAAGTCCACAAAGCGTGGTAAAAGTGCAGGAGAGAATGGGCTCCAAAGTTGTCCTCTGACCTCTAGCTGTGTGCCCATTAATAATAAATAATAGTATAATGAGGGCTGGAGAGATGGCTCAGTGGTTAAGAGCATTGCCTGCTCTTCCAAAGGTCCTGAGTTCAGTTCCCAGCAACCACATGGTAGCTTACAACCATCTGTAATAAGGTCTGGTGCCCTCTTCTGGCCTTCGGCATACACANGTTCCCAGCAACCACATGGTAGCTTACAACCATCTGTAATAAGGTCTGGTGCCCTCTTCTGGCCTTCGGCATACACACAGATAGACCATTGTATACATAATAAGTAATAAATAAATATTTAAAAAATAATAGTATAATGATAACAATAAAACATTCTTCTGAAATTTTATTTCTATTGTGAAAATTATATTTTATTCTGTAATTCTTCTCTGGAGTCAGGAATTTCTCTGGCTGTGAGAAACTGGCATACAGCTCATTGGTAGAGTTCTTGCCCAGCTTGTGTGAGGGTCCTGTATTCCATCCTCAGGATACGGGGACCCCAGAGAGCAAATGAGTAGATCTGCTGAAATTTTCTTTTTTCTCGTTTTGTATGTTTTAGGTTTGGTGCTTTAACAATGGATGGTGGCCTCCGCAATGTGGACTGTCTTTAGCTTTCTAGGAATTCTGGGAAGTTCTTGTTTGCACAAGAAGTAACACTGGGGAATGAAATGAGCACCTTTATTGGTGGTTCTTATTTCTACAATTCAGTATTTGATGAGGTCGTGTAAATATGTACAGTTTGTAAATATAAATATATATATATATATAAATTTTTGGCTGCTGTTCAGATGTAATTTTGCCTTTTAAATACATTTGTAAGTCCTCAAGGCAGACTGACCTCAGTGAGCTGCAGAAGAAAGCCATGACCAGCCGATGCTTTGGGATGCTGTCCCCAGTGCTTCAAGTGAGGCTGGAGACGTCTACTGCTTGGTGCCTACTGAAAATATTTTTTAAATTGGCATCCTTAAAACTCAGAAAGGACTGGTAGTGGAGACCTTTGTGAAGGGTGGGGTGGTGGCTTTTGTGATGGAGCAGAGCCGACCCACCGCCGACACAGATGAAGCGGCATTACTTTATTTTACGAGGTGCCCAGATCTCCGTTCTCCTCGTATGTCTAATTTCAGGTGAATTATTGAGCAAAAAAATTTAAAGTGAACTCATTGTTTAAACCTTGTTTTTTCTTTGCTCATAAATGTGTAATTGTCATTCAGATTCTAGTATCATATCAATTATTTTAAGCTGTACATTTCTGTACTTTAATTCTGTTAACTATTTCATGAAATATTCTGCTTACTATTTCATGAAAAAATAAATTTCTCAATTTTAATTAAGCTTGTGTGCTTTTGTATCTCTGGTTAGTGAAACAAAACGAGGTGTTATTGTCTGTTTAAACCAGGGAACTGACTGTCCCACTACTGGGCCATGTCCCACCACTGGGTCACATGACACCACTGGGCCACGTCCCACCACTGAGCTACATCATCAAGTTACCCTGAAGGGAGCCAGTCTCATGGTGATGGGAAATTATTCTCGGAATATTGATGTGGGGTAGCACTGTCTCTCTTAGAAATTTCATGTTGTACAAAATGAAAGGCAGTGTTGTCCTTGAGAAGCCTACCCGGAGCTCTGGGCTGAAGAAGTGACTTCATCTAGAAATTTGTCTGTCAGTGACGATTTTGATTGGCTTGAGTTTTGGTTTGTCAGATTGCTGAAGGACAGTTAGGCAGGACCTCTGAGCTCTGAAAGACATTTGGGCAAGGCAGCAAACAACTGTAACCCGGAACTGAAGTGAATACCAGTGGATATAAGAGCCGATCCTTGCACTACTTAGAACAGTTAGGTGTGTTTGGTCTCAAATAAGCCAAAGGTGTATTTAGGCCCACGTCCCCATCTTTCCTGAAGCTGGCCATAGTGGTACTCACACCTGCCATTCCACAGGCTGAGGCCAGCCACTGGGGCAACATGAGCACGGTCCTGTCTAGGGCCAGCAAAGTGGCTCAGTGGGTTACAGCGCTCTATTCCAAGCCTCATCTGAGCTCAGTGGGTTACAGCGCTCTATTCCAAGCCTCATCTGAGCTCAGTGGGTTACAGCGCTCTATTCCAAGCCTTATCTGAGCTCAGTGGGTTACAGCACTCTATTCCAAGCCTTATCTGAGCTCGGTCCCCAGGTGGGAGGACAGAACTAGCTTCCATCACTTGTCCTCTGACCACACAGCCACCACGCATACATGCCCACAAGGTAGGTAAATCAAATAAAAGCAGAACTTGTGAACAGACACTGTTGAAACATTGAAAGAGACGCTTAGGAACATTATTTTAACCAGGCATACACCTTTAATCCAGTACTCAGGAGGCAGAGGCAGGCACATCTCTGAGTCTGAGGCCAGCCTGGTCTATAAAGCAAGATCCAGGACAACTAGGGCTACATAATGAGAACCTGTCTCAAAAAACAGTGTCAAAAAAAAAAAAAAAAAGTATGTGTAATTTTAGCTAGAATCTCTTCCCCATATCACTTTGGAAGAACAATGTACCTGAAAAAGCCTTAAACTTGCAGTTTCTTAAATCCATGTTTTATTTACATGTTAGTGGTGAGGTGCCCACAGAGGCAACAGGCTTAGCTCTCCTGGAGCTGGAGTTCCAGCAATTATGATCCATTTGAAATGGGTGCTGGGAACTGAACTCTGGTCCTCTGGAAGAGCCGCAAGCACTCAACTGTGGGCCCATGCCTCCTGCCTTCACGCTTTTAATTTACATGAATTTGTGACCCACTGATCACAGGACTGAAAATCCAAATCCCTAACACGTACTGGAAACAGAATAGGAATTAAAAGGATCTGATCTGAACTAACACTCAGCAGAGTAACAGCCGCTCTCATTTGTCCTTGATGGAAATCAGACCCAAACAGTTGCCGTGGTAACATGCTGTCCTACCATGTGGTTTCCCTTGTTATTCTAAGGATAGCCCCCAGTAGTCAGTCTGGATATTTTAGTAACCAAAAGGTGTGAGGAGAGGGACAAACTTGTGTCTTTTGACTCAGGTAGAATGCATGGAGACTGTTAAGCATTGATGTCCACTGAACAGTGGCACACTCAGGAGGCAAAGGCAGGAGATTACCAAGTTTGGGGACAGGCTGGGTATAATAATAAAACTCTGGCACAAAATATGATGATGATGGGGCTGGAGAGATGGCTCAGTGGTTAAGAGCACTGCCTGCTCTTCCAAAGTTCTTGAGTTCAATTCCCGGCAACCGCATGGTGGCTCACAACCATCTGTAGTGAGGTCTGGTGCCGTCTTCTGGCCTGCAGACATACACACAGTCAGAATATTGTATGCATAATAAATAAATAAATAATTTAAAAAATATGATGATGATGATGGTTTCTACAGCATTGTTCGACAAAAAAAAAAGACTAAAACAGTTGGAAAAGTCTTGTTTGTTTGTTTTGTTTGTTTGTTTTGAGACAGGGTCTCTCAGTAGCTATGGAGCCTATGCTGGAACTCACTCTGTAGACCAGATTGGCCTCAAACTCACAGAGATCCTCCTGCCTCTGTCTCCCAAGTGCTGGGATTAAAGGCGTGCGCCACCACCACCCAACAAAAGTCTTGTTCTTTTACACATTTCTAGACTCCTAAAAATCAGTCTACTTTCTATCTAGGATAAGTCCTTGCCAAGGTGGAAAGCACACCAATCCACTTTGATCAAGGCTGTGGCACTAGGAGATAGACTGGCAGTGGTAACTCCTGAGGATCAATGGGCAAAGACAGGTCTGTTGGGTGCTGAGTCTACGAACATGGCTCTTGTCACTCCTCTGACAATAACGGATGAAGGAAGTCAAGCCTGCACCTGAACATTCTCAGGGGTTGCATTAAGCTAGCGATTCCTGCACGTAAAACACCTTAAAATTCTCCTGAAAGCTGGGCTGGAGAGGTGGCTCAGTGGTTAAGAGCATTGCCTGCTCTTCCAAAGGTCATGAGTTCAATTCCCGGCAACCACATGGTGGCTCACAACCATCTGTAATGAGGTCTGCTGCCCTCTTCTGGTCTGCAGACATACACACAGACCGAATATTGTATACATAATAAATAAATAAATATTTAAAAAAAATTCTTCTGAAAGCATCTAAATAGAGTTTCTAGTTATGGGATTCAAGTATAGATTATATAAGACTTAAGTCAGGTTAAAATATCCATCTCCAGAAACATTTATCCTTCCCTTATGGTGAAAACATTCATAATCCCTTCTCCTGGCTTTTGGAAATATAGTATGTGGTTCACAGTCACCCTGTTGGTCACCAACACACCAGAACACCCTGCTTCTCTCTGACTGCAATTTAGAGCCAGTCTCTCCCAACTACCCTGCTTCCACAGTCCCAGATTCTGGTAACCGCTCTTCTGGGTGTCTATGAGATTAATGTTTTATATTTTATATTTGAATGAGACATGCAGTCTTTTCTTTCTATGGCTGGCTTACTTAATTAAGGATAGAATTTCATTATTCTTTATGGTTGACTAGTATCTGTTGTATACATGCGGGCCATCTTTTCTTTATCCATCAGTTCATGGGGTTCTTTCTTTCTTTCTTCCTTTCTTTCTTTTGCTATTGTAAACAGTGCAGCAGTGAACACAGTAAGCAATTATCACTGTAAAGTACTAGTTTCATTTCCTTAGATATATATACTTATCTCTTATTGCTATAACAAAATACCCTGGTGAAAGTTTAAGGGAGGAAGGGAGGTTTCTTCCGGCTCACAGTTCAAGGTACTGAACATCACACATCATTGCAGGAACTTCAGGTTCTGGGTCACACAGTGTTCATAGTCAGTAAGAAAAACTCCTCTCTTTATGCAGTCCAGGACCAAGCCTAGGGAATGGTGCTGCTGTAATGGTAAAAGTAAAATGCTGCAGGTCCCCAAGTGGTTGCAGTGGGCAGCGGGCCATGAGACCATGCCATAGGTCTTCAAAGTCACTGGTCAGGGGCAGGGAGCCACGTGGCAGGCCATGCGAGAGACAGACGGATAGGCACACCATGCAGAGTGAGGTTGGATATTTATTTAGTGGGTTATGGAAGGGAAGGGGAGAAGGGGGAAGAGCAGAGAGAGAGAAGTAGGGAGGAGGGAGATGGTGTAGGAGGGTCTTTTATGTGTTGCTTTTATTGGTTAAATAAAGAGATTGCCTTGGCCTTTTGATAGGACAGCAGCTTAGATAGGTGGAGTAGACAGAACAGAATGCTGGGAGGAAGAAGGCTGTGTGGCAGATGCCACGGCTCTCCTCTCCTAGACGGACTCTGGTTAGACTCATGCTGGTAAGCCACAGTCAAGTGGCAATACACATTAATGGAGATGGGTTAAACGATTATGTAAGAGTTAGCCAATAAGAGGTTAGAACTATTGGGCCAGGCAGTGTTTAAATAAATACAGTTTCCATGTAATTATTTCAGATGTAAGCTAGCCGGGCTGCCGGATGCAGCCTGCCACACTCCTACTACAGATTTGGCTGGGAACCGGGGTGGTGGGAAGCAGCCTGCAGCTTCTTTTACAACAGGGAGAGACAGAAGCTGCCTCTTTGAGAGGGAAAGAGAAAAGGAAGGACTCAGGCTGGAAGCTGAAGATCAGCTTGCCTCCATGGATAGGGAGGGAGTGTGTGTGGCTTGTCTCTTAAAGGGACAGATCAGACCACTGCAGCTGCTCACTAGGGCGAGTCTCCCCATATTGGTAAACCTAATCAGAATAAAACCTCCCAGGGGCTGGAGCAATGGCTCAGGGGTTAATAGTACTGTCTACCCTTCCAAAGGACCTGAGTTCTGTTCCCAGCACTAGTACCAAGTGGCTAACAACTGCCTATACCCAGGCCCAAGGAACCCTATGTTGTCGTCTGGACTCCTTGGCCAGCTCCTCCTGATTCCCCCAACACACAAAAATAAAAATTTTTAAAAGAGAAAGATCAACCCTCACAAGCATGCCCAGAGGCTTCCCTAACAAAAACAATTCCTTACAGGTGTTCCGGAAGGCTTGACTCCTCCACGCTTCTAGAGCCTCCCATCAAGCTGATAATCACGTGACAACCACGTGGCCCTAGAGGAAAATCACACAGCACTTCTGTTTCTAATTTGGTGGAGACACCGCCACACCACTCTCCAGAATGGCTGTCCTGGTTTACACTCCCGCCAGCAGTGTGCAAGGGCTCAGGTTTCTCCATGTTGTCGCCAGCGCCTGTCACCTTTGTCCTTTTGATACAAGCTGTTTTTATTGGAGCATGGGGCACTGTCTCCTTGCGGATTCCATGTCTGTAGAGCAGCGGCATTGAGTGTCTTTATCTGTCAGGTCTTACGGAAAGGTCCGTTGGCGTCTCTTGCCTGCTTATCTGGGTCGTTACTCTGCTATTAGTGTCTGAGTTCCCTACATAGTCTGGATGCCCGTGACAAACACACAGCTTGCAAACTGTCTCCCTCTGTACGCTGCCTCTCCACTGTCGGCTGTTCCCTTTGCTGTGCCCAATCAACATTTCCTAACACCTTGACCATGGGGTAAATCCGTCCAATGGAGCTATTAGGAAAACAAACACCCTCTTCTAGACGTGGGCTTAGACCTCCTGAGAGCCTTCTTATGTGACAGCCTCGCGTGTGTGTGTGTGTGTGTGTGTGTGTGTGTGTGTGTGTGTGTGTGTGTAGACACAGTAACACTACATCACTTAGCCAATTTCAGTTCCCTGTTTCAAGCAAGCCTCCTGCCTCAGCCTGCAAATACTCTGAGACTATAGGCATATACCATGCACCCAGGTAGAGATAGCTTTGTTTTGATTTTTTTTTAAACAGTTTTGTGTATCTTAGGTTGACCCTGAACTCTATGTAGCTGAGGCTGACTTTGAACTTCTGACCCTCGTACCTGGGATTACAGACATGCACCACCACACCAGTTTATGCGGTGTGACGCGATCGAATCCAGCGCTTCCTGTCTACCAGGCAAGCACTCTTTCAACTGAGCGACCGCCTCAGCTGAGTGTTCTTGACTTTCATGTTCAGTTTTTTCAACTCTTTCCATTGAAGACTTGTGATTCTGAAATGGTGGTTTAGCTCCGTGGCCTAGCAATCAGTTTTCAGTGCACATGCATGCATGCACAGGCGCACGTGCACGCACACACATATAAACGCAATATGGATCTCTGCCTAAGGTGTTTTCGTCTGGGTTCTCTAGAGGAACAGACTGAACAAATGATTCTGTGTTTATATAGATAAAGGGGATTTATGAGACTGACTTGCGGCCTGTGGTCCAGCTCGGCCGGCAAAGGCTGACTACCAACAGAAGGACCAAGAATCCAATAATTGTTCAGCCCACGAGGGCTGGCTGTCTCAGCTGCTCTGCGCTATACATCAGAATCCCAAGGAAGTGGGCTCTGCTGCCCGTGAAGGGATGGACTTGGCAACGAGAGTAGGGTGAGCAGACAAAGGGCAGAGTTTGCTTCTTCCGTGTTCTTTCTATACAGGCTGCCAGCAGAGAAGGTGGGGCCCGGAAGAAAGGTGGATCCTCCCGCCTCAAAAGACTCAGGTTAGAAGGGTCTTATTAAGGAAAAAAAAAATCCTTACAGTATACCCAGCCACTAGAGTTTAAGTTAATTCCAGATGTGGTTGACAACCAAGAATAGCCACCACAGGTGCCTTGAAGGTCTCTAGGTCTGTCCCCACAGCCTCATCCATGGTGTCAGCATGGATAGGTTTATTAGTGTGCAAAGATGTCAGAGTTGCTGCCTCAGTGCCGAGTGGTCGGAGGATCCGCCCTTTTCCGCTGAACTGCCCTTCTGCATTTGAAGTCGGTTGACCAAGGATGTAGACTTGTTTCTGCACTCTCTAGTCTACAGAAGGGTGTGTTGTCATGGTCACGTTAAGTTTGGTTGGTCTGGGCTTGTTGTCATGGGGTCTCAGGTAGCTCAGGCAGATTCTGAAGGCCACTACGCAGCTGAGGATGGTCTTGAACTCATGACCCGCGGCTTGCGACACCACATTGGGTTGAAGACTGCACTTTGATGTTTTTATGGAAGTGGATATAACATAGAATTTGCTGTTTTACCACCCCCCTTTTGAGAGACAGAGTCTGTTAGCCAAGGCTGATCTCAGACGAAATCCACCCCCACCACCTCACCGCAGCCTGCTTCCATCCTAAGGGCTGGAATTACACATTTTAGCCATTTTAAATACAGGACACAATGGCATTGATCACATGTACACAATGGCATTGATCACATGTACACGATGCAATGCTATCATCAATCACTCCTCTTTTTCCCAAAATGAACATTCAAAAAAAAAATCTTTTCAAACTTTGGAGTTTTGAATGCCATTTCCTAATTCTCTAGTTTTGTTTCTAGAGAAATGTTAGGGATGAAAAACAGCTCAGCAGTAGAGAACTTGCCTAGCATATGTAAGGCCCGTCGTTCAGTTCCCCGGGACCACAAAAATAAACTTAAAATTGCTGATGTCCCAGAGAGGTGGGTCTGAGTCTTAAGGAAAGCGAGGGGGGGGGGGCTGGAGAGATGGCTCAGAGGTTAAGAGCACTGTCTGCTCTTCCAGAGGTCCTGAGTTCAATTCCCAGCAACCACATGGTGGCTCACAACCATCTGCAATGAGATCTGGCGCCCTCCTCTGTTGTGTGGGCATACATGGAGGCAGAATGTTGTATACATAATAAATAAATCTTTTTTTTTTTTTTAAAGGAAAGCAGGGCGTTTCCAGGGCTCCCAGAGGTCCTGTAGAAGCATCACTCGTCTCAGAGAGGTGACAACTGAGACCCGGGGATCACGCCACTGAGTGACAGAACCAGCTGAGGAAAAAAAAAAGAACTGCTATTTTTGTGCGGCTGAGGGATTTAACCAAATCCTCACAGCCTCCCTCTGTGAATCCGGCTTTGGTAAAATCCGCTTTCCTCACATTCGAAAATGTCTTGGGGAGTAACCAAGGGAGCGGAAGGCAGAGCTGGGACGGGGTGGCAGTAGAAAAGGGTCTCCTCTGAAGGAGAGAGAGCCTGCTGGGGCTCCGGGATGCTGAGCCAGGCCGCGCTCAGCGGCGCCCTCCTCTGGCACGAATTACAAACTGCATCGGAGCCAGGCCTTGAGCCTCGGTGGTGCAGAATCTCAGCTAGTTGAAGCAGAAGCCCAAGTTCGAGGCCTGCCTGGGCTACAGAGCAAGTTCAAAGTTAGTTGTAGCAACATAGACCCAGGCTCAAAATGAAAAAAAAAATTGTTTGCTTAACCGCTAGCACGTACAAGGCTCAGTGAGTTCAACCTGGGGTACCATAAAAATGACCTGAATCAAGTGGGAACCATTTTCCTAGCTTACAAAGGAAATAGCTAAACGGTGAGAAAGTGTTAATAAAGTTGCCAAACATTAGCCAGTTCTAGGTGTGTGATTTCAGAGGTCTCTTAACTAGTATAGAAGAGGCACCTCTACTTAAACCACCGGTCTCCAGTCTTTTCCAATGTAGTTTATGGACGTAGGTGTGAAAGTACGGCAGCCCTGAGAGGAGAAGCTGAGCGCGCTGGTGGCCGGCTAAAAAAAATAAACAGGGAGCCGGCACTGGAGGGAACGGGCCCCTGTCTGGTAGGCTCTGAGTCACACAGGTCAGTGGGGCTGGCCCACTCAGCCTGTCACCCTCAGCTGTCTCTCAATGCTAGGAAGCCGGGCAGGGCTCCGCTCAGAGATGGGGACGGCAATATATAAGCTCTCAGATAAAATCAACTTTCAGGGGAAGAAGACCCACAGGCCGGGTAAGCTTTCCCCTCGTTTGAGATGACTGAGGGCCCCAGGACCACTGGGAGGGATCAGGGACCCACGTTGGTTCAATTGTTTATACCTTTGATGTTGCAGGACCCAGCTGGTTCTGGGGGCCAGGGATGAACACTTCAGGCAGGCCTGCTGTTGGGGTCTCTCATCATCTGAGTTCTATTAGAAGTCGTTTCCCTAGGAAACTTTGTTTCTTGTAAGCTGAAATGCTTTCAAATGTTGCATGAGTCGAACAAAGGGTGGCCAGCACAGCCACGGGATAGCTCAGAGGGTCTGATTCCCAGTAACAGATGGAACGTGGACTCCAGCGTTATTCTGACCAGTTATAAATATCAAGGACATGTGTTTTGCTGTTCAGGGTCTTCCTAAAAGGACACAAGAACTTTCAGGCTGACTCCAGGTTCTTAGCAAGCAAGGAAACATTTGGGTCGTGGCACTTGGCAGAAAATAGTGGGGGGAATGTACGTAGGTGCCATAGCATCTCTGGAGAACACCTAGAGGGGCTGGGGTTCCCTGGGTTTTCAGAAAACAGGGAGGCCCTGTTTATCAGCAGATGTGCCTTGAAGTTTCAGCAGAAAGGAAATACTGAGATAAAGTAGGGCTGGGAAGGCCTGGTCCCAAGACTTGTAAAGTCCCTGCAAGATGTAAGTGCCTTGCAGGGTGTGTGTGTGTGTGTGTGTGTGTGTGTGTGTGTGTGTGTGTGTGGTGAGAAAATGAGAGAGAGAGAGATTGTTAAGGTAAAGAGGGTTGGAATGGCCTCAGAAAGGAAACCTATGGCCTTGATCCATGGTCTGCTTTTTCTTTTTTTTTTTTTTTTTTTTTTTTTTTTTTTTTTTTTTTTTGTTTTTCGAGACAGGGTTTCTCTGTGGTTTTGGAGCCTGCCCTGGAACTAGCTCTTGTAGACCAGGCTGGTCTCGAACTCACAGAGATCTGCCTGCCTCTGCCTCCCGAGTGCTGGGATTAAAGGCATGCGCCACCACCGCCCGGCTGCTTTTTCTTGATGTGTACAGCAAGCTGCCAGACTTCATACTAAGCCATGACATATGTCAGGGCTGCATGTTCGCCATGAGACCATCTTCCTGATGTTAGAGGCTCTTAGTCATTTATCTGTAACAGCTTGCCTTGTAGAAAGCCCAGCCTGACTGTCGTCACATCTGAGGCACAATGTTATTGTTTTTTTTTTTTTTTAAGATTTATTTATTTATTATGTTTACAGTGTTCTCGGTACTCTGCATGCATGTATGCCTGCAGGTCAGAAGAGGGCATCAGATCTCATTACAGATGGTTGTGAGCCACCATGTGGTTGCTAGGAATTGAACTCAGGACCTTTGTTTTTGTTTTGTTTTTTTTTTTTTTTTTCTGAGACAGGGTTTCTCTGTGGCTTTGGATCCTGGAACTAGCTCTGTAGAGCAGGCTGGTGTAGAACTCATAGAGATCCGCCTGCCTCTGCCTCCCGAGTGCTGGGATTAAAGGCGTGCACCACCACCGCCCAGCTGAACTCAGGACCTTTGGAAGAGCAGGCAGTGCTCTTAACCACTGAGCCATCTCTCCAGCCCTTGTTTTTCTTTTGAAGCAGGGTCTCACTATGCAGACCAAGTAAGCCTCGAGCTCACAGATCCACCTGCTTCCCTCCTGAGTGCTGGGATTCAAGCTGTGCACCACCACGCCCAGCACCACTTTTTTTCTTCCCAAGACAGGTTGACCTCAAACTCACCTACAAGGATGACCTTGAACTTCTGACCCCCTCCTTTATTTCCCCAGGTGGGATTGCAGGCAAGCACCATTGTGTCTAGTATCTGTGGTGCTGGGGTCAAATCCGTGGCTTTACATATGCTAGGCAAGTACTTGACCAACTGGGCTATGTTCCCAGCTGAGCACCATTGATTTGGATAAACACCATTATTTTATATCTGATAGAATGGAAAATGCTGTCAATTATATTGAGCATGCCTTTCATTGTAAGATGTATGCCATCTTACATGCTACAAAAAATACATATGTGCCTTTTAGGAAACTGAGGGTGTGGCTTAGTTGGTAAAGGGCTTGCCTAGCATGCACAAAATCCTGGATTCAATTACCGGCATTCCATACACAATGGGCATGGGTACATACCTGTAGACCCGGAAAGTGGGAGGTGAAGTGGGAAGGAGCAGATGTTCAAGGTTCTCCTCGGCTACAGATTAAGCAAGTTCGAGGCTATGTTGCAAAAGCACAAAACAAAAAGTGCCTTTTAGTAAAGACGAAATTTATAGATAAGCCCAAGACCTTGGGTTTAGATGACAAAGAAAAGCCCTTTGTCCCGTAACTCAGTGCTCCTTCAAAAGACCATTCCCAATCCATCAAAGCTATGCGTGCAAGAAGAGCTCAGCTTGCACCTTGCTCGGGGTTGTGTTTGCTTCTTGTGAGTGTGTTAGGAGGAGAAGGTAGGTCTGTTGTGGACTCAACATCACAGAGATCAGAATTAATTTTGAGTGAGGGAGAAAGTGTTTACTCTTGTTCTGACAGCGCCCCTCTTAGGAAAATGTGGACGCTCACAGTTGGCTAACTCGGTTCGTGTGTTGACTTTACTACCATATAAGCAGACGTACATAGCAAAATTATCAATTTAATCTGCTTCTCAGGATAGAACAGACAGCCTGCGACTGTTTTTTGTTTTTTAAGGTACGTAGCTTTAGAAGGAGAATAATGTGAACCAAGGAATTCAAATCTTCATATATCCTATTCTATACTGAGTTTAAATACAGAATTCTGTATTTAAATTCCCACAGGGTGGGGGATAACAGGCAAAGAACTTTGCCCTTTCCCTCACGATACAACGTCCATATTTTCCTAATTACCAGCATGGCAGTATCCATGTTCTCTGTGAGCAGGGTCTCTTCTTAGTGTCTCCTGAGTCTCCCGGGAGATGCAGTCAGATTCCTTTCTGCCTCATCTCTCTGTCCTTTTAAGACCAGTTTCTCTGCCTTCGACTTTCCCAGCACCTGGCCCCTTGTCACGATTTGCATTGCCAACCTAATTGTTTTCTTTAAAAACGAAGGAAGGAAGAAAGCACCTATTTCTATTTTTTTTTTTATTTTATATGTGTGCGTGAGTGCTTGTATCTGTGTATGGGTTTGTATGTATGTGTACTTGATACCTGTGGAGTCCAGAAGGGGGCGTCAGGTCCCCAGGAACTGGGGTTCCAGATGGTTGTGAGCTGCCATTTAGGTGTTGGGAACGTAGCTTATGTCTTCTGCAAGAGCATCCAGGGCTCTTAACTCTTTCTTCCTCTCCCCAACCCACTATTTTTATTTCCAAATGTATCTATGTCTGATTCTGTTTGTGAGTGCATGTACAGTTGATAACGAATCTGGAGTTGGAGTTACGGAGGGTTGTGAGTTAGTTCAGGGTACTGGAACAGAACTCAAGTCCTCTGCAAGAGCTGCACGCAATCTTAACTGCCCAGCCACCCCCACCTCCCGCATTATTTCCTTGAAGCTCATTAGTCTGGACTTCCGGCCCTACCCTCCTCGTTGTTTTTCTCCCTTATCCCTGGAAGCGCCCACCGTCCTCTGAGCACCCCTTCACAACAGCACTCCGCGAAAGTAAAAACAGTCGCCACCTTGTCTGTAGTTTCTACTCTAAACCACGCCGACTGGTATCTCCAACTTTACGACATTGCAGCACAACACGGCGTGTGATGTACAAAGTTCGTGCTCAACAGGCACCCGACTGAGTCACAAAACAAATGACTGATGTGTCTCAATGTTCTAAGTAGGTTTATGATTCAGTGTCAGCTCCATTCAGTTATGTTGGAGTGCTTGTGGCCAACAGGCTGCCTGATCGTATTAGGGTGGACTTGTCTGACTCTATAACATACCCCCAGTTCACCTGTGTGCTTGTGTTCTGCATATGTATGTGTTCACATGACACAGGTGCATCAGGGTATGTGGAGGTCAGGGTCAATGCCTGCACCACAGGGTCCTGCACCATGGGGTCATTGCACACCATAGTTTTTTTTTTGGGGGGAGGGGTTTCGAGACAGGATTTCTCTGTGGTTTTGGAGCCTGTCCTGGAACTAGCTCTGTAGACCAGGCTGGGCTCGAACTCACAGAGATCCGCCTGCCTCTGCCTCCTGAGTGCTGGGATTAAAGGCGTGCGCCACCATCGCACGGCTACACCATAGTTTTTTTTTAAAGATTTATTTACTATGTATATAGTGTTCTGCATACAGGCTTGGAGAGGGCACCAGATCTCATTACTGATGGTTGCTGGGAATTGAACTCAGGAAGTCTGGAAGAGCAGCCAGTGCTCTTATCCGCTTAGCCATCTCTCCAGCCCCCTAACCTTGTTTTTTAAGCAGGCTCTCTCACTGACTCTAGAGCTTATCATATCACGTGTGTTCTACTCTCATTAGCTGAGTTTTTAATCACAGTTATGGCTGGGCTTAGAGTTATCACAGCTAAGGGGAAGGTATATGATGCAGGCAGAAAGAAGGAGCAACCCCAAACCCACAAGGGAGGAGTGAGTGATCAGACCGTGGCCCATTCATACCCTGGAACACTGCTCGCCTACACAGAGATGAAGTGTTGACGTGCTGCAGTGGACAGACCTGGAAAATAAATATTCTGCTGAGACAATGTTGCTAGACCAAATAAAAGTGCCACATAGTATATATTTCACTTGTATAAAATATCTAGGTTAAACAAATCCGTACAGAAAGAAAATAAATTAATGGTTGCTACAGAAACGGGGATGGGAAGTACCCACCAACCATATGTGAGTTAGGGGTTTTTTGTTTTGTTTTGTTTTCTGGGAAGACAAACATAGATAAACCTTAGTGGCCATTGTTGCACACATATTTTAAACATAATTTAAAAACTGGATTTTGCTGTTTAAACTGTGAAGTTCATGTTATGTGAATTATGTTCCCAATATGGTTGTGAACACCTGTCATTCCAACACTGGTGATAAAGCGCTTGGGGCCAGGTCCTGGAGAGATGGCTCAGTGGTTAAGAGCACTAGCTGTTCTTCCAGAGGACCGGTATGATGGCTCACCACCTGTACCTCCAGTTCCAGGGGATCTGATGTCTTCTGGCCTGCGTGACTACCAGGCACACACACATACATATGACACCTATATACACAAAATACATTTTTAAAAAAAGCTTGAAATCAACCTAAGCTTCATATTCAGACTATGTCTCAAAAACCAACCAAGCAATAAACCCAGCACACTGCTTTTACAAAAGATAATCAACGAAGTTATGACTGGATTTCATAGAAAGCCAAGATTTCCGAGAATTAAACCGTTCCACATTTTCTTGTGAGCAGACAGGGCCAACGCTTCTACTTTCATTGCTTTAAGTTGGATAGAGCTTTGTTTTAGGGGGGTTAGATTTCCCTTTGCCTGTGGGATGGACAGAGGTCCCCGTTCATCTCCATGAGATCCGTGTGTGTTTTCTGTTTCAGAGGGTAGATACACCTGCCACTCTCTCTGCCGAGACTTGCTACATCTGGACTGCCCACAGAACGGCAAGCGGCCCCGCTGCAGCTCTGCTTCTGAAGTCAGACACTCCAGCAAAAGGGACAGTCAGGTAAGCAGAGACGTCAGTGGCGCGGGCAGCATTCTGAGTTTCAGGCCATCTGTCACTCCTGTGCTGGTGGAATGGCCCTGTGGCTTACCAAGGTGGCCCTGGAAGAACAGATCTGGGTTCTCTCCTTATCATTATGTCTTTCCTATTGAGCCAGAAGCTCAACTCCGAGCTATGGTTTTAGAACGGATGTGTGGCTTGTGCCATGGATTACCCAACAGATTTGTCACAGAACAGAAGGCTTTAATCTGCTTGATTGCTTGTATATCCAGGGTCAGTCATACTGAGAGGCAAGTGTCTGGGCTGCCAGAACATGGAATTTGAATTTGGGATGCTTGTTTTTTCTTATGTATTCATTACCTTTCTGTTGCTATACGTATGTGACAAAGGCAACTTAAAGAAGAAAAGATTGGTTTTGGCTTCTGGTTCTGGGGGTTAGGTTCTATCGTAGTGAAGACACAAGCAGCAGGAATGGCAGCAAGTAGCGGGAATGGCGGTGGTGGGAATTGGATGCTGAGGCCTCCCATCCTGAACTGTAAGCAAGAAACAGAACAAACTTGAAGAGATTTCAGGGTCTTTAAGCTGCCAAAGCCACCTTCAGTGATACTCCTGCCAACAAGCCTTCATCTCTCTGTCTCTCTTTGTTTTCTGAGACAGGGTTTCTCTGTGAAATAGTCCTAGCTGCCCTGAAACTCGCTTTGTAGACCAGGTTGGCCTCGAACTCACAGAGATCTTGCCTGCCTCTGCCTCCCGAGTGCTGGCATTAAGGTTGTGTGCCACAGCCGCCCAGGTTCCATCTCTTAAACATGCCAAATCGCACCATCAACTGGGAACCAAGTATTCTAATGCCTAAATTATGGAGGACAGTTCTCTTTTTAACCACCATACCATCTCACAATGAACCTCAGCATTAAGACCACGCTGGAGTCCGACTCCTTGTGTGCCTTTCCAGTTAGGACAGTAGATGCACCTTGTCTGTGACAGACATGTTCCAAGTCCCCTCCCCCAGTTGATGCTTTGGACTGAAAAGTGTACCAAATCATATTTTTACTGATTTATATTTTCATATATTTACTGAAAACCTTTTTTAGTAATTAAGCATAATAACAGATTAATAATGACTAATAAGACTATACAATGATAAATTCTTTTCTTAAATATTTATTTATTCATTTATTATATATACAACATTCTGCCTCCGTGTATGCCTGCATGTCAGAAGAGAGCGCCAGATCCCATTACAGATGGTTGTGAGCCACCATGTGGTTGCTGGGAACTGAACTCAGGACCTCTGGAAGAGAAGCCAGGGCTCTTAACCACTGAGCCATCTCTCCAGCCCCCAATGATAAATTCTTTAAGTCAGGCATGGTGGGTATCTCAGGATTTCTTTTGCTGTGACACACGGCAAGAGTAACTCTGGCAGGAAAGGGTTTATTTGGTTTACACTGCTCATCATCAAAGGAAGCCAGGGCAGGAACCTGGAGGCGGGAGCTGATTCAGAGGCCATGGAGGAGTGCTGCTTACTGGCTTGCTTTTGTGGCTTGCTCAGCTTTTCTTTTCTTTTTTTTTATTGATTTTTATTGAGCTTTACATTTTTCTCTGCTCCCCTCCCTGCCTTTCCCCTCCCCTTCAACCCTTTCCCAAGGTCCCCATGCTCCCAATTTACTCAGGAGATCTTGTCTTTTTCTACTTCCCATGTAGATTAGATCCATATATGTCTCTCTTAGGGTCCTCATTGTTGTCTAAGTTCTCTGGGATTGTGATTTGTAGGCTGGTTTTCTCTGCTTTATGTTTAAAAACCACCTATGACTGAGTACATGTGATAATTGTCTTTCTGTGTCTGGGTTACCTCACTCAAAATGATGTTTTCTAGCTCCATCCATTTTCCTGCAAAATTCAAAATGTCGTTATTTTTTTCTGCTGTGTAGTACTCCATTGTGTAAATGTACCACGTTTTCCTTATCCATTCTTCAGTCGAGGGGAATTTAGGTTGTTTCCAGGTTCTGGCTATGACAAACAAAGCTGCTATGAACATAGTAGAGTACATGTCCTTGTTTTCTTATAGAACCCAGAATTACCAGTTCAGGGATGGCCGCACCCTCAATGGGCTGGACCCTCCCTCATCAGTCACTAAGAAAATGCCTTGTGGGCTTCTCTGCAGCCTGGCCTTAAGGAGGCGTTTTCTCAGTTGAGCCTCCCTCCTCTCTGATGGCTTTAGTTTGTGTCAAATTGACATAAAACGAGCAGTACAGCGGGTTCACCCTTATAATCATAATCCGATCATTCCAGAAGCTGAGGCAGGAGGATTACCATGGGTTAGAAGACAGCCTGGTGTATATAGTGAGTTTCAGGAGAGCCTGAATTACAAAGTGAGACACTGTCTCAAAAAATACAAGAGGTCAGGTGGTGGTGGCACACACTTTTTTTAATCCCAACACTCAGGAGGCAGAGACAGACAGATCTCTGTGAGTTCGAGACCAGCCTGGTCTGCAAAGTGAGTTCCAGAACAGTCAGAGCAGTTACACAGAGAAACCTTATCTTGAAACACACATACACACACATGCACGCATGCACGTACACACATGTGCACACACGTGTGCACACACACACAGTAGTAATTTTTAAACCTAAGAATTACCCATTTCTGTAATCTGTCAGATTAAGTGTGTCTAAAATAACTGAAACCAATGGGAAACAGAACATCTAGAGAAGGGATGAGTTAGTGGAAGTGATAACCAACTTCCCAAAGGGCCTTGGCTGGTTCCTGACAGCACCCCATGGTCCCTTCCCAGTAGCCGAAATTCTAGACATGCCACTGGCCATGATGGCCACTCCTCTGCAAACTCAGCCTAGCATCCTCTCTCCTGACATATTAGTCTGTATTAAAAAGCAGGTATTTTCCCCCAAAGGTTGGGCACTAGCCTTGAATGATCTTTCAGTATCTTGTCTGAAGTTACACAGTGCTGTGCAACCTCCTTTCTTTGAGAATGAAACTCTTTGAAACCAAAGATCCGATTCCCCCAATCCCTGGCCAACACTGAACACAAAAGAGTAGACCCACAGTTCTGCCTTGTTCCTTCCTGACAAAACTGACTCTTCTGAAGAGTTTGTTCTGCGTGTGTGGTTCACATGTGGAGGTCTCTATACAGCTTAGTTACACTTGGCAGGAGCAGAGGGGGCCCAGGAGGAATCCATAGGGGGCATGAATAATAAATGGTCCTCGTGGCAACCAGAAGGCTTTGTTCTCTTAGTGACTGATGACGGGTATGGCTGCCATGGATGTGGGCTCCTACAAGATGTGCCGGCCTTACCAAGAGCTCCAGGAGACGCCCCCTTCTCGCTGAGACAAGAGGGGATGGGGGTTGCAGCTGGTACCTTCGCAGAATGACTCTGGAGGGAGCAGAGGGTAGCAGGTTCTCCGAGAGGCTCCGGAGACTGCAAACCTGTGCTTGATGGGCTTAGCGCGTGTAGAGTTGAGACAAACGCTGCAGGAAGTGGCTCCCAGGGCACCTGAGACGCCCATGCTTGCATAAATCACCTGTCTCTCTTAACTCACAGATAACGTTTGCACGTAGTTAAAGGACACAGTCAGCCAGGTGTGGTGGCACACACCTTTAGTTGCAGCACTCAGGCAGGAGACAGAGGCAGACGAGACTCTGTGTGAGTTCGAAGACAGCCAGGGCTATGTAGAGAGACTGTCTCAACCCACCTCCCACCCCTCCAGAAAAAACAGTGTCAACGATGGGTTCTGGGGATCCAAGTCCAGGTTCTAGTGTACATAGCAAACATTTTAGCAACTAAGCCATCAAAATATTGTGTTAAAAAGATTTTTCAACACGTGTATATGCATTGTGTGCACACATGTGTGTGTGTCTGTATGCATGTGTACACACGTGTATGTGGTGTGTGTATGTCTGTGTGTGTGTGCGTGTGTGTGTAGATGGCTCAGTGATTTAGAGCACTTGTCCCTTTTACAGAGTTTTTGAGTTCAGTTCCCAGTACCCACATGGGATTCACAGTCATTAGTCACTCCAGTTCCAGTGCCCTCTTCTGGCCTCCTCAGGCAGCAGGCATGGGTGAGACAGGGTTTCTCTGTGTAGCCCTGGCTGTCCTGGAACTCGCTCTGTAGATCAGGCTAGCCTCTAATTCAGAGATGTGCCTGCTTTCACCTCCCAAATGCTGGGATTAAAGGCTTGTGCTACAACCACGCCGGCAATGGCTCTTTTGACAATGCTTGCTATTTTAAGGTGTGTGTGTGTGTTGTGTGTTTGAGGGCTGATGCCTTGGAGGCCACATTGGCTCTCCCTGGAGCTGACAGTTGTGAGCTGAGCCATGTGGTGCTGAGGCTGGAACTCCAGTCCTTTGCAACTGCAATATGCACTCTTTTTGTTTATTTATTTTTCAAGACTGGGCTTCTCTGTAGCATTTGGAGCCTGTCCTGGAACTAGCTCTTGTAGACCAGGCTGGCCTCGAACTCACAGAGAACCACCTGCCTCTGCCTCCTGAGTGCTGGGATTAAAGGCATGCGCCACCATTTCCCAGCCTGCACAATCATTTTTACTTATTTTGTTTTATTTTTGAGATGGGTCTCACTATGTAGCTCTGGCTGTCCTGAAACTATGTACACCAAGCTGGCCTTGAACTCACAGAGATCTACCTGCATCTGCTGCCTCCTGAGTGCTGGGATTAAAGGCGTGTGCCACTCACTATGACCAGTGTATAAGTGTTTTTAAAAATGTAGGGTCTGGCCCAGTGGTATCTACCTGCAACCCTAGCTACATAGGAGGATCATTTGAGACCATGAGTTCAAGACAAACTGAGCAAAGAAGCAAAATCTAATCTCAGAAAAAAGAAAAACACAAATAAATTTCAAAAATTAAATCCACATAAAAATTTAAAATCCACTAAAAAAAAGTAGCTTCTTCAGATTTGGTGGGCAGGGTAGAAGAATGGTGGAGTGATTTGGTCTGTTCCAATTAGACTGGCTAGCCTGTTGCATTCGTGGCCAGCAGAGGGCGCTCTAACACCGACGCCTAATATTGGTCGGTTTCTCATGAAGGACCACTATCTCTGGTCTCTGTCTTGGCTAATGTTGACGTTCAGAAAGTCTCTTCCAAAGCTATAGAGAAACCCTGTCTTGAAAAAAAAAAGAGAGAGAAAGAAAGAAAAAGAAAAGCCTCAGAGTGCTGTTCAGACTGCCTTCTGGTCCATGCTAGCAACAAGTGTATGGTATTTCTAAATTATTTTGCATGCACGTGCGCGTGCGTGTTACACAGGGGGTTGGCATGTGGAGTTCCCAGGACAGCTTTGTGGAATCAGTTTTCTCCATCCACCTTAATGATGGTTCCAGGACCCGTCCTCAGGTCCCCAGCCGTCGCCTTCCCGTGCTGAGTCACATTGCCCTCTCCCTTACCAAGATATTTCTGGGGAGGGAGTGGAAACGGGGATATCGATGTAAAATGAGAAAAGATTGTACTAAAAGAAATCTTAATAAAGATAAAAAAGATACTTCTGAGTTTCCAGGTTTGGAGAGGTTAAATGACTTAGGAAATAAGGAAAAGCTAAGCATAGTTTTGTATTTCGGCTCAGTCCTCCGCTAGGATTTCCTTTCTTCTCTTTTCCTCCTGGCGCTCTAAAGGGTGGAGAACATTTGTCCGGCACACACGGGGCTCTGAAGCGAACCCCCGGTACTTTGGACATTAGTTAATTAATTATAAAAAGAAGGAAGGGCTAAAGTTGAAGCCCAGCTGGTAAAGTGCCTGCTTAACAGCCGTTCAGCCTTGGGGCACCTTAGAGATGGAGGCAGCAGGACCAGAAGTTCAAGGCCGCATATGGTCGCCAAGTCTTCCTTGTCAGAGGCCCATAAACACAGAAGGGGAGAGATAACTCCAGGGACTGAGCCCGTGCGCCCCCTGGTGTGATGTCCTTGAAGTGACTGGGCACTCCCTTTTCTGCTCTCCAGTCAGCTGGGTAAAGGCCCGCAGGTTTCTCTGAGGAAGGGCTGTGAGAACGGTTGCCGGCGACACTTGCCAATGTGGCAGGGCCCTTCCTCCTTGGAACCCAGCCACCCTGACAGGCAGTGGGGTCTGGAGGGATTCAGCTTTTCATTGGAACAGCTCCCTCCCACCTCTCTCTGGTATAGATATTACACAGCGCTCTAAATACCCATGATTCTTGCTTCTGGGTACACCACATTGTCCTAACTACCTCATGAGTCCCTTGGGTCAAGACCCCTTGCCTGCCCCTCTGCCCACACGAGTCAATAATTGTGGCCTCACAGCTCTGGAAACATCTCTCTCTCTCTCTCTCTCTCTCTCTCTCTCTCTCTCTCTCTCTCTCTCTCACACACACACACACACACACACACACCGGCCTCTATTATTTTGGAGCCTCGTTGTACCCTGGTTGTTAACGAGCCCAGCCTATCACTGTCATTTCTACCATCAGTCCTGACCGGAAGGGAGAGCCACCTCCAAGCTTGTTAGTGACCCCGGGGCCCCATTGAGTCCCGAAGGCTTTAAGGACAGCATGCTCTCTGGAGCCTCACAGGTTCACCTTTCTTGGCTCCTGAATTTCTTTTCCTTCGCCAGGGCAACCAGCATTCCCACTTGGCTCGGCGCTGGCAATTATTTCTCCAGGTTTTGAAAAGTCACCTTAGCAATGGGTTTGACTCGTCCTCCAGAGTTATTAAATCCCATCTTATTGAATTCCATGCGCCACGCGGAGGTGTCCTCTAGTGAAGGAATTATTTTTGAAAAGGAGATTAGAGTGCGGGGAGAATGGCTCAGTGGGTAAGAGCACTTGCTGAGCAAGTGTGAGGCCCTGCGTTTGCATTCCTAGCACGCATGTTAAAAAGCTGGGCACGGCTGTGTACATGCCAGTAATCCCGGCATCTGCAGGGCAGAGACAATAGGATTGTTGGGTTTGTTGCAGGTCTGCTGCAGCCTTCGTGAGAAACCCTATTTCAAGGTGAAGAACGATAAAATAGGACATTCGATGTCTTCTCCTGGCCTCTGGGAGCTCACACACGTGCGTGCACGCGTGCACACACACACACACACAGACACCCCTACACACACCTGCACAGAAGAGAGCTTAGAAGAATGCCTCAGAACATGCATTTAGCATGTGACAGGCCCTGGCTTTAAATCCTTATGCTAGAAAAAGAAAGAAGCAAAAAAAAAAAAACCTGAGAGGAAGAACGCAGGTGAGAGAGATCAAATGCTGGTTTTAGCCGACAGTCATGGAGGTTCAAGCTACTGGAATAGGATGAGCCAGACAGACAGTGTTACATCCATGTACATCATGTGATGGGAAGGGGTCACATGGTAAGACAGGAAGCCGGAGCAGGCAGGAGACAAGTTTATTACAGCCTCTTTTGTAGACACTCCTCCAGGTCCTGTGAGAACTGTCTTAATCTCACCCAAGGGTGGCTTCTCCCAGTGACTCCTGCTGGGTCCCCACCCTGCAAATGCTCCACCACTTCTCAGCATTGCCACCCAGGGCACCACGTTTTTAACCTGGGAACCTTTGGCCACAAGCCATAGTGATGCCCGATAAGCTGGGTCTGGGGCACAGGCCTGGAATCCCAGATACTCCAGAGGTGGAGGTGGCCCTGACCTACGGAATGAATCAAGGTCACACTGCACAACTTAGTGAAACGTTGTCTCAAAATTTAAAATAAAAAGTGGGCTATACCTCAACAGTAGAGTGCCTGCCTAGCATACATAAGGCCCTGGGTGGTCTTTAACTCCCTCCCTCCCACACATTGTTGAATTAAGAGCTGCAGGACTGCGTTCCCGGCACCCGGCCGCTCGCATGGCTAGCTTATGCCCAGAAATAATTACACAGAAACTGTATTCTTTCAAACACTGCCTGGCCCGGCTAGTTCCAGCTTCTTATTGGCTAGCTCTTACATATTGTTCTAACCCATTTCTAATATTCTGTGTAGCCCACGAGCTGGCTTACCAGGGAGGATCTTAACCTGCGTCTGTCTGGAGCGGGAGAACCATGGCGACTCCTCACACAGCTTCTTTTTCCCAGCATTCTCCTCTGTCTACTCCGCCTACCTAATTTTCTATCCAATAAAATGGGCCAAGGCAGTTTCTTTATTAATAAGAAATCACTCCCACATCATTTCCCCTTTTTCTGTTTAAACAAAAAAGAAAGGCTTTAACTTTAACATAGTAAAATTACATATAACAAAACAGTTATCAAGTAAGAATTACAGTTACAATATTTATATCTATTTTATCTCTTATCATAACTAAGGAAAACTATAACTAACCATTCTTCAACTCCATCAAAGACTCCAGAAGGATATAATATTACCTATCAAACAAGAAATAAGAAAACTCTAGAAATGACAGAGACATCTCGCTGCCTGGACAGTCACCCAAAGTTCCTCTGTACCGTTGGGGCATCCATCTTCGGCCTACAGGCCCATAGTATCCAGCAGACATTCTCATCAAGCAAGAAATTCCAAAGACAGTTCAGTCACTTTTTGCTGTGTCCTGCAGAATGTCTCACAGACTCTTTCATGAAGCAGGAACCCCAAAAGGTCATCTCACCTTTAGGCAAGTTCAGCAGTCCTCTCTCTGCGGGTTCTCTGTGTCCAGTTTATGCAACAGTCCAGGCAAGAGCAGTTTCTTGCCCAAATGGCTATCAAACTCCATAAGGATTCTCTTCGATGCCCATCTTCCTCTTGAAATAGATTGGTGCTGCCAGGAGCAAATGTGTCTCATTGTCATGAAAAACCCTAAGTTATTAAAATATCTTAAATGCCATATTCTGCAGCCTTTGAAAGATATGAAGAATGCCTATCTAACTAAAATATCTCTCTATATATCTAGAAAATCTAACTAACATGACTACAAGCTTAAGTATTAGCGATGATTATCCATTAACAACCTATATTTCCTAATTATACATTACATTTTTAAATGAACTACACAATCACAATACCTTAATCAAGATCAAAAATACATATACATATAACAAAATTGACCATAAAATCCATACCAATGCAAATTATTCATATCTATATCATATCCCCCTTTAAATGTAAAAGAACATTTATAAACAATATTTGGGAACATGGGCGTAGTTTTTTCTCTACAAACTGCTTCCTGCTGAATAGGGGCGTCGTTAATTAGGTTGTTCATGATATAACCTGTATGCTAGTTTCATCTCAGTTGGCAATTGAGCGAAGCAATTTTTTGAGGGTATTCACAGCAACCTTTCAGGAGGGCGTGGTCTATCATACCAAATCGGAATAGATGCAATCCACAGGGTCTCATCCTCTGCAAAAACAAAAGAAGACCCTCTCCAAAGCATCATATCCTTAGACCCAAATTCTGAAATCATAATACCCTTATATCCATTTTGGTTTAGATTGGCAGCCCATGTAATGAAATGTCTCTCTGTACTTAGCTCCTTCACAGTCAAAAATTTTAAAGAAAACACAATGTACATAATCCAGACTCTCTGTGAATTTTCCATTTTTACGTGGCTTATATTTCTTTATTTCTTTTAATCTATAACTCTCTGTACTTCTGTACTCTGTCTCTTTAAAGACTTTACCCTTTTTCTTTTTAAGACATTAACTTTATTCTTTATATTCTTTTTCTTCTCTTTCCCAAGCCTACGTACATTTATCCAACAGTGTCTGAATCTGTTTTATTGTGAATCTGTAATTTCTTTACTATACAGGAGCATTTCTTAAAATGTTAAGCATTTCTTAAAAACTTAAGTTGCACCATTTACAGGTAATACGGTACTGCCTGTGTCCTGCCCAGTCTAAACCTTAACTGCACGGTTTTAAGGTAATTACGGTAGTTCCTGCCTGAGATCAGCACAGTTCAGCATGGAGCAGCCGCTCCTGCCTCAGAGTCATTTGGTGCCCCTGAACCATTCACAGTTTCAGGCACACAGCAAGTCCACATTGGAGCCGCACTCAGCAGTTTAACTCTGAGACTGAGTGTGCAGCACAGAAACTCTTTTCATCCAAGTTACAGCCAAATCTGACATGCAGAGCACTGCGCAGTCTGAAAATGCGTCTCTGTATAGCGGCAGGAATCCGCCATGCTCTTCCGCCTGCCTAAGCCTGATTCTGCCTTCTGCCCAGGTGCAGGCGGGGAGCGCTGAGCCATCTGCACGGTCTCAGAGCACTCTCCTCCGATCCCAAGCGGGAACACAAACATCCAGTCCCATAAAAGCCTTGAAATGCTTTAAAGCCAGAGTTCACGCTGGCAGCACAGCCCCAGGAAGCCGCGCTTTAAAATGACGCAGCTTTTTTTCTGCTGCTGTTGCTGAATCAGGAAATCTCTCTACGGCACGCCACCAACAAAGAGCAAAACTCTGCGTTAAACTCTGTTTTTCCTGTTTTAAATTAAGCTCTCCCAGGTTTTTAAGTGGATTTAGCCATCACGTCTGGGCGCCATCTGTTGAAATAGGAGCGGCGGGGCTGCGTCCCCGGCACCCGGCCGCCCGCATGGCTAGCTTATGACCGAAATAATTACACGGAAACTGTATTCTTTCAAACACTGCCTGGCCCGGCTAGTTCCAGCTTCTTATTGGCTAGCTCTTACATATTGTTCTAACCCATTTCTAATATTCTGTGTAGCCCACGAGCTGGCTTACCAGGGAGGATCTTAACCTGTGTCTGTCTGGAGCGGGAGAATCATGGCGACTCCTCACTCAGCTTCTTTTTCCCAGCATCCTGTTCTGCTTTCTCTGCCTACCTAAGGGTTGGCCTATCAAATGGGCCTACGCAGTTTCTTTATTAATAAGAAATCACTCCCACATCAACACATGAATACACACATGTGCACATATACACACACAGATACACACGAATACTTACACATACATCTAAGCACATTCACATGTGCACATATACATATAAACATGCATACACATGTATACTACATCTCACACATGGATGCACACATATATACAAGCACACATATACATACACATAAACACAAACACACACACATATTCTATATATTATATATGTGTGTATGTGTGTATATGTGTATTGTGTACTCACACACGCATGCACCCTAATGATCTAAATCTAGAGCTTGTCTGTTTCACTGATTCTGGCTTGTACCACTGTGCGCTCCATTGCCAGACACCCACTGTCCTTGCCTGTTCCATATGTCTGCAAGCTTACATTCTCCCCAGATCCTTCTGCCACTCACTCCTTATCAGCCTGAGCTTGGACATCACCTTCTCAATGAGGCCTTTCCTGACTCCCAAAACCCCAGCGACTCCACGCCTTCTCTCTGATGAGACACAGTCCTGGTCCATTGTCTCCATGTTAGTTACCAGCACGCGGCTTACTTTACCGCTTATCCCCTCCACCTACAGTGTACCTGTGTCACTGAAGGGATGGTGCCTGTCTTCTTCACTTAGTCCCCATCCCAGCCTGGCACAATGGCTTCTGCAAACCATGCCCAGCGGCTGAATTATACCTCCGTGTACACTGGTTCTTTTCCTATCTGACGTCACCGTGGGTTCTGATCATTGCATTAGAGTTTTGGCTATGGATGTATAGTATCCTGAATGCTGGGTTCTGTCTCATGTGCTGTCCATCTGACCTAACAGTTTCAGTTCTCAACTGATAAACAATACTTGCTATTTGGTGATGAAGAACGTGTAGTTTCTAAGGCAAACGACGGGAGGGCCCTGACTCTTGATGGCTATTATTCTAGTGTTAATGATTTCCTTTTGTTATTCTCTTAGAGCCAATCACTACTTCCCGCCTTCTATATTTTGACATGTTTGACAATGCAAGCATGAATTTATTAAGGAAAAATGAGAAAGAACTCCAAAGAGCAAGAGGGACGCGGAGGGAGAAATGCCTTCCCCAGGACAGTTCTATAAATTGTCTTCTCCGAGGGAGAACAAACACGTCCTGTCAGAAGACATCTTGATTGCGTCTCAGAGGTTCTTGCCTGCTTTAGTGAGTTCAGGTTAAACTCTGCATGAGGAAGTCTAAGGCGAATGGAAACAAACCTTTCTGGGAGCCAACAAAAGGTTGATACATGACTAGAAAAAAAAAAACAACAGCATCTTGCTTTGGAGTTGGGAGCGTAGCTCAGTTGTTCCTTGCCTGGCCCTGGGCACGATCCTCAGCGTCCCTTAGAGTGTGTGCTAAAACACACTTGTCTTTTTGTACCAACTACTGACACCAAAGGATGGAAGGGTTTTGTAGATGCATCTTCCTTACTAGTAACATTTTTGTTACTATAACCACGTATTTGAGGCAGTTGACTATATGGAGAATAGAGGTCTGTTTAACCTACAGTTTTGGATCCTGAAAGTGCAAACAAGCTCTGGCCACAGGCCCCTTGGCTTGGTTACATCATGGCAGGGATGATGGATCTCAGTGTCTGTCTGATAATACACTCTTTCCCTTAGAGGCTATCAGGATTGGTCAGGAGGACTTAATCCAATTGAATTACTTTCCAAAGCCCCACCTTTGAACTCAGTAGGTAGGGGTTAAGTTTCCTTTTTTATCCCATTAACCTATGATTTTGGAGACTAAACTCAACCATCAGGTGTGTGTGTGGGGGGTATGGATGGGAGCATCCTGAAACTCCATATTCACGATATAAATGAAGAAAGCTTTTCTAAGAAAATTCACCATTCTAGACATTTCTGCCTTTTCCTCCAAGGAACGTGAAATCACCTTGCTGCACATTTTTGTATTTGATCATTCAGTCCATTTCTGTGGCACTGTTGCAGAGCACCCAAGAGACACATTCCAAAACAAAACTTATTGGAAACAAAGCCACTGGTTTCAAAACTCAGGGTACAGTGGAGCCTGCCACCTAGCAGGTATTCAGTAAGCCAGACATGGGGTACTGGAAGGGGCCAGAAGGAGCTAGGGCCCCTACGAAGGGCTCAGTCAGCGGGCTCATTGCTATTATTATCCAGCCCAGGTGGGGAGGGGGCCAAGGCAGCAACAGATACATCCTAAATTAGCCACGCTGAGAGTTCTAAAAACGAGTAAGAATCCAGGTTCCACACATGACACTCCTGAATTTTCTCAGGCAGAGACAAGGAGACCATAGGCTGCCGTGTGAAAAAAAAACAACGCACATTAAAGATAAAGGCCTGGGCCAGTAATCCTAGTAGTCCCTGCCTTTAATATCAGCACTCAAGATGCAGACGCAGGCCAGCCTGGTCTATGTAGTGAGTTCCAGGACAGCCAGAGCTACGTAGTGAGTCCCCGCCTCATTGATTGCTTAATAAAATAGCTAAAGTCCACTTGGGCTGGTGGAACAGCCCAACCGGTTAGGGCAATTGAATTGCTGGCAAGCCTGGTAACAAATTCAATCCCTGGGATGCACAGTGGAAGAAGAGACCAGAACTCCCCCAAG
Source organism: Alexandromys fortis (assembly GCF_014885135.2). Taxonomy (NCBI): domain Eukaryota; kingdom Metazoa; phylum Chordata; class Mammalia; order Rodentia; family Cricetidae; genus Alexandromys; species Alexandromys fortis. The sequence continues at coordinate 3,909,015 of NW_026068040.1, read as the reverse complement.
TTTGTCCCGTGACCTCCCCCTAATACTGTGGCACGTGCGCGCACACACAAACCAAACAAATAGGTACAGAAATGTAATTTTTAAATGTAAAAAGATAAAGCTCAGATAGTCACTTGCGCACATGGCATCTGGAATGGAAGTTACAACGCATTCTGGTCCCTGTCTTCCAGAGGGGTAGGGTTTCTAGAGTCCTGATAGCTGAGACCGTGTTTATCATGTTGCCAGGTGGGGACCAAGGACAGAAGACAGTTGTTGGGGTGCTTAGGTCCACAGTAAGTACAGCTTCGTAGGCGTGGCTGGGGCACAGGCTGCAGCAGCCAAGGTCGGGATAATTGATTCTCTCCCCACTGCCTGAAGGGGCCTGGCAGCAGCTGGGGCTTGCAACTGTTGAGCAGATGGATTTCAAAGAGGTCTGGACAGAGGAGACCTGTTGCAGAGAAGCTGCTCAGAGCCAGACGCCTGCTGATGACAGTAATTCCCTCGGGGGGGGGGGGGCTGGCTGACGTCTGACTTGAACTTAAGGGACTGACTCTTGGTGACTTGAACTTAAGGGAGTGAGTGACTCTTGGTCCTGCCTTCTTCCGTCTCAGCTAGGACCGGACAAGGACAGACACAGGGATGTGGCCAGAATGTCCTGCCAGGGACCACAAGCCACCATTTCCTGTGTGGAGGGTCAGTGACAGGCAGACTCTCCATTACACCCCCAGCTTCCCTTTCTCTGTGACAGGTAACAGCCCTCACTTCCTAAATCTGCCATGCTCAAACATCTCCACACACACTGAGCTTCCCAGTGATTGCTCATGCCCATTCAACTACCGCCTGAAGAGGAGGATTTAAGACTTCTCTGAAACAGTTAACAAACCCTCAGAAATAGCCAGCCTTGGGGTCCGGCAGCTACAAAATACCATTCCTGAAAAGGACCTCAATTTATTTTCTGTGGCTATAGCAGATAACCTGAGACAAGATAGTTTCTTCTTTCCTTCCTTCTTTCCTTCCTTCCTTTCTTTCTTTCTTTCTTTCTTTCTTTCTTTCTTTCTTTCTTTCTTTCTTCTCTCTTCCCCCCCTCTCTCTTTCTTTTTTTCTTTCTTTCTTTTCTTTTTTCTTTCTTTGGTTTTTTGAGACAGGATTTCTCTGTGAAACAGTTTTTGTTGTCCTGGAACTCACTTTGTAGACCAGGCTGGCCTCAAACTCACTGAGATCCACCTGCCTCTGCTTCCCTCATGCTGGGATTAAAGGCGTGCGCCACCACCGCCTGGTGAGAAAAAGATGATTTCCGAGGAGAAGAAATTTAACTCTGGGATCTGGATGCTGGGAGAACAGCACTGTGTGTCCACTGTCGTGGTCTCAGGCTGTGCCACACAATACAAAGCAGACGGGCAAGCGGCCATGCGTAAGGACACAAATGTCTCCTACTGAGAATTCTCCCAACACTGCTACAATACAGAATTAAAATTCTAACTCATGAACTTAGGACATACCCAGCCACAGTTCAGAATCACCGAGTCCTTCATGGTGCTGCAAGCTTGGGAGATGGGACTCCAAAGTCCAAAGGCTTCCGAGACCAGCATGCAGGACTGTCCTCCTCCCTTCGGCCCCAGAGAAGCAACTGTTCACCAGGAGGGCAAACTGCAGCTCCTGCTCTAATTCAAAGTGAGACTGCCACTGTATAGATGTAGTGAGGGGAGCAGCAGGCTGTGTCCCACTGTCTTGCTAGATTATACCTGAAATCATTACATAGAAACTATATTCATTTAAACACTGCCTGGCCCATTAGTTCTAGCCTCTTCTTGTCTAATTCTCACATCTTGCTTTAACCCATATCTAGTAATCTGTGTAGCACCACGAGGTCGGTCGTGGTTTACCAGGGAAGATTCAGCATGTCTGACCCTGGCGACTTCAAGGCGGTTCTCTTTGCCTGCCTTCTTCCCAGCGTCTTGTTCTGTCTACTCCGCCCACCTAAGGGCTGCCCTATCAAAAGGCCAAGGCAGTTTCTTTATTTAACCAATGAAAGTAACACATAGACAGAAGGACCTCCTACGCCATATAGATTCTCTTGCCTTTCCCAGACCTTGTATGCATGTACATGGGTGTGCATCTGCATACTGATGCCTCTGTGTGTGTGTGGGGGGGTGCACATGTGCGGATGAGAGGGTATAAACCAGGTATTACATAAAATGTGCCTTTTCATTTATTTACTTATCAGGACAGGGTTTCTCTATGTAGTCGTGGCTGTTCCAAAGTTCACTTTGTAGACCAGGTTGGCCACCTCAAACTCACAGAGATCCACCTGCTTCTGTCTCCTAAGTGCTGGGATCAAAGGCGTGCACCATTACACCAGGCAAAATTTGCCATTTTTAACTACTCGCTTGCTTCCCTTGCCTGCATCACCTCAAAGGGCCTGTGTCTTGGAAAGTATCATTCACACCCATTCAAAGTGACGCGGGGTCACTTTCCACAGCTGCTTCCCCTCATGGCTTGGTGAGGTTTGGCCTTACTCCTTTCCTGTCCCCAGAACAGGGACAGTGGGCACTCTCCCCTGTCTACTTAAGCCTTCACTCTCCTGAAAACTCGGTTTCTTGTATTCTTCTTTCCTCTAGCACCAGCCTAGCCACTCAGCCCCTGAGGTAGCTGCGTTGACTAGGAAGTCTCAAATGAGCCGGGGGAGAGTTCTGTTTCCACAAGAGATTTTTGCTAGGACAAGGTTGTGCCCCTGCAATGTGAACGCAATGATCCAGATGTATAGTTGTGTATAAACATGGTAGCTTCTCTTTGTCTCTCCTTGCCCCTCGCTGTTGCCATGGAAGCTGCCAGTACTCTTTGGGGGCTAGCTCCTTGCCAAGGTGCAGCAAGGCTCCCTTTCTGACAGAGGCTTGCCTGGGAGGCCCAGCTTGGCTGCCACAGCGAGGCTGGATTTTACCCTCTGCTTGGCCTCCAGCCTGCTGCTCTGAGCAGTGCACAGCCGCACAGCTGTGGTGCTGGCTCTTTCCCACTGCTGCCGAGGCCTCCCACCCAGCATTGCGGCCAGTTCTTCCCCCATCCCTCGTTATTCCCTCTCAAGGCATAGATTCGGGGTCTCACAGTGGCCAGGGTCACTGAAGACATTTTTATTATGTTGCACTTGTGTGTGTGTATGTGTTATACATGTCTCTGTGTGTGTGCATGGCAGGGCATGGTTTTCCTTCCAGGTGGGTCCCAGGTGTTGATCTTCGGCCGTCAGCCTTGGCAGCACATGCCTTTACTCACTGAGCCATGCTGCCAGCCCCAAAGGTGCTTTTTATAGCGTGCCAACTGGAAATCTATGGACTTATCTATAGGAATACAGAAGAGATCATTGTTCCTAGCAAAAAAATTGTATTTCTGGGTTTTCCCAAACAGCTCATATCTTTTTTTTTAAATATTTATTTATTTATTATGTATACAATACTCTGTCTGTATGCCTGAAGGCCAGAAGAGGGCACCAGACCTCTTTACAGATGGTTGTGAGCCACCATGTGGTTGCTGGGAATTGAACTCAAGACCTTAGGAAGAGCAGGCAATGCTCTTAACCACTGAGCCATCTCTCCAGCCCCAACAGCTCATATCTTTAAAGGGTCATGTTCACGTTAGAAATTCAGGGTCTGGGGCAGGCAAGGTGGCTCATGGGTGATGCTGCTTGCTGCCAAGTCTTATTACTTTGATCACTGGGACCCACGGGTGAAAGCAGAGAACTGACTTACTACAAGTTATCCTCTGACCTATACAAGCACACCCATACACTTGCATACACACACCACACATACACGTACATGCACACATGCATGTGCACGTACACGGGAACACACATGCACAAGCACACACATACACCCACACATCACATGCACACACATGATCAAGCACACACGCACAAGCACATACATACACATGTATGCACACATGCACACGCATGTGCACGCACACGTGAATACACATGCACAAGCACACACATACATCCACATATCACATGCACACGCATGAACAAGCACATGCATGCATGAGCACATAAATACACACATGCACATATACACGCACAGGCACATATGCACACACATGTGCATTGTGCACGAACACACATGCACAAGCACATACATACACCCACACATCACACACATGTACAAGCACACACGAGCACATACATACACACATGTGTGCACACACGCACACATACATGCAGGGCACACATGCACACACATGCGCATGTTCAACATGAACACGCATGTGAGGCACACACATGCACACACATGTAAAAGTGCACGCACACACGTGAGCACATACGCACATGTGTGCACACGCACACGCAGGTGCAAACGCACACAAGAATAAGTACATGAATTCAAATTTAAATTAAAAAACACAGGTTTGCATACGGCACAATTTACTTTCCTACACTGAGCCTCTACATCCCCGAGGCTCCCTCTGACTCTGGTCTTAGCTGCTTCCGATTTGGCTTGGGCACCCTCTGACGTCGGCTCACAAAGTGCACTAACTGGGGGAGGAGAACTTTCAGGACCTCATTTTTCCTTGGAAACCAAAGCCCCAAGCAGAGAATTGTGTCTTTACAGATGGCCGGTTTAATTAAAACGTGGGCAGGGCTGATTACAGACATTTTTCCTCTTGACAGGGCTTATTCAGTGTTATCCTAAAGCTATGTTAAGCGACTCTGCAGTCGGAGGACAGATGTTTGGGCTCAGCCCTCTCTCCTTTATATTTCTCATCTGGGCATAATAATACCAAGGGACAAATAAGGCCGAACTCAACACCATTCTTGACCTCATTTCTGATGATGAATTCTTCCTTCCACCGTGCAATCTGAGGAGAAGGCGGTCTCTGAAGTGGGTTTTGAATTTTAATATCTTTTCATACTGATCTCTTTCTTTGTCAAGCCACCACTTGTGTAGTTGGCTTAACTTGCTGACTAGAAATGAGAAACGTCCTTTTCTCCGATGGCCAGAAACAAAGGGGAAACTTGTCTTTCAGAGAGCCACTTCGCTGCCTGCGCCTGCCCCCGCTGCTCCTACAGTATAGGAACAGCCTTCACAAAAACCTGCCCTGCCTTTGAGTCCACGGCAGTTGTGGCATCTCTCCCAGGGTTCTTGCGTGGCACAGAACACGCAGAGCTCCTGTCTTCTCAGCAGGGTTCGTCACAGTCATGTGAAGTAAATCTTCTGATTCAGAGGATGAACTAGAACTGACTCTTAACCTCACGCTCTCAAGACTGCTGGTCACCAAGGGACCAGGCTAAAAAGAACTTACTGTCTGGGAATGTAATGTAATTGGTAGGGTGCTTGCCCAGCCTGCACTAAGCCCCTGATTCATTCCCCAGCACCACACAAGTCAAGCAGAGCGGTGCACACCTGTAACCCCAGCAGCTGTCCAGAGGAGGCAGGGTGATCAGAAGCTCAAGGTCACCTTTGGCTCCGTAGTGAGTAAGAGGCTGACTTAGACTGCAGAAGATTTTGTCAAAAATTTAAAAACAAAAAGAAATGACGTATTTAGAAAACGTTTACTGAAAGTTTTTTGCTTTAAACTCTGCCTGTGTATCTCCACTCCCCAGAAACCCACCAAAGAAATACTTTGAAACAAAAAATCTCAATGACGTCATCTGGAAGCATTTTCCTGACACGTGTAAATATTTGTCCCTCAAGAGGCTTTTGGGCTGCAGAATAGTTTATGTCAGTGTGCACCCACTGGAGGTTAATCCCAACTCGGGGGACACTAGGGGAGTCCCTTGCTAATTACCAAATCAGTAAGAGGACCATCAAGTTCAGTAGCAGAGCCGCCCCATCGCGTGGGAGCCTGCACATGGAGGAGGAGAGTGGGTGAGAAATAGGCAGTGCGTGAACAGTGGGCTTCCGGGTTAACCCACTGTAGGAGTGACCCTGGAGACAGCCTTAGGAACAACAGTGTGGAGCTGGCCCAGTACCTGCCTAACGTACAAGAAACCCTTGAGTTCCATCCATAGCACTGGACAAGACAGACATGGTGGCACAGCCTGTAATCCTAACATGGGAGAGGTAAATGCAGAAGGATCAGAAGGTCAAGATCATTCTTGGTGATGTAGGGAGTTCAAGGCAGCCTGGGACACTTGGGACACTATCTCAGAAAGAAAGGAAAAAGGGAGTAACTGTCACTAAGCCTCCTAGTGCTCTTCCTTCACAATGACGTGCAGCAGGCTCGGGACAAAGGCAGGGTTGTCAGCCTTCAAAGTCAGGGCTTAAGAGGCCACCTGGCAACAGGAAATGAAAAAGCACTCCCATCTACTCCCTGTGAATAAGCCAGGAAGCTTCATGGTCTCCTGGCAACAGAGGAAGTGCAAGCCAGTTCAGAGCAGTCAGCTCTGGAAGGTTGGGGTGGGCTTCCAGGCAAATGGTTTCCTGCTCAGTACTTGGGCTTACTGCGCTTGCTCTCTCTCTCTCTCTCTCTCTCTCTCTCTCTCTCTCTCTCTCTCTCTCTCTCTCCCTCCCACTCCCTCCCCCATTTCTCCCCTCCCCCCCCCCCCCTCCCCCTGCCTCTCCCTACTGCACTTTCTTCTCTGTGTGTTTTGGCTGTCAGGAGGGGAAGGCATGCCAAGCTCCTGGGCAGCTCCTCTGCTTGGGCAATGGTGTCACATCAGTCATTCCCAGCTGGGGATCCTGTATCACAGTTCCATGGGGGAGATCCTGGAGGCTTTCTTTGCCATCCTCCCCAATCCCCATCCGGCCCATCTTGTGTTGATATGGCCTCTCTTCTCCAACTCCCATGTGCTTGGGCATGCCCAGATATGTATAAAGCCAACTCTGGGATCAGGCCAGTGAGGGCAGGTGGTGGTTTTATTTTCTTATTTATATACTTACTTGCTGCTGCGGTTTGACTCCCTCCCCCCAGGACACGCACTGATTTTTGAGGTTTTGCTGGTGCCAGAAATCAATGGCTCTGTTGTTTTTGAGGGCTGGAGGGCAAAGGTTCTTCTACCAAGCCCAGACTTCACAAGGCCATTTGTAAGTTTCCCTCTCCTTTGAGTTAAGGTTCTACGCTAATTCCCCCTGAACTTTGCCTTTCTAGCAATGAATATAGTTGATAACCCTAGATTAGAGTGTGTGGCTGTTTGTTGGGTGTTTTCTTCTCATTAGACTATACTATGGGCTGAACTGTGTCCTATTTTAGGCCCTACCCTCTATGTGATAGTGTTTGAAGTTAGAGTATTTGGCAGGTAATTAAGGCTAGGGGAGGTCACAGTAACAGGGCTCCTCGTGATGGCTCCAGGCTGCGGGGTAGCTCAGTGGTAGGGGTTATGCTTGCCATGCATGGGCCCTGAGTTTGATCCCAGCATTAAACAAAATTAAAGAGATACTGGGTCTCTCTCCCTCCTCATCCTCTCTCCCATGTGGACGTGTCTGAGACAACGACTTTCTCTAAGCCAAGAGGCTGAGACCTCACTAGAACCTTCCAAGATTGGGACTTTGGTCTTAGATTTCCAGACACCAGAGAAAGGGACGTCTGGGAAAGTCCAGGGTGAGCATGAGTTGTGTGAGAAGAGGGGGAGGAGGGAAGGGAGAGCCAGATCAAGAGGCCAGGAGGGTAAAGGGCAGAAGAGGAGACCAGTAACCAAAATGATTGGATTACATACGGAAGGGCAACCCAGCTGCGTGCTAAACAAAGGCTTTACCACTGAGCTATAGCCCAGCCCTGGTGCTGCCTCGTGTATTTAACTTTGTAAGGACACTTTAGCCAGCATAATAAAAGACAGAAAGACAGAGCAAAGAGTCACACATTTACCACTGACATGTTCAAAGACATAGAAAATACTAAAAGTCTTTAGAACAATTATTAGAATTAATTAGTGGTCATCTTGCCCCTCCTCCTGATGCTGGGATCTCAAGCTTGGACCCCTCTGCCTAGTTAACGCAGTGCTGGGGTTTGAAGCCAGGATAGCACGTACGCTGGGCAACTGTTCTACCGACTGCATTATTTCCACACCCAGCTCTAAAGATTTTTTTAAAGATGATTATATCATGTTCATGAATTAGAAGAACCAAGGTGTCGATATTTGATATTCACTTGTTAGCTGCAAATATATCACCCTACAAATTTTCTCCCCAGCTAAACCTCAATAGCGTTCCCAATGGTCTTTTATAATATTTTTTCTTTTTTCTTTATTTCTTTGTGGTTCTATAGATTAAAATCAGGGGTTTGCAATGCTAGGCAAATACTCACCCCTCAGAAACCCACCCTTGTAAATATTTTACAAATTTTGACCAGAAAATATGTTTGCCACGATAGGCATCAAGAACAGCTGAGGTAGATCTGAAAAAGATGAAAATGAAAGCGTGTTTTCATTAAAACTCAAACCACTATGATTAAATATGTGTTAATGGCTCAAGAATAAACAGCAAAAGCCAACAGAACTGAGAGCCTAGGCCTGCATGGTGGCAAGCCCTTACAGTCTTAGTTAATAGAGATGAGATAGACGTCTCACTTGAGCCAAAAAGTTCAACTTAGCCTTGGAAACAGTGAGATCCTCATCTCAATAAAGTCATCAAGTCTAGAAAGAACCTTACACATTTATATATGCTTAATGCTTCATTTTAATTATATGATACTTCTTTATTTATTTATTGAGGCAAGATCTCTCTATACAGCACTAGCAATCCTAGAATTCATTCTCTAGCCTAGAATGTCCTCAAAGAGATCTGATTGCCTCTATCTCAGAGTCCTGGGATTAAGGTGTGGGCACCGCTGCCTGCCTGTTGTTTTATTGTCTGCACAGTGGCTGCACCTGACTCTAATGCTGTTTCTGCTACCGACTGCCACTCTGCAATCACTGCCCCAATCCTCAGGCCAAGGCCCAGCACATCCTGCTGGAACCGCCTCTGCAGCCAAATGTAGATTTTAACTAAGTCTTTATGGTTCAAATACCAATGGAGACTTGTGAGTCGGAGGCTGGGGTGAAAACCTGCTAGCTCAGAGAGGCCGAAACACAACCAATGACCCAGCAAGAGAAAGTCTCTCCTACTTCCCAAACCAAGGAGACCACCAGATTCAAAGCCTCTCCCTACTATGTCTGTGTGTTTCTCTATCCCCTTTCCAGACTCCCTCTAACTTACTTTCTTTCTTTCTTTCTTTCTTTCTTTCTTTCTTTCTTTCTTTCTTTCTTTTTGTTTTTTGTTTTTCGAGACAGGGTTTCTCTGTGGTTTTGGAGCCTGTCCTCGAACTCACAGAGATCCACCTGCCTCTGCCTCCCGAGTGCTGGGATTAAAGGCGTGCGCCACCACCGCCCGGCCTCTCTCTAACTTTCTATGATGACTTCTATCAACTCATTGCTGGCTCTGCCTCCCGATCCAAGGCTTTATTTAATTAACCCAAACTCAGGTTCACAGCGTGAGCAAATATCCCACAACACCTGATTTTTTTTTTAAGGCAGGATCTTTAACTTCTGCTCTTTCATTGGTCTCTACATACCAGGCAGTCCTGCCAGCACTGCGCTTACTTCTAACCGCAGCAGTCTTCCTTTCTTTTTTTTAGTATGTATGGGGGAGGGTTACATGTGTGTCACATGTGTGCAGGGCAGAAGACAACCTTGGGTGTTCTCCATCCTCAGGAGTGCTGTCCACCTCCTTTGACGAACTCTTTTCTTGACCAGAGCTTACCAATAGAGCCAGACAGACTAGCAAACCCTGGAGAGGCTTCCTGTCTCTGGCTGCCCAGTGCCGGGAGTACCAGCTCATGCCACCATGCCCATATTTTTGTGTAGTTCTGAGAATGCAACTCAGATCTTTATGGTTGTGTGGCAAGTACTTTACCGAATGAGCTGTCCCCTGAACAGTCTTATCACGAGTATTTCTGGATCGACTGGACATCTATGTGTATAAAAAAGAAAGAAGGAAAGTACTTTAACACATATATACACACAAACATACACACATACACAGATAACATGGAGACACATACATACACAGACACACACATACACACAGACACATACACATAATACACACATATATATATACTCATACACAGATGCACACATAACACACAATAGACATACACAAAACAAAAACAAAAAACCTAAACACTCCACTTAGATTTTAAATCTAAACGTTAAAGTTAGAACAATAAAGATTTTAGAAGATAATAAATCTCCCCCCTGTTGCTGGGTAACAAGAGACATAAATAGGACACAGAAGCACTGAGGCAGAGGAAACAGTTGACTCGCAGGCTGTGACTCGGCAGAGTTAAGCCATGGGCCAGACCTGGCACCTGTTTCTGCGGATGGTTCTACTGGAATGCAGCCACACCCACTCACTTAGAGTTTCTGTGGCTGTGCTCACAGCCTGGCAGGGCTGAGGAGGGTGTCCCAGACAGTGTGACTAACAAAGCCTGAACTATTTCCTTGTTGGTCCTTTTTAGAAAGTGTTTGTCAGCCCTTGACTTAGACTAAATTAAAGTTAGGTGTATTGACTCCTCAACTGGCACAAGTGGAGAGAGAAGCTAAGCCTCTGACTACGGGGAGAAAAACTACTAACCAAGGACTTCTGCCCAGTCGTCTAATGAACTCCTATACATTAAATTGAAAAAGAAACATCTGAGCATAAATACGAGACAAAAGAACAAACAAAAGGATACATCAGAAAAGGGAACGATTAACAGATATATTTAGATGTTCTCAGCGATATTAGAAAATCAGACTAAGAGATTCCAAATTCAAATCACATAGACAAAATAACCATAGTGCTGCAAAACAGGGCCATAGAGACCTTGGCAGGCCAAGGGGCCGCACGGCAGGTGAGAGCCCACAGTGGGTGGGTGAGGGACAGACACACCATGCAAGCAAGCAGAGCGCATGTGGGAGTTTTATTGAGATAAAGGGGGTAGGGGAGGGAAGAGAGGAAGAGGAAGAAGAGGCAAGGACCACCCTGCCTTTTCCGAAGAGCAGCTGGAAAGAGCGGGAGTGGGCGGAGCTTGTCTCGTAAAGGGGCCTCCGCACCCATACAGTCAGGGCACTGCTTGTCATGCGCAGAAGGGTGACACACTGACCCAGGTTCCCAAGGGGCAGCGCCAAGGTGTGTCTGGATGCTAACACACAGAGAGCTATCACTAGATGCTCACCAGAATAACTGATACCTGGAAGATTAAAACTACTAAGCAAAGATGATTGAAGCGCTTACATTCCCATACATGGGAGGCTGTGTTAGTTACTCAGCTGTTGCTATGATAAAATGCCATGGCCAAAGGCGACTTACGAGAGAACGTTAATTTGGCTGAGGGTTCCAGAGACCTAAGAGTCAATCGTGGGGAAGCTTGGCAGCAAGCAGCAGGTACAGCGGCAGGAGCAGTAAGTCAAGAGGTCCCAGCTTCTACGAGGTGCAAACAGGACGAGGCTAGGCACTCTCAAGCCCACCTCCACTGACACACCTCCTCCATCAAGGCCGCCTGCCCCAAGAGCGCAACCAGCTGGACGCCAAGTGCTCCAAAGCCTGAGCCTATGGAGGACCTTTCCATTCAAACAACCACAGAAGGCAAATTAGCCCCCTGTGGAAAGTCATTTGGGCTGCTAAGCCCAGGCCGATAATTTTCGTTTTTAGGAGAAAAAAAAAATGAAAAAATTAGGAGTTTGAGGTTAACCAAAGCTATATGAGACCTTGTCTCCAAAACACAAGCCGTGGGGATGTGGCACCATTGGTACAGTGCTGGCTTACCACCCATGAATCCCTGCTGCAGTCTCCAGGACTGCATAAACAGGGCAGGATAGCACCTGCCTGGCATCTGGAGTCTCTGAGAGGGGACGCAGAAGTTATTAGGATCAGGTTATCAAGATCAGTCTCAAATATATGGAGAATTTGAGGTTAGTGTGGGCCACATAAGAGCCTGTCTCAAAAACAAAACAAAACAAAAAACCCGCTGGGGCCAGCAAGATGGCTCAGTGGCTTTTGCTGCCGAGCCTGATCTGAGTTTGTTTACAAATTCCTACGTGGTGGAAGGCCTGACTCCTGGAAGCTGTTCTCTGATTTCCTCCTTCTCTGTCTCTGTCTCTGTCTTTCTCTCTCAATGAATACATACAATTTTTAAAAAGGATTTATTTCTATTTTTTCCTTCTCTGTATATGTGTGTGTGTGTGTGTGTGTGTGTGTGTGTGTGTGTGAGAGAGAGAGAGAGAGAGAGAGAGAGAGAGAGAGAGAGAGAGAGAGAGAGAGAGAGAGAACGCCACGTGTGTTTGGCTGCCAGTGAAGGCCTGAAGTCCAGCATATCCTCTGGAGCTGTAATTACACATGGATGTAGGCCACCTGATGTGGGTGCTGGGCACTAAACGCAGGTTCTCTGGAACTGCAATAAGCACCCTTAGCCACTGAGCCACCTCTCCAGCCCTGTTTTCTTTAAATTAAAAACAAACAAAAAATGCTGAGTGTGTTGCTGCAGGCAGATCTCCGTAAGTTCAAGGCCAGCCTGTCCTGCATAGTGAGTTTTAGGACAGCAAGGCTACCTGGTGAGAACCTGTCTCAAAAAAAAAATGGTGTCTGAAAATTTTGAAGATGGAACTCAGGGTCTTGCCTTCCTTAGGTAAGCATTTAAGTCATCTCTGAGAGGTACACCCTGTCATAATTACACGCTTTAAGTGGCTGTGTGCACCTTGTGCGTTCAGTGCCCACGGGGGCCAGAAGAGGGCAGTGGACCCATTGGAACTGGAGTGATGAGGTTGCTGGGAACCGAACTTGTATCCTCTATAAAAGCATTCTTAACTGCTGAAACATCCGTGCAGCCCCAGGTATTGGTAGTTTGAGAATAGACTTCTTCCTGTGTACCTGCCTCCACAGCAGCCTTGGCTCAGGAAGCACTAAAGGCCAGTAGCTCCCTTAGGTCACGTTTTCTATACCTCCGAGAGGCTTGGTTTCGAAACATTCCCTTTGGACTCATCATGACCAATATTCGAGCTGGGATCGGCACTGTCACAAAGTTGGCTTTGTAATAAGAGGAGTCTTAGTGGCTCAGGGAGGGAACCACAAAGGCTTTGTTGAATGCGAGAAAGCTGGGACCACAAGAGGAGCCACCACTCACCCCCCTTTGTCTGAATTGAGTGCCTGTTTCTTTGGGGGGAATCTTCCAAGTCACACAGCATGTTCGGTTAGTAAGAAACCCAGGTTTTCTTCGCTTTGTTTGTGAGGATGAATGAGATAGGCAAGGACTGCTGGGCAGCTGGTTTCTTGCTTACCTGCAAGTTGTATCTTCTTAAAATGATATTTCTGTTTTTAAACATCATACATCTGCATGTGTGTGTCTGTGTGAGTGTCTGTGTGCCCTCACATATGTATCTGAAGGTCAAAGGACACCTGCAGGAGTTGGTTCCTTCCTCCTAGCTTGTGGGCTCTGGAATGGAGCTCAGGTTTAACATGTTCCTTTGTCCACAGAGCCACCTTGCTGGCCAAGTTATGCCTTTTGTTTGTTTGTTTTGGTTTTTCAAGACAGGGTAGCTGTGTAGCTTTGGGGCCTGTCCTGTAACTTGCTCTGTAAACCAGACTGTCCTCAAAATCACAGAGATCAACCTGTCTCTGCCTCTGGAGCGCTGGGATTAAAGGCCTGCCACAACCATCTGGCCAAGTCTTAAATGGCCATAAAATTGTTCCTTCTCATACCAGGGTGAAGTTGACTTAACCTTTGCTTTTGTGAAGGCACAAAGCCCCTGATACCGGTGCAAATGATCAACACCGGGAGGTGGTTCGATAGGCCGCAGGGGACTTACACAGTGGTCTGAGGTGTAGCTACTAGGATGATCTTGTGGTTTGCCTCCAAAGCATGCGGGCTGAAGATCAAGTCCCAACACCAGAGAGGAAAAGGATAAAGGCACAGAAAAGAGCAGACTGAGGATATAGCTCAGTGGGTAGGCTACTTGTCTAGCACTCAGAAGGCACTGGGTTCGATCGGACCGTAAACTGGGTGTGGTGGTTTATACCAATAATGCCAGCACTCACCAGGAGACGGCAGGAGGGTCAGAAACATAAGGTCATCCTCAGCTGCATAGTGAATTCCAGACCAGCCAGGGTGGGCTCTATGAGACCTTTTCATCAAAAATCAAGAAGCGGGGCCAGAGGGTAAAGTGGCTCAGCCGCTGAAGTGCTTGTCATGCAGGCCTGAGGACTGGATTCCCCAAACCTACCCGAAAGCTGGTGAGGTGGTAGCGAAGGTGGGAAGCAAAGGCGGGGTCTACACAGAGAACAAGCTGGCAAGTCCACACGGTGACTCCAGTTTCAACAGGAAACCTTGCCTCAGTAAATAAGAGGGGATCGAGCAGGGAGGATGCTCGGTGTCAACCTCAGGGCCCATGTGCATACACACAATGTGCATGTGTGTTCACATACGCGCGAATACACGTCTACATACTCATATACACACACACCTGTCACTCTAGCTCCAGGACTGACACCCTGGACTCTGAGGTACCGGCATCATATGGAAATTACCAAACACAGATGCACACATGTGTACATGATGTGTAGGGAACGTCGAAGCGTACCAGGACATTACAGAAAGTAAAGGACGGGGTGGCAGAGGCAGGCCCGCGACAATGGTGATGGAAAATGAGCGAATGTGACGGGGAATGAAAGACACCCTGCGAAAACTGCAAAGAGTTTCCTTAACGTAGTGGCAGGTTTTTCATTTTTCTTTTCTCAAACTGATTCTTAAAAATTGCTGTTGGGGCCAGGCGTTGGTGGTGCATGCCTTTAATCCCAGCACTCCACTCGGGAGACAGAGGCAAGCAGATCTCTGTGAGTTCGAGACCAGCCTGGTCTACAAGAGCTAGTTCCAGGACAGGCTCCAAAGCCACAGAGAAACCCTGTCTCGAAAAACCAAAAAAAAAAAAAAAAAAAAAAAA
>NW_026068040.1:3887369-3893831 GCF_014885135.2 Alexandromys fortis | reverse complement strand
GCATCCGTCTATGTAAAGATGTGTTGCTGTTGCCCCTTGCCTGCCTAAGGTACCCGGTTGGTCTAGTAAAAAACTGAACAGCCAATAGCCAGGTAGGAGGGGGACAGGCAGGGCTGGTGAGCAGAGAGAATAAGTAGGAGGAGAGAAGCAGAGAACAAGAGAATGAGGGAGAAGGAAAGGGAGACACTGGGGCAGCCAGGCAGACGCCAGTCTGAAGCAGACACAGAGCAAGTAGGGAGTAAAGGATGCGCAGAAGGAACAAAAGGTGAAAGGCCCCGGGGCAAAATGTAGATGAAGAGAAGCAGGTTAATTTGTTATAGGAGCTAGCAAGAAACAAGCATAAACTAAGGCTGAGCATGCATAACTAATAGTAAGTCCCCACGTCATGACTTGGTAGCTGGTTGGCGGCCCAAAGAGAAAGCCTGCTACAAACTTGGTTCCTCGGTCCTTACACAGGAAGCACGGTAGGGTAACTCATACCTAAAATCCCAGAGCTGGGGAGACAGAAGCACAAAGGATTTTAAGTTTAACCAGACTTGTTAAAGCCTGACAACTTGAGTTGGTTCACCAGCGCCCATGTAAAAAGCCAGCTGTGGTGGCACACACCTGTCATCGCAGAACTCCTGTGATGAGGGCCGAGACAGGAGAGTCACGTGAAACATTACAGGTTGGTTCTCCTGAATCTCAAAGTGCAGTAGGAACAGCAAGAGACCTGCTTCAAAAATGAGTTGGATGGAGAGACCGGATTCCAGAGATCTGCCTTCTGATCTCCATGGCTTATGTGCCCTTCCAATTGCCACACACACAAATAATAAATAATAAATACTATTCAAGGAGGTCAGCCTGGGCTGCATAGTGAGTCCTTGTCTCAAAAAAAAAAAAAAAAGAAAAAAAGAAAAAAAAAGAAAAAGAAAAAAAGAGAAAGAAAGAAAGAGAAAAGAAAAAAGAAAATCTGCAACAACTTCCCTTCCAGAACGCCCTCCGAGCTGTCTTAGGAGTCAGCACCACTTCCCTAGTCAGGAATCAGGTGCCTACCGGCTCTTGAGGGCTTCACATTATGTAAACGAAGACTGAGCCACAGGTTTGACTTGTCCCGCCATCATTTTCCCGCGGCCGTTTGTAGGTGTACTACTTTCTTGCTTTTCATATGGGAAACTGGAAGTGTATGGAGAGATCTGAGATTTGCAGGGGACCGGGGTGTGCGGTTTGGTTGTGGGGACTGTCGCCTTGCGCTCCACCCTTCCTGTGCAAGCCCTTGAACCATCCTTACAAAACAAGCTGTTGTCAGCCCTGCAGAGAGATCCTCTCCTGCTTCTACACCAGGCCATGTAAGGAATCCAAGGAACCTACTACACAGCCTTAAAATACTGACCCTTTGTTCCTGAGGAGGATTACCCAGTCCACCTGCTGGCGCAGCTAACACAGCTGCTTTGTTCGGACTCTTTCTGAAATTAAGAGAACTTTCTCTGTTGACTCATTGTTTACCCAAGTGTTCTGTGTCAGGTAGAATCGGATCTGTGTTTTACATAAGCCAGTCATCCTTGTGACTTTTGTTGGCCCCGCCCACAGCACAACCTCTTACCTACCCTGCCCTGCAGCAATTTCACCGGATCCTGACAGCAGAGTCGCTTGGTTTTCTGTCCCCCAAGCCTGTCCACTTCCTGTTTCTTTTTAAAGCCTGCTGGCAAAGTCTTGTTTTACGTGGCACGTGCTGTTTGTTTTCCAGTGCTATCAGTTTTCAATCAATTCATATTTTAATGCTCGCCAGCCACTGTGCCAGGCACTAACGTGGCTTAAACGTAACTGCAAGATTCCTATCCGGAAATGGTGTCACCGACTAAAACCTCAAGTCCAGGTAGCTCCCAGCCTTGCGCTCTGAGGCTGTGCAGTAATTCAAGCCATCTGTGCTCAACAACAAGACACTCAGCACTCTCCACCGTTTCCTTCCTCTGACCGTGACTGTGGGTCTCGGCAGAGCTCAGAGCGGGGCAGACAGGTAGAGCAGGCTTGGATGCCAGTCTGGCTTCTGCAGTGTTCTACATACAGAAACCCCACTTCCTGAAGCAGCTGTTTTCCTCGACATCTAATAAACTTTGAACTTTTCATGATTCTGAGCCCCATTTTTGCCCAGAGGGCTTGAAAAGAAAGTTTTCGTTTAGGGAACCAGAGTCGGGTGAAGTTTGCCTTGAACGTCTTATAGCTCTTATTTTCTCATTTGCTCCTGGCCTTACCTCCCACTTTTTTACTCTCAGAAGTGTTTTCTCCAGATGCCTCCCAAAAGAGGCCATGAATGTGCACTCTTGGCTTTAGAGTACTTGACTAGCCCCAGGTTGAATCCCCAGAACTACCTAAATCAGACATGGCGGCACACAGCACTTAGGAGGTGGAGGTCTGGTGAGAAATTCAAGGTCATCCTTAATTATATAGCTAGCAGGAGGCCATAGTGTGCTATTCCACCCTGGCTCTATACAAATCAAGACTGGCAAGATCGCTCCGCAGGTAAATGAGCATACTGCATAAGCCTAGTGCCCGGGGTATGAGCCTGGGAACCCAAGCAAAGGCGGAAGGAGCAAACCAGCACAAAATCGTCCTGACTGCCGTCGTACACCATGGCACGAGGGAACAGCATGTCAAACACATGTTAATGATAAATAGAATAACTTAGGAAAAAAAAGAGAAAGTCAGCGTTCCATTTTAAAAATTGTGTTTATCTTTATTTTGTGAGTATGGGTATTTTGCCTGCGTGTATGGATGTGCACCACATGGATGTGTGCATGCAGTGCCCACAGAGGGCAGAAGATGGCAGGAGATACAGCCGAGCTGATGTGTGGGTGCTGGGAGCTGAACCCAGGCCCTCGGGAAGAGCAGCCGGTGCTTCTGAGCACTGGGCCATCTCTGCGGTCCTAATGCTCTGTCTGTCGCCCTTTCTCCCCTCTCAACAATCCTGCAGCTTCACAGCTCTGACCTCCCCACGATTCACACCGAATGTCTCTCACAAATGCCTTCAAGTGTTGGTTTACCCACCTGCTGTCGCTGTAAGAAAGCATGGAGCTGGGGGAATTCCTAAACCCTGGATGATTATTTGCTTTGCAGTTTTGGAGACTGGGAAATCTACAGACAAGGCGCTACCACCTGCCTGGCATCTTGTGCAAAAAGGGCGCCACAATGCAGGACGGCAAGCATGCTAGCTCCAGTCTCTCTTCCTCTGCTCACAGAGCCACAAAAGCCATCATGGTGGCCCCAACCTCATGAGTTTATCTTATCCTAATTACTTCCCAAAGGACTTCCCACCTTCACAGACCAGCAACATAAATTTGGTAATTGAATATGCAACACTAGATCTTTTATTTTAAGTTTTATTATTCATTTATTTATTGTTTTGTGTTTGTATGTATAATGGGCATATGTACCACGTGTGTGAATTCAGGGGCATACGCTGTAACAGGCATGTGAAAGTTACAGGACAGCTCCTTAAAAGTCAGTTGTCAGGGGCTGGAGAGATGGCCCAGTGGTTGAGAGCACTGACTGCTCTTCCCGAGGGCCTGGGTTCAATTCCCAGCGCCCACATGGCAGCTCACAATTGTCTGAAGATCCAGTTCCAAGGGATCTGACATCTTCACACCAATGCACATAAAAATAAAGTTAAATAAACCATAGAAAATTAAAAAAAAAAGTCAGTTGTCACCTTGGGTTAGCAACATAGACAACAAAGTTCTAATGGAAAATACCAAAGCCTTAGTAAATTTCAAGGCAACAAACAGGACTACGGTTCAACTGGAACATGGCAGTCATTCAGTGCCTCTGGGAAAACATAGTATTTTTTCTTTTTTCTTTTGTTTTGTTTTTCAAGACAGGGTTTCTCTGTCGCTTTGGAGCCTATCCTGGAACTAGCTCTTGCAGACCAGGCTGGCCTCAAACTCAAAGAGATCTGCCTGCCTCTGCCTCCTGAGTGAGTGCTGGGATTAAAGGCCTGTGTCACCACCACCTGGCAAAACAGTATTTTTTTAAACCGGGTTCTCAGCAGGCTGGAAACTATCGACCTCAGCCTAAGGACACCAGAATACTTCTTGGATGACTTGAAAAATCCAAGACCATAAAGACTGACTTGACTAAACACGGGTGTGCACACCTACAATACCAGGTCTCAGGGTCAAGAGGTCAAGCGAGTTTGAGGTCAGGTTCAAACAAATGAAGACTGACTGGGCTCTAGGCTCCAGAAACATCTGGGGAATAGTATGTTCTTTCACAAGCTCACGCTTGCACAGAACAGATTCAAGTGGAGGACGGGAAGAGGTCTCTTTCCCCCGGGCTTCATCAGTACTCTTGCTGTGCCCCACTGGATGCTAACCGGCAGAGTGTTCCCATTTACACAACCCTTTACATCCTGTCTTACTGGGTCTACTTTAGAATTTTATGAACGTAGCCTTTTCATTATCATAAAAGGCATGGTGGTGCACAACTGTGACCTCGGCTCTTGGGAAACAGAAGCAGAAGAATCAGAGTTCAAAGCTGCCCTGAGGAGGAATGCAGGCTGGGTCCCTCACAGAAAACCCTCTTCCATAAGCTATCAAAAGAACGATAGGAAAGGAAGAGAGATCGGGAGGCGGCTCAGCAGAGAAAGCACTTGAGTGATAACCTGAGCGCTATCCCTGGAACCAAGAGAGTAGAAGGAGAGAACAGACCCCTGCAAGCTGTCTCTGACCTCCAGAGGCTTGCTGGGACATACAAGCCCCCACATAGACATAAGGAAGGAAGTGAGGGAGGGAAGGAGCTGAAGAAAGGAGGGAAGAAGCACAAAGTCCTGGGTTCAATCCCCAGCACTGCCTACACCAGGTGGAAGGAAAAGGAAGAGAGAGAGGGAGGGAGGAAGGAAGGGAGGGACGGACGGACAGACGGACAGAGGAAACTTCCATACTTCCACTAGCTGACTCTCCAGCTGTGTCTGGCTCTGATTACACTACCAACAGGAACACTATGGCACTGAGTGGCATATGAGACAACTAAGATTCAAGAAAAGTCAATGCTTTCCTCAAAGCCATACAGTCAGTAAGTGAACTGTCCCACCTCCACCACCTCCAAGTTTTTTTTTTTTTTTTTTTTTTTTTTTTGGGGGGGGGATTTTTCGAGATAGGGTTTCTCCATAGCTTTTGGATCCTGTCCTGAAACTAGCTCTTGTAGACCAGGCTGGCCTCGAACTCACAGAGATCCCCCTGCCTCTGCCTTCCAAGTGCTGGGATTAAAGGCGTGCGCCACCACTGCCCGGCCTCACCTCCAAGTTCTTATGCTCTTTTAAGTCTAATTCCTTTTTTAATTTTAAATAATATTTGAACAGCAAGCTCGGGAGATGGGTCCACAAGCACGAGGACCTGAGTTCGCTTCGTCCACAGTCCACATAGAAAGCCCAGCACGGTGGCACACACTCTCTGTACTGGGGAGGTAGGGACAGGAGGATCCTGGGAGCTTGCTGCTGGCCAGCCAATCTCCTAACTGGCAAACCCCAGATTTAATGTCTCAAAAAAAAAAAAAAAAAAAAAAGAGTGACAGGAAACACATCTAATGCTGATAGCTGATGAACATTGATAAACACCTGTGTGAGTGCACACCAGCATGTGTATATTACACACACACATATATATTACACAACACACGCACACACACATATGTATCTATTACACACACAAACATGTATAACACACATACACAAACACACACACATACACACAGATGTATCTATCACACACAAAAATATATAACACACATACACACACGTATATATTACACAACACACGTGCACACACACGTATCTATTACACACACAAACGTATAACACACACACACTACTCACACAGGCACCTATTATACTTTGAGCTTTAAGCCTGGTTTTTGTATTGTACCTCCACGCTTTTCCTTCTATCGCGGTAGCAGCAGCTGCATGTGTGGACGCAGGAACTAATAATCTGAGAATGACCTAGCGTGGCTAATATATGTCTAAAATGTCATGCTGCCAGAGAATTCCCATGTGGAACGTAAAGTTCACTATTTAATTTAAAAGACCTTCAATTAGACAATGGATACCCATCTACAGGCTTAACGTGTCTGAGCCCAGTGGTGTCACCATGTCCCTCTGTGTGTCCCTTGTGGAGTAAAGAACAGATGCGCCATGCCACAGGCTGGGATCTCCCTGGTATTTCCCGGCTGCTGTGCTCCTGTGGCTTCTGTACTAGGATGCCAGGCGCTTGATTTGCTCTTAGGATTCCACCCACTCTCACCAAGTAACTGAAGAAAATAGAGACAAGGCCAGCACAATTTCATGTCTTTAACTGGAGCGTCCAGGAGGCTGAAATAGAAGGAGGTCACCAGTAGGAGTCTGAGGCCAGCCTGGGCTACAGAGACGTCACCAGTAGGAGTCTGAGGCCAGCCTGGGCTACAGAGACGTCACCAGTAGGAGTCTGAGGCCAGCCT